>NC_039484.1:13094016-13694016 GCF_003590095.1 Trichoplusia ni
ATTGGATACCATACATATTGACGAATGAAATAAAGTGTTATAACTGCTTTATTTAGTTTTTAAACAGTAATATCCGTTGAAATGGAAAAGGTAACATAGACTCCAACTCCGAGTGTACTCAACAGTCCAACTAAAAGAACATAAACTCCCGAACTCCGCATAGCTTGAACCAACTAACACATACCACTTTAGCTTGAAAGATTAATTAATATACAAGGTTTATATTTGATGTCAAACGTGAATGAAGTGGTGGCAAGTTTCGTTAATTCTGAACTTTAATAATCAAAAATTACTTTTACTACATAATGCGGCATAGCCGACAATATTTTTTTAATCAATTAGCCTATAAATCGCGTCTTGCGCGTGCGCATCAAGACACATTTTACGATACCAGATGTTTTAGACTATTCAAATTATATTTGACTTGCCTATATACGATTACTTAACGAATATGATCCAAAGATAGTTTTTTAACAGTTCAGAATCAGATTTACAATCAACTCATTCAAGTTTGCTTAAATCTACTTAGCAATGAAATAAATAAACTTTCGACATTGAGCTTTATTTCAAGAATTTAAACTCACTTCCATCGAGTAAAACACAAACTATTTATTTATCCAATTACTAAACACAAGCTAAAGACAATACTTGTGTGATTATACTATATATTATAGTGAAAATTATAAGTCTTCTTTCAAATATTATGTTGGGAAAAACATCACATAGTTCCGAGGCTGATAATGGGGCTTTTAGTCTTTCCTTATTGGACTAGATAAAACATTAACTAATGCATGAGATTTCTCAATTATGTAAAACAATGACTACTCAAAAATATCTAATGTATAAAAATAGTTAACAAATTAATTACGCAACTCAAGATACACAATTCACTCAGACCGCGTTACCAGCCTCCTACGGATACTACTTACATCGACTACTACGGGGTGAAGACATTCAGTCCGGCAGACAATCAGTTACTTGAAACATTCAATTTGAAAGTATATATCTACTATTATATTAACATACAACATATATGTATTCATGAAGGAACATTACTTTTATACGGATAGAAACTGCAATTATTTTGACTAATAACACCTTATCTATTAGACAAAGACATTTTTAGTCAATACAATTTTGTACATATTATTTAATTGAGTATTTATTTATTTATAAACATCGATATAATGTAGGTTCGCTAAGCACATGTAATAATGACATTTATTTCAAAAGTGTGTAAGTATAATACTAGTTTAAAATTCCATGTAAGTGATATATGTACAAATATTAAATCGACTAAAAAGATGGTTTGGAAACCTCCGGCGTTTATCTGAAACACATCTAAATACTACACTTTACTAATCTTATAATATTAGATAATTAACTATTTAACTTTTACAGAAATACTTAGAAGAAATTCTCTGTAATAACAAATTCATTTTTGCTTATTTCTTCAAAACATAATCAATAACTGATATTAATTAAACAATATTCGACTGACCGAAACTATTTAATTATATGCAGCATATTATATTCACCGATAAATAAAAACTAAATAATACTAAACAATAAATTTCTTACATATCATTCTCATAATTAGTTCCTAGGTCAGCGTCACATATATATGGCCAAATTTGATGATTTCATGATTAACTCAATTTGATGTTATGATTTCAAGTCAATCGTTAGTATGTTTACCTAGAACAGTTAATTGATTTTATATTTTTACATTTCGTCGCGCTTTATGTACGAACATGACGTCGTAAACAAAGCGCGATAATGAATTTCTTTAGGTCACCAAATATTTATAAAGATAACTCCGCGTGAATTACACTATTAAATTATCAAAATATTAATATATACTACAACAGTGAACTCGTATGTACTAAAAATGTCCATGTCGGTAATGTTTCATAGATGCAGTCAAATCAATAAGATAAAAATAAGTTCCAAATCGCTATAAACAAATTCACTACATGTTGCTCCAAACATAAATTATATCCGGGTTGCACTCATTCAAAATTCAACTAAGATATACAATATTTACATAACTCAATCAGTTAAAATTTTAGCTTTAGGGTTTTTCTGGTCAAAATGTCATGAAAAATGACATATAAAGAACTAGAAATATTATGTACAGTATATTTACAAGATTAATATAATCTAATAATCTAAACTTAATCGACGAGATGACGTTTGTCATCATTGTTACGTTTACGGCCCTTGGCGTGTGCTAACATCGTAACTAACTTTTTGTGGCTATCACCAACTATCCAGCCGTGGAGCTGGAGATGTTCCTGCTGCTGTTGCTGCTGCTGCTGATGCTGCTCCTCGTCTCCCGACGACCAGCCGTAGGCGGTGGTGCGCGGGCGCGGCTTGGAGCCGGACGAGCCCGAGCGGGGCGCGTGCGACGTGTACCCGTGCGACGTAGATGGCGTGGGTGACGCGTAAAGGTCGATAGCGCTGCTGTCGTCGCTACCAGCTCGGTTACCTCCAGAACTATTATTAGAGACCGTATTGCGATTGGAACTTGACATCCTGCCTTCGATATCGTGTTTCCTAAATGAAATGTGACGATTGTTACGTCGTGAGCTTGACTGCTGCCCATCTCGTTTCTTTCCTTTCTTCTTGCGAGCAGAGTTTAATATAACCGATTCGGCGCTATTGGGTCTAGGCGGAAGTCCATCTGGCTCCGACTCTGAACTCCAAGTCTCAGCGAGCACATTCTGTTTTCCGACTGTGCATTTACGGCGCGCCCGTTGTCTCGCTACTCCAGTGTCGTCGTACTGACTACTTTGATCAAACGCATCAGCGTCAAGATCGTAACTAGTGCTGATGCCTTCATCTAATTTACTTGACTTCTCTTGCGATTTTTCTTTCTTTGAATCACGAGACTTATGAGAAACTTCTTCGTCTTTCAGTGGTGTGGAATCCCGACGTTTACTAGATTTATAATATTGTGGAGCATTATGCTTTTTCGAAGTTTTGGTCTCATATTCATTTGGCGAAACAGTTTTGGATTCTTTCACAGAAATGGTATCATTTTTCTTAGATGTACTAGGTCCATAATCTACCAAAGAAGATATGTCATCGTATGTTTTTGACGTAGATGGCCCATAGTCTACGATGGAAGAACTGCTATTTTCTTTTGGAGAAACTATCGAATGTTCATTTGGAGATGAAATGTTTAAGTTTGATGGAGATGAATTGTCACTTGTTCTAGAAGGGGAGCCATTGTATTTACTAAGTTTAGAAGGTTTGTCATAATTTTGTGGCATCGCAAAATCATCTTTTTTTGGAGTTCCGCCATCGTTCTGCAAAGCGGAAGAATTTGGTTCGTCTTCAAGTAAGCTGTCAAACAACTGATCAAAGTCAGCTTTAGGTTTCGGTGGTTCTTTTACTTTTACGCTCTTTTTATCACTACGTACTGCATTATGTTTAAATATTCTGCCCATTACAGCATTTTTTTCGTGGGCATCTCTCCTTTTTGAAGGAGATAAGTTTTTCTTATCGCCGACGTATGATAATAAACAGCTTGATTCACCTTCACTACACATGTAATCGTCTGACATATACACGAAATCGTCTACGTCCGATCCACTTTCACTTGAATTTCCAGGAACATCGTTGTAGGTATTTGTTTTTGACGTAGAAGGTTGTGGTACGTCCTTATTATCAGTGGTTTTATTTTTTTCTGCGTGGGTTGATGGTCTTAATTCAAACACCTCTTTCTCATCTTCATTGTCCATAAACTCATAAACATCCACATTTTTCTGTGCAGTTGAAGCGTTAGTATCGCGCGTGTTTTGCTTGTCACTCACCTCAGGTTCTCGACACTTTTTCTTTTTAACAGAGGTTTTCTTTTTCTTTTTATTTACAGGCTGTGCTACAGGTGGGACAATGCCAGACATATTAATTTCGGACGTAGGTATAGAGACTTTAATACCATCAAATCCTTTAAGCGCTCCTTTAGTGAGCACTTGAGTACTCTGGCTCTTTTTTGTATTTCGTTTTGCCTTTTTCTTTTCAGGCTTTTTGCGCCCTTTGTTACTGAAAAAGGAGGAATTTTTTAGAATAAAGATCATCAGGATGTAGAATTTATAGGTTTTCTTTATTGTTGGACCAGCCTTGTGGCTAACCACACTGCTTATATGTACCTACTATACAACTTACCGGGCTGTCGAAAAATATATTAGAATTCTGCTAAAGAGCTTATTTAAGACTTGTTAATACATAGTCTATAGAGGGTTATTTTGCAACGACCAGCAGATTTTTTCCCCCAAATAATTCTGAATCTATTAAAACCAATGCACTGGGAAAAAAAGAACTTTTGTATATTGTTTTTTGTCTCAGTAGCACCAGTCTGTACATTAACCTCTTTCGACTGATGGACTAACATTGTAATGCGGTAGGCATGTACGGAAAATTGAATTACATGTGGGTATTTCAAAATATTCTTTATTTATTTATTAATTAGTTAGTCATAAGAGTATCTTTAGCTCCCTCAAACGCTAGGACGAATACGGAACTAGGTAGGCTAATCGTTACAAGCGGTTCAGTGGTTATTGTACTGATAGTGTTTTTAGTATGTCTAAGGTATTTGAGTGAGACATTTGGAAAAGCATTTTTTTGTAAAAATCAGTTACAGTTTATCAGTGTATTTGGTATTTGTATTCAATACTGCAATTCAAGCATTTTCCGCACCGAAATTTATTGCATCTTCCAATAAAAGTCCCGTCAAAATCGGTCCTGCCATTTCAGATCTTCGCCGGACGAACAGACGAGACGTTTTACAAACAGACAATTGTAAAAAAAAATATTTTGATGTATGTGTAACATGTATGTAACCCTATTTATATTCATACGCATGTAGTAAAAAACAGTTATTTCAATATTACGTGGCTGGTTGTTGAAAAATAACCCTGCATCTAAACAGTTGAAGGCGCGGAATACTATTTAATTACACTGGTCTACAAAATAGTAATTTATTTTCGGGTTGAGTAATGAAACCCACATATATTTATAGTTTTACTGAACATACACATCAAATACCTCTTAGTCAACTTTTTGCTTATTACAAACTTTAGAACTTAATTCTCAGTTAAACATTTAGAAAGGAAAGCGACCTCGCACAAGAAAAAAAAAATAGTTAATGACTATTAACATGAACTTAAGGATGTTCTAACCTATAGTTGTAAGGGTTTCGTATATCAAAATTAGAAACGGAATACCTACAAGATAAATCTGCTATTACCTTTCTGACTGTCTGCATCAATGAACTTTATTTAAATTATTATTTCTATTTCTCGTACAAAAACAATGTACAATTACTGGTTGAGAATGCCTTGACTGACTGGATAAGAAGCCAAACCTTTATTGCGGGAGTGACAGAAGTGAAATTAAAGTTTTGATAAAGTCAAACTTCTAAGCCTAAGTTATAAATAAAAAAAACCCGACAAACGAACTAAAAACTCCCTTGAATTCATCAATATTCTATTTCAGACATCAATACTTGCAGACATTCGATTATTCTTCCCCACTTCCCCGCACAACCTATAAACGACTCAACTCAACCGCACATAATTCACCTTAAAAAAAAATCGAAATCGTTAAATCCGTTCGATCCGTTCGAAGAAGCTATAATGCCACAGACAGGCAGACAAAAACACAGAAAGATACGACAAAGTTATAACACCTATTATATAAAAATAAATCTCACTACGCATTTTTATGCTCGTTATATTGTTCTGTATTTTATTTCACTTTAGCGAAAAAAATACTTCAAAATTAATATATTTTATTAAAAAACAATGTAGACCAGTGTTATTATTCAGTTCAGTGTTTTAATATTAAACAGCTAGTACAAGATAATATGCAAAGAAGGGATTTAAAATTATAAACTTTAACATACCTGATGGTTGGCTGATCAATAGGAACTTGTACTTGTTTGGCGGCTGCCGCTTGAGATCGACACTTCCTTTTAATCTTATCGAACTTATCTTCAAACATGTCAATATTTTCGATAACATCAGGGTACATTTTTTCTTTTATGGCAGGAACCTTAACTTTTAGAGGAGTAGGTTCTCGGTTGGTTTTTATTTCCTGATTATTAGACTTGTCCAAGTTTGAACTACAAGAAGCAGGATGAACGTCACGGTCATCAATTTGATCAAGTCCGACATCACTAATACTTCGTTGAATAGTAGCCTTCGTTTGCCTCGAGCTTGCATTTGCTTTGAAATTTGAAAATAAATCTTTTTCCAAGTTACGGACTTCTTCACTGTCTAGTATGTTTTTAGCAGTTATAGAATCTACATCACCGTCACCACGGGCAGGTTTGTCCAATGAATCAAATTCCTTGACGATCGATGGACCCTCATAACTGTGCATATCATTTTCAAAATCGTTCGGTTCAATGTCAACGTTAGCGTCAATGTGAGAAGCATTAGCTTGACCAGCGTTAACGTAATCTGTGTTAGCTTGACCAACATTAACTTGAGCTGCGTTAGCTTGGACAACGTTCACATTTGCGACGTCGACATGGCCAGCTCCAACATATCCGGCATTCACGTGAGCAGCACTTATGTAACCGGCATTTGCAGGAGCAGCGCCAACGTATGCTGGATTCATTTGTACAGCTTGGGCAATATTAATAGGAACAACGTTAATGTTAGCAAGGTTTAAGTTGGCTAGATTAACATTGGCAAAGTTAACGTTGCCAAGGTTTAAGTTAGCAAGGTTGACGTTTGCAAGGTTTACGTTAGCTAGGTTTATGTTGGCTAGGTTTAAGTTAATAATATTTAAATCATTATTAGACTTCAATAACTGACAGCAATCTAAGAAAAGTGCCTCATCTCGGCTAAGTCCCCTCTGTGCCAGTTGTAGTTGCATCTGTTGTTGCTGTTCAAGGGGTTGTTTCAGTATCTCAGCTCTTACAAGTTTTTGCACTGTCACTACGATTTCATCCAGAGTGGGTAATTTGATTTTTGAATATTTTGGGTTCTTCTTTCTCTTACGTTGTAACTTTTTGGTTAATTTTTTAAGTTTGTCAATTTCTCGTTTATAGAATACTAAGTAATTGGGTTGTTCATAATATGGTTTAGTTTGCATTTTCATTTCAATTTCTGACAGTTTTGATATATGAAACAATGACATCTGATGGCGCAAATAATTATCAGATCGAAGAAATTGTTTCTCACAAATCTTACAGTATGTAGGCACGGGTTGTACGACAACGGGTTCTTTTACTTGAGGTACGTTCTGAATAATTTTCTTTTTAATAATGGGGCGTCGTGGTTTGGCGCCTCGTCCTTCAATGGATTTTTTATTTTCATTTTGAAGAGAACGCTTATTTGTACGGGTCTTTGACGCATAACAACTGTCGTCAGTATCGTTCGCAATGATATGAAATGTTTCTGATATTTTTTTAGAAGCAAGTAAGTTGGATTTACGTGGTTTCCTTTCTGAAAAAAATCCAAAACTTTCCATAAACTGTTCGGATCGGCGTTCATCGGCGTCATCAGGGATATTCGGTTTCACAACATTGTTAAATGCTCCTAATGTACGTCTACGTGGTTTTGTACACTTATTTTTGCCTTTAATAGTCGAACGTTGATTAACTTTAAACGTTTTCTTGGTCACTTTCGGGTTTGAGTGGTAAGATTTCCTTTCCTTTTCTTCGATGTACTTTTTTAGCGGTACATCACTTTTAGAAGAATCGTCTGAATCACTTCCATTATCTTCGGAACGAATATCGAATTTTCTGTCACCGGAATCTATACATTTGTTAGTTTTTATGACTTTATTAGCGTAAGACTTAGCGAGGTCCGACGATGATTTATTGTTATTACATTTATGAGAATCTATTTTAGCCTTTTGTTTATTTTTAGGCCGGCTGGTTTCCGTATCTATCATGTCATCTAAATCAATATCATACGGGTCAAAATCATCTGAAGATGTTTTTACAAGTACTGATTTTGATCGAGTACGTCTCGCTGCAAGTGGCATGTAACAAGTAGTACGAGTTTCTGAAGCTAGAGAAACTTTATCTTTACTTCGACAATGTAAAGGTTTTCCCTTCCCATATTGTTCTTTTTTAGAATATGATTTTAATTTCTTTCTTTTCGAAAAATTATCACATTCATCACTTTCTGAAGTAGTGAGTTTTCTTTTTTCTGCTGACGTAGTTAACTTTTTGTTTAGTGATTCCAAAGGATAAGTTTCATCTTTTATTTCTTTTGATTCGTTATCATTTTCACTCAATTTTTCATGTTCCTGCTTATTGTCTTTAAAGTTATCAATTTCTATGTTTTTGGTCTTGGGTAATATTTCCGACGTATTATTTGTAGATTCAGAATTAACAGAACATTCAGAATATAATCTCGACCTTGGACCGTTGTTGATAGTTTCAGTATTGCCTGTGTCAATGTCTTCATCATCCATATCAAAGAATCGCCTTTTATCGTATTTGCGTCTTGCTTGCAAAGACTTTTTGTATTTTGTTTCTCTACTTGTATCCCGATTGCGAGAATGTTTGTTATCTGTATGTAGATCTAAAGTTTTGGAACTGACGGGAGTAACCGGACTATCCCTATTAGTATTCAAGCAAACTTCGTCAATTTGATTAGAATCTTTATCGGGAGTTGAATGTGCTTGCGGTTCGATTTGATGGTCTTCATCAAGCATCATTTTAGAGAAAATTAATTGTTTTTTTGTTATTGGAGGCTTATTTTCAGATATAACTTCGGGTACATAATTTTCGCTACTGTACTGCATGTGTAATGTATTCTCTGCATTATTTGATTTTCCCCTACTACTACGGCGCAATAGATTATCTTGATTTTCATCATCGTCCAAACATAAATCACTATCAGTATCTACTGATGCTATGTTGCTGCTATGCTGTGCTATGCTGTCTAATGCTAATGATTTGCTTTTGCGTAACTTCTTGCTCCTTTTATCAGTTTTAGTATGTTCAGATAGGTCCTCTAAGTTGCTGATTTCGTGACTGTGGCCGTGACTTTCAATCCCGGTTTGGTGCGTATTAATTTCTATAAAATTGGTTTCTGAAAAGTTTTCATCTTTCAATTTACTGTCTGAAGGCAGTGAACATTCTGCAATATCCATATCTTCATTTTTTGTAGTTTTACTAGTCTTAATATGTCTTTTCCTTTTTCTATGTTTATGTTTATGAACGTGCGCAATTCGTTTAACTTTGGAATCGAGTGCTCGACAAGGCGCCGCATAATTTTCAGGTATATTAGTTTCATCGTGATTTATATTTGGCAATGTAACCGATTTTCTGTCTGCTAGTTGAGCCGACACTGGTTCAGTATTTTGTATCATCACTTCGTCAGACAAAAATTTATTTACAATGTTGTTTTTAGAAGCTTCCTTTTCAGACACCTCATTCGTTCGTTTTATTTTTTCATGAGTCTCAGTGATTTCGACTTGTTCATTTTCAGGGGTGTGTTGACCATTTTTTCTTTTTCTGGATGATCTAATTGATTGTTTTCTTGCAGTTTCTTTATCTTCGACAGAATTTTCACCTTGAATATCATTTTCGTAATGCCTTGCATCTTGTTTTGATTGAGTATACTCGTAATTTGACTCTGCCGATTCATTAGAATTTTCTGGATGAAGATTGTTAATTATACTTTTTGATGATGAGTCCTTGATGTTTTCTTTTTTAAGTAAATCTTGATCGGGAGTTGTCATTTCTGAAAGGGCACTCATATTATTTTTCAATTGTTCCCGGTTTTTAACTATTATTGCTAATGAAATGTCATCATCTGAATCCTCATCAAAAGACCCATTGAAGGTGTCTACCGGGTTTTTCAACGCGGGGGTATTGGTGACATCCATGGTAGATAATTGCGATGAAGTTCCTTGTGATTCAGAATTATTAGAACATACTGAAATATTTTGAGTATCCTCAGCATTTACTTTTTTTGCACCTTGCTGCATTTCGATACCGTCATGTTCAGGTATGGTTGAAGTTTGGGTATCACTTTCATCTTTTTTCGTATCTGCAATCGGGTTAACTGCTTGAACCTGTTCCTGGTTGTTTTTGATACTCGTTTCAGATAGTTGGTTTGATTTACACTGTTGTAATTGTTGACTAGCACAATTTATGGGACGCGGTTCTACTGCAACAACCGCAGTTGGACATGCAACTGCTTTGGCTTTTTTGTGCTGAGTACTGCTTATTTCGGCTTGCTGAATGGCAAATGATATTTTCAAGGCTAACGATTTAATGTCTTCGTTTTCACTATTTTGAAATTGTTTAATGATTAGAAGCGCATTTGCATTCACGGAATTTTGGGCTAAAATAGGTTCTATTAATTTTGAAAGATTTGGGCTTTGCATTTCTGCAGTTGTTTTTGAACATGATTGAGTTTCTGTGTCATTGACTGTCATTGAAGCAGAGTCTTTTAGTTCATTGGTAGTTTTCGTATGAGGTTTATTTTCTGCCAAGGGTTTATTTCTTTCTGAGGGCGCTTTTATGCGAACAGCTCTCAAACTAGCAGTTTTATCGTTTACTGTCTTAAGATTGGTTTTAACTGAAGTTGAATAATTTTTTAATACGTTTGGTGGAACAACTATAGATTTCGTTAGATCTTCAGCAATTTTTAACAAATCACTATTTATATTTGGAGTTTCATCCTCAGTTAAATCTATGACCATACTTTCAGGTTCATTTTTTTGATCTCGATTATTATTTGTTTGGAGACTTTCTACTGAGTCAGACATATATTCGTCTACCCTATCATTGACATCTGAATCTTGTTCCTCTTTCTTAGTGTACACCAATATAGGAGGCTTAACATCTTCCGCAGGACCGTCCACCTTTATAACAGCAGGTAACTGCTCAAACAGTGGTGGTGGTGAATTGGGTGGTAAGGGAGGCAGAGGAGGCGGAGATGGACACTCCAGTGGCTCTGCTTTTTGTGTTATAAGTGGAGGCGGTTGGGAATTGCATGCCTCTGAAGGTGGTGGAGGCGGAGGAGCTCCATAAACTATTGGTGGTGGAGGCGGTGGAGGCAGCAGATTAAAGTTCGCCTGTGGCAGTGGCGGAGGAGGTGGCGGAGGTTGTAAAATATAAGACGACATAGCTCCACGCCTTTCATCCACGTTATATGATCTGAGGAACTGAGAAGCACATGGAAGGTTATTTTTTAAAAAATGGCTGTTCTGTGTCACACCATAAATGTTTAGATTTTCATTTTCTAAAGCTGACACCACGTGTTTCGATGTGGAAGCCTGAGGTTCATTAGAGTTTGTCGTCCTTGTATTACTAGATTTTTTTTCTTCACAATTTGTTTTGGTTCCAGCAGTGGACTTAGAGACATATTGAGGTAATATGTTTAATAGTTGGTTTCTATGATCAGCAGGCATTGTACCCAAAATTTCTACAAGTTCCTTAGGCAACATTGCAATTTTTTTGGCTGTTTCAGGATCTTGTTCTTCAGTTATAGATGTTTCAGTATGCGGTATATTGTTCTGGGGGTCAGTCTGGTTATTGTGGTTCTTTTCCATTGGTAAAGCGACATCATTAGGCGCAACAAATTGTGCAACTTGAGAATGTAACCCGCTATTGGATATACCTCCGTAATTGAACGGGGCGCCTACAGTAGTACCGGTTAGAGTATAAACTGATGTTGTATTTGCAATAGTTGTACTTGCAACACTAAGAAAAGTATTTGTTATTGTTGGCGAATTCGTCTCATCTATTTTAGTGACTGAAATGCAAGCATTTGCTAATGTATATACTGGTACAGTACTCTCATGTTTGTTTAAAGTTGTAGACATCACAGGATTTGGTAATGTATAAACAGGCAAAGAATGAACGACAGGGTTGACATTTAAGGCTGAAGTAGTCGCATGAATGGGTCTCTTAAGATTGGTCCGGGAATTAATTGATGAGCCTACAAAAGACGTACTAGGTAATAAATTTCGCGATTTAGCTGTTACTGCATCAAACTGGTAACTTGAGGTATTAGCAATGTTTGATGTATGCAAAGCGGTATTTACTGAAGACTTTTCCGGCGTTTTCAAATGTGGTTCCGAATAATTCAATTTGGTCTGCGGTGCATTAACATCTACTTCATAAACCTTCTTCGACTCGATGTCTTTTTTTATGATATTTACACTAGAATCCAGATCATGCTCGACAAACTTTGTTTTAACGTCTCCTGTTCTATCGTGGCTCATCTTATCGTCTTCCGTGTTAGAATTAGTAGTCGGCTTATCGTCATCCATGGTTAAATCAATAGACATGCTAATATCAATGTCTTTAACTTCAGGGCCATCAATATCTACTGAATTTGAAGTTGTTTTTCCAGACAAGTCAGTTGGTAAATCAGAAATCGTTTCCATTGCTGTCGCAGCCTCTTCCGGCACTTCTTCTGGACTAGTTCGTTTAGATAGATCCTGAATAGAAAATCCCTCGGCATGATCGGACATTATATTAGGTTCATTTCTTAGTATTCCCCTTACGGACAAGTCAGTTGGAATGAAATCCCTTTCAGGATTCTTCATTGACAAGTCTGTTACGTTGTCATACTCATCCGTGGTAGCTGGTCTTGCACTTAGATCGATGCTATTTGAGTGATAACTTGACGGACCAGAAGGTTTAATACGCAAATCTACAACCAAATTGTCCGATTCGATGTTATCATCATAAATTCTTTTGTCAGTAGTTTTATTTGATAAGTCTAAAGTTTCATACATATCATAGCTGTTAATTATAATAGAGCTGTCGTGTTTCGATAAGTCTTCTGAACATTCCATTGGCAATGACTTGCCAGATAAATCCAAAGGAGCAGATAATATGGATTCTACTGTTGTACTCGCATGCGCAGGAGGTATTTCATGGTACTCATTTTCGATGTAATCTTCCTGCGTTATTTTATGGGCTAGATTACGATTAGGATGACCTTCAATTAAGTTTGAAGTAGAAGAACTCTCATGGTAAACGTCACTTTGGACATGATCATCGATGCCAGGATTCATATACATTTCAGATTGCTGTTGATCATTAAATGCTTTTTGTTCTATCAATAACTCGTCACGTAATTCTTTACCATCATTTAACAAATCCTGTTGCACAATATGACAATTTTGTTCAGATGTTAATCTATGTTCCGATAATCTTCGTCTTTCGAGTAATAATTGATCTTCTAAAGCTTTCTCGTTGTTAAGGTTATGTTGAACTAATTGTCCAGTGAAATCTGCGTCTGCATTATCATTTCTTGCTTTTTGATCAATTGATATGCGCTCTACTGTTTGCCACTGTTGATGATGAAGGCTTTCTTCGTTTGATGCCAGTTGCTCTCTGTAAGACCTTTGTTCCATTAATGATCTTTGATCAATAAAAGGTATTTGATTATTGGAATCAAGCTGCTCGTTGCAAGAACCTTGCTCGATTGTGGTAGTTAGTTCATTGGAATGCCTTCGCTCTATAGAATTCCTCAGATCACTCGACAGCTTCCGTTCGCTAGAATGTTGCAATTCACTCGACATCCTTCGATCGCTAGAATTTCTCAGTTCATTTGACATTCTTCTTTCACACGAAAGGCGTAGTTCGTGAGACATCCTTCGTTCGCTTGAAAGCCTCTGTTCGTTGGATAACCTGCGTTCGCAAGAAATTCTTCTGTCACCCGATATCCTGCGTTCGCTGGAAAGCCTGCGTTCACTGGAGTGTCTCTGTTCGATAGATGATCTCCGCTCATCAGTCATACATCGGTCAACTGAGGACCTTTGCTCATTTAGAACTCTATGTTCATTTGCTATTCTTTTTTCTAAGGCTTCTGTCTGCTCTGTTATGGACCTCAGATCACACGTTCTATTTTCTTGATAAGTTGTGTGTTCTGATGCAGTAGATTTATCATTGTGTGGTCTTTGTTCGTATGAAGTCCAATGTTCATTTGACGCTCTTCGTTCAGACACCGATCTTTTTTCTTTAGAAGACCTCCGAGAAGTTATAGGTCTCTGCTCTGGAGGCAACATCTGATCGTGTAGGACATGCTGATCTGAATTCTTTTCAGCTAATAACCGCTGCTCAGTATATGACATTTGTTCTGAGAGCGATCTTTGTTCAGCATATATTCGTTGCTCAGGAAATTGCCTCTGCTCCGAATATACTCCGGGTTCTGGACAAGTCATGGTTTCTGGGTATGTCCTTTGTTCTTGATACGTCCTATGTTCGGGGTAAGCACGCTGCTCTGGATATATTCTTTGCTTAGTGTATGCCCTTGATTCCGAATAAGTTCTCTGGTCTGCATAGGCCGACTGTTCAGCATAACCCATCTGCTCTGAAAGTGTTCTGTGTTCGAATTGTTGCCTCTGATCAGGTAATAATCTTAAATCAGTGTACGGCATCTGCTCTTGATAAGGAATTTGGTCCGTATAGTTCCGTTGCTCAGGACGTGTCCTCTGTTCGGCAAATGTACTGTGTTCTGCGTGTGGCCTTAACTCCGAGTATGGTCTCTGTTCATAAGATGCTCGCAAATCAGAAAACCTTTGATCTGGATAGGTCCTATGTTCTGGATACGGCTGTTCAGGATAAATCCTTTGATCTGGGAATGGCCTTGATTCATTGAAACTTCTTTGTTCAAGAATAGATATCTGCTCGGCTAGAGAAAGAGATTCAGGTCCGCACGGTCTAGGATCCGATATAGTTCTATATTCCGATAATGCCCTTGGGTCCGGATAAAGTCGCTGATCAGATCGCTCAGGGTGTGTTCTTATCTCAGTTAGTAAATCTTGTTCAGAGCGAATCATATGCTCTGTTAAGGTCCTCTCGGCAAAAATTCGTTGTTCAGCTACTGATCGATGATCAGGTAAAGATACTTGTCTCGGTTCAATTAAAGCTCTATGTTCGATTCCAACATTTTGTTGGTAAGTTTTGTTCTCGATAAGTCGACCTCCAGACATTTCATACTTATGGTGATACTCAGCTCTACGAGGTGACTTCGAGTCTCGATGAGCTTCAGACGATTGGGCTTGTAGAATTTCATTTTGTAAATGAATTGTTTGTTTATTCTTATTATTATGACCGTCACTTGATGGACTAATCATGACTTTTGAATATTGGTTATGGTTAGAATGTATTGGATGTAGAGAATTAATGGTAACTGCACCAGTGTTTTGTGGAATAATCTCAATTTGAGGTGGAAGGCCAAATAGTTTTTGCTGCGAATCACGTCGAGCATTTGATCTCAAGCGATTGGATTTACGCTTAATTGCAGCTTCTTGTTGTTTATTGCCTGCTTGACTCTTGTTAGCCAGCTTCTTTTGTCTCACAGTTTCATTATTTTTTTCTTTAATTCCTCGTTTTTCTTTCCTCGAACCAAGACCATGAGTTAGTTGCTCCAGAGCGAATTGCTGGGAAATTGTATTTTGATACTGAATTTCAATTTCTCTGTCATGCGGTAATACTGAACGAGAAAATACTTCGGCCGGTTTCGGGTCTATTTTATGATCAATAGGTGGTCTTTGAAGATAAAACCGATGGCCTGGATTCATTATCATATCACTACCACAAGTGACAGACAACTGTCCACTAAGATGTTCAGTTGGACTAACTAACAGATTAACAACAGGGTTTTCAATCACACTGCTAGCAGTACTCGTGTTTAAAATTGCATTTTCAGGCTGAAGCATAGCCGGATTCATGGCTGTGTCAGAATTCTGGCTATCATTCGGATCAGATGACGGTATACTTTCATCACAAGTATCTGTTATATTATCTAATGAATTAGGTTCTACAAGTTTATTTTTTAGCATCGCAATGCAATCGTTCAGACCTTTACGCGGCTTATTACACTTATTCTTTTGATTTGCGTAAGGGTCTATAGGAACTTTTTGGTAATAAGGTAAAGGTGGTTTATCTAATCTTGAATCAGATGCTTCATTTTCAAATAATTCCTGCTGTCCCGTCGGTACATGTCGCCTGGTATTGTTACATTCTTGCGGTACTAAATACATATGGTGATACTGTACTGTTTTGTCGTACGTTACACAGTCTGCCGTCAGACGAGCTATGGAGTGCTTTAACGGTGTGTTTTGCGCTGGCGGCCCGTTATTTCTCATGTCATCATTTCGCCGATTATTTGCTCCTCTTCCTCTCCCTGGTGGGGTTCCCTCATTTCCTCGATTGAAGTGGCCTCCTCTACCACTATGTTGCCTACCGCCGGACTGATTACTATTTATGTCAATTCGGTCGGGCGGCTCATTGTTTCTTGGCAGCTGGTCAGTGGGAGAGTTGTTGTTTGTTCCAGCATTGTTGTGTTCCGGAAGTTCAATATTGTTATCATTCGAGTTTTGAAGTTTTCTTCTTGCTCTATTTATAGCAGCTTTGCGATTTATATTATCGTTGTGACGGCTATTTTTATCAGTAGCACGCTTTCTAGGTTTAAGCGGCTTATTGTCTTCGTCATCATTATTAGGAACGCTCTGGTCTTGATCCTCTTTATTTGTTGGTTCAGTATTCGCAGAGTTCGAAGTAATATTTAAATCTTTTACAGTACGCAGCTTCCTGCTTTTGGTCTCATCATTAGCAGCACGATGCTTCAAAATTAATTTGCCTCGTTTATCAAGTTTTCGACGCGGTCGCAAATTAGGATTCATAGGGTTAAGCATCACCCGGTGTCGTTTAGCAGGTAAATCCGCAATCATCTTGCGAATGGTTTCGGCTAAAAAAAATATACATGGTTATTCCTCTATATAATTAAATAAAAACTTATTTCAAATAAAATGATGTTACTTACCATCGCCGACTTCACTGCGAATCTTCTGTCGGGGCCGCATCAGGTTCTTTTGCTTGTGTCTGTTTCGCATATCTTTACGAATTTTTCGGCGAATTAGGTTATCTGGTAGACGTGGACGACGTCTACGTACACCAAATGGTCGATATCGACACTTTCTGCGAACTGCTGGTGTATCGCCTGCGCAGTCCAACATATGTTGATGCAATTCCTCTAAAGAAACAGACTTTTTACACTTCGTGCAGTCTCGGATTCCACGGAGAGGCCTCGTTCTGTTACTCATTTGACTCGGTGGTACGTACAAATGGTGCAGAATATCGGCATTTAGAAGAGGCTCACCAACTATTTCGTAATGTTGAACTTGAGCATTAGGATGTTGAATAGAGATATGAGTAGACAGTGCTCTAGAATCTCGTGTTTGAGCACCACATGCGCAGCAAACATAGCATCTGGGTCTTACCCACTCTCCGCTTAGCACAGCAGGTGGTAAGTCGTATTTTGGTCCCGACGGCGCTAATCCCAAATAAGTCGGTATGTCTAATCCGTCCCTGTTAGGGGGAGAGTTCTGCGTGTATTTTACTAACTGCGACGATGACGTCGGTAACTCCCTACTTTCCAGGATTTCTTTTAATTCTTTATCGATAGCATGCTGTTTGTCAGTCTTCTTTTCTAAGTGCGAAATATTAAACTTGTCTTCATATTTCTTGCGCATACACAGCTGAGTCCATATATCCAAACTAGATACCAAAGTTATAATACAATTATTAGTATGGGAGTCTCGCTTTAGTTGATCAGGATTAATAACACATCTGTCATTTTCTAAATTGTCCCACTTCCATTTATGTTTAGGTGCAATGCTACGAGGTAAGTAGCTATCAAAAATATTCCGGGAGTATTGTTCAAATGCCAAGAGTATTGGAAAGCCTTCTGCTGTGTTAATAACAACACTGTTTTTTGCCTTTCTTGTCTTGATAGTATTTTCTAAATCCGGATTAAAATTAAAGGAGCCGTCAAGGCATTTGGTTAGGTTTTCTTGAACATTACTGGCTACTTTTGAGTAGAAACTTGTATCAAAGCATTTTTCAAATTTTTGTGTATTGTCGTCAGTTGATTTAATCCAATCCTTTTTGGTCGATTCGCCAGTTCTTGGAGAACGATGAACGACGCCTAATCTTGAAAGTATCTGATCAGCGTCAGTGTTGTGAAAAGAAAAATTGGCAGGAATTCTTTTGTTCCACTGTATATCATCCAGAACGATAACAGCGTTCTTCTCTATAATTGCGTTGTTACCTAAATTCTTGCTGGGCGGTAAAATCAAATTCGTTGTTATATTATCTTCAATGTCTGCTTCATCGTGTACGTGAGAGGGCTTCAGTTCACAAGATATTACAATTCCATTAAATCCATCTGAGTAATCTTTGTCGTTCCGAAAGTCATCTTTGATATTATTGTCTTCCTTCTGCGACCCGGTCTTCTGGCGCAATTTACTGCGGTATGGTTTTTGTTTCTCACAAACCGTCAGTTTATGTTCAGCCAAGTCCGAAGTCGTAGGAAAACGTGCATGACAATCAAGACAGGCAAAGTATTGATTAGGATGACTATCCACCATATGACGAATAATATCATTACCTTCAGCCTCCGTATGATTACAGTAAAGACAGGCAATGAAAGAGTCTTGTCTGGAAGTAGATAAGTGCATGCGCCGAGCATGCTTTGATACAGTTTGTTTCGAAGCGAATTTTCTATCACAATAGGGACACAGAAACTGCGGAGTTGAATTGCTATCAGATTTATTTAGACCATCGTCGGTCTTGTAACAGACTTTTGGTAGGTTGCTGTTTCTTTTGGGTTTGTCTTGAATGGTCTTTCCTTCTATTCTATTCACGTGTTTGGCCAAAGGACTGTTGGTGCTTCGGCGTGGTCTGAGTCTTCCATTTAAGCCAGACAACGGTTCATCATCGGTGGAGTTCATCATGTAGACTTTGCCAAAGCTGAAATAAAAACTAACATAACTACTAACACAGGATAAGATTTCTACTCAAATTAAAACGTATGCAAGAGCAGTAACGTTGTGTGATTAATAATAATTAAACTTAACAATTGCGTTTGTTTTTCGTTCATTCACAGAATTTATTTTGGGACGCAGATTAATTTATGGCTGTGAAAGACAATTTCTATTTTAGTTTCCATAGGATACGTAACACAAATTACGAGCTTTTCGTTACCTAAATATACCTACAATATTATTAGTACTGGTAACCGTTTTTCACGACAGTCAAGTTTCATCTGCCAAAGAGATTTCGATGGAGTGCAATTGGGGCGGATTATGTCCAGCAGTGGACGAATTTGGGCTGATGATGATTGATGAAGTCTATTTTTATTGTCATCGAGAGGTCTATTTTTATTGTCATAAGTTCTTATAATCCAATATTTTCTACAATCATGAACTTCTTATCTAATCTATTTTAGTATGCGTACTAAATACGCAAAATAAATCGATACAAAAACTTTATTTTTATAATAACTATCGTGAGAATGATTCATTATTAAATTATTCATTAGGCGCGAGCGCGGCGCTACGCAGCGAGATACGCGGCCGCTGACGTCAGTTCGACTCGCGATCCCGCCGCGTCAGCTCATGATTAAGGACTCCGGTTGGGTCCGAAACTAGTCAGGCACCAACGATAAATACGCGTGAGTAAACCGTTACATCAATAATTTAAAAATGATACAAAAATTGATTTAGGAAAGCCACTATGAAATTTCTTGGCAATGACTCGAAGGTGTTTTATTATTTGTAAGCGTTTAATCAAATTGAAGGCAAATTCAGAGGCAATTTTGTGCAATAATATCACATCGCAAATTTTTGACTTGCCATTAAAACAATCATCGGCTTATCATCATCATTGCAGCATCTTCGACAATCTTGTAACGCCGCTGAACTATCTTACGTTTTATAAAATAATCGTAAGATTTTTATGCACGTTATGTTTTCAGATACAGCCTGGTGACGGGCGGACGTCACGCCGAGAAACCTTAGTAATAGGGTTCTGTTTTAATTTTTTGGTTACGGAACCCAAAAACAAATTCAAGGTACTATTTAATATACCTTTCACTGCATCACATGCACCCTTTTCACTGTTTATTGACAAACAAAGTCAATAGACTTGAATCGGTCTGGGACATGCATTCCAGAACTTTTCTTTATAAAAATTACGTACGGTTTGGCCCGCGTGCACTCTTGCTCTATTAATCGTCATCGATTTCTAAATTGAGTAGACCGTTTAGGAAATACATTTTCTATCTCTTGACGCCCCAAAATTCACACCCGACCTGACCGTTTTTTTAAGATGAACTTTTAATTACGGCATCTTATTGAAACTGAAATTATTTCGACTCGAAATCTTTTCAGCATTCAATCAATCAACGTTTACCCGCAACTATGGATTTCAGATCTTAACAAAAGCTTGTTCTTGGAGAAAGGGCAGAGGGTATAGTGCCAATTACAACCCTTCCCACTAAGGGCCAATGTTGCAAAATATCACATAATTTTAACTATGTATAAATTTAATTATATTAAATATTACATGATTTTAATAACATTTGACCATTTTTAAGTTGAGTTAAGGTTTATTCTTTAACAAAGGTGTGCTTTTAAATCTCAAAATTCTTTACGACAGCTAATAAATTAGGTAGTTCACGTAATTTTGTTTCAATTATTATATTGTTCCAATCATTACTGTTTGCCCTGCATTCATGACTCCAGATACGCGGTTTTGAAACGTCAATCAATAAGGTAGTCTTTCACAAAGTGAAAGTTTTTAAAATATTGGTGATTCGTGCAGAAGACGTTTTCCGATATTTATCGGGTTAATCTTAATGTACCGGGTTACAAGTACGTAGTCCCTTAAATTCGAGACAGAGACACTCAATAAGTGTAAGTGATTAAAACCTTAACCATAAATGTTAACAAACACGGTTCGGAGGGCTTTGAATATCCATCCTATCACGGCACATGACATACAACCTAGTGACAAACGGACAGACAGACAGTGGAGTGTTAGAATAGTACCGTATAACAATTTTTGGATGCGAAATCAAAAAGGGCTAACCGTATAAATTACTTATAAAAACTTCTTTTAAAAAATCCTGAAATCGTTTCAATAGATCCTGAGAACACCTCTTCGAGTTCAACCACAGTTAACGAGTGACCTCAACCACTAGGCCATCTGTGCAGTCAAAAAGCATTGACCAACAGGGTCTAGCATTTAGTGACAGTGGGCTGTTGTATCGGAGCCATCGGAGGTGGGTTTGATTCATACCCAGGACAAATATTTGAGAGTTGAGCGTGGTGACTTTTTGTTTTTTTTTTATATTCAATTATTTTATTAATAGCTCTGAAAAATTAACAGTGCAAGCTTTGCTTAGTTTGATTTAGGATGTCTTGTGAGGGTTGCGAAATATAAAATCATAATCATAATATATAAAATATTTAAGCATAGGCTTTTTATTAAATGTTATGTACGGGCTACGTGTACATGGTAACACTTTTTGTATTTTTTTTTGTAGGAAATTGTTTAAGGTTTTGATTTCGATCAGATAGAGATATTGATTAGACTGTTTCCATAGAAAAATGCATTTCGCGAATTTCAATATAGGTATATTTCTTGTGTTTAAACAATATTCGTTAACTTACAGCCGCCCTAGACTTGAAAGCAGATTAACTTTATCAATTCATATTGATCAGATAAAGGCAACAGGGTCAACTCGGCTACGTGTCTAAATTTTAAATCTAATAATTATCTCTCTAACGGACTTAACCAGATGTCTTTTTAGCGAATTACGTACGTATCTATCGCAATATAATGATGTAGTATTATGTTGGCACTTTTATCCCCTTTTTTACGAATTGGTGGATAAATCCTCGAGAACTTTCTCCGGCCTGGGGGGGACGAAGGATGTCCGACTCTTACTTGCCAAGACAACAGAAATGTTTTTCCGTTCCTTATAGTCGGGGGCTGTTTTTAATATTTGTTTCGTTGTTAGAGTCAGACATTTCGTGTGTAGTCAATTTCTTAGGAAAATTATTTATTTTGGCCCATATTTTTGGAACCCTGAATGTCGCGATGCTGAATCGCACTTAACGATTTTTGGGAACCAATGATGTTACATATGCAGCAAGTCTTTTGGTTGGTAAAAATATAGTTTTCGCAACTTTACTCGGGTATAAATTCAAGTAAGGTATTAATTCTACCACGAATGGTTCAGTGTTAATAATATGCAAGAGAACAGTTCTAGAAATTGGGGCACCATATACGGGATTCCCCAACTTCATCTAAAAACAGCAATTGTTCAACGACGTGATATGACAAGAAAATTAATTTACAGTTCTTCTGACTTACAATTAGTAGTACTGCTAACTTTAATTGAATAAAGTTTACTTATATGTATGACTATCTTCGATTAAGATTAAGATTCTAAATTAATTACTTATCTAATTACAGTTTACAAACAAATGCTTAGTGAAGTAACCGTGTGCGTCAGTTCGTTATTAAGGACTCAGGTTGATTTGACTGATCTGGCTATCTCGATAAATGTGTGAGTACACAGTTATTAAATAAATAATTATGAACGATAAATAGCCTGTACCCTCCTATGCTTCTTAAACAATGTATTCTTTTTTAGTGCATTCGTGACAATTTTCGTTTACTGATTGATTAAAATACCTTTTTGGAAATCCCAACTTAATGCTAAACGTTCTTATTAAAAAAAACTGCTATAAACAAGACTGGACGATTCATAAGAAGGCAAGACATTAAAACTCGTTAAGTAGTTTTACGTGAAAGAGTTAAAACATCTATTCATTTACACTTACAAACTTTTGCGTTTATAATACTTGTACTGATATACATAACCCGTATAAAAAAGGTTAAAACCTGTTTTGAAACAGTTTAACCTATGTTTGATAAAATATGCCATAAGATAATCGCTTTATGGGCAGGTGTTGACCGAAAACCAAGCAGGAGGATTTTGATACTATTGCTATGAGTTGAGATTTATGCCGGATGCCTGATGATAGTCTTAAGGGAGTTTTTAAAGCAATAAGAATTAAAAAGTTCTTGTCCTTTTACGTTAATAATTTATTTAAGATTTCACTAATTACCCCTTTTATTGATTTTTAATTACCATATTTAAATATATAGATTTATCTTGTACGAAGTAACATGCTTGTATCTTGATTAGGCGCGGCAGTATATGTTGAAAACGTAAGAATTTCTTCAATCACAATACAACCTGTCGTCACTACCTCTCCGGGCACCCAGATGTATCCACGGGCTTGAGGTAGAGGCCTATCAAGCAGTAACTTGAAATTACTTTACATGCCCCGCTCTTGATATGGTAGGGTTTCAGTCTTTTCAACGATGGATGGATCATTAAGATTGGAAAGTCTATTTGACAGTAGGTTCTCGAAAAAGACTTGGTAGTCGAACGAAAAGAGAAAAGCAACGATCAAACGCTACTTTTAACAGCTAGCCTGGTATAAAACCTGGTTGAACTCATCAAAGTTTATAATGATTTAAGTGCACTCTATTTGTGCAAGTATCCTTTCATCCACGTTCATGATTTTAAGTATCCTTTAACGCGTATAATCGAGTGCTACACTCGGGTCCCTAGCGCGGGAAACTGGGTTAAACGTTTCAAGTAACACAAGTTGCGGCTGAAAATTACTAGAAACGGGTAAATCGGTACTTATAATAAAACTCAATAAAATATTTGCATTATGTAAGTAGTCCGACTAATAAGTTTTTATAGGAACAGGCAGTATATTGATCTGACCAGTCAAGACGTCACTTATCGATAACGAATGTCTTTGCCGTAAATTTTGAGGCTTCTCTACTAATTCTAAATCACGATGTCTAGAAACTCAAAAATAGCATCGAACCGAGCTATGATGGAGTGGTGTACGATGGACATCAACTACGTGAAGAGGGAATGAGTACATATGACGAGTCCTGCTGCTTTCATAAAGTGTATTTTTTAAGAAAGCATTTTTGCATGGTCCCCCTACGCATGCAACTTCTACAAAAGTTGAGCTTTAAAGTTCAAAATTCTTGGCCTAAAATTTGACCCTGTTTGTCTGAAATAAACAAATTTTCTTTGCAAATCCTACTACTATTATAAAGGCGAAAGTTTGTAAGTATGGATGTATGGATGTTTGTTCCTTTTTCACGTAAAAACTACTGAATGGATTTGAATGAAACTTTACCACAATATAGCTTATACATCAGAATAACACATAGGCTAAAAAAAAAAAATCTTAAATAAATTTTAGAGGTTTCTAATGTGAGGTCGTAAAAAACACATTTTTTGCGATTACATCGCAAACGCTGACTGAATCCTACAAGATAGATCAAAGCAATGTACTACAGTATTGTACAACTTAAAAAGGTCTACAAAAAAGTCCGTGATGGTATATGTTTATCTCTTAGTTGTCATCAATGGACTCCTAAACCACTTAACCGATTATAATAAAATTCGCACACCATGTGCAGTTCGATCCAACTTGAGAGATAGGATAGTTTAAATCTCAAGTTATAGTCGCAATTTCTTCTAACCACGCAGACGAAGTCGCGCGCAACAGCTAGTGTACTATAATTGTTGTTCACTAATACAGAGTACCTCAAATAAATATTGTACGCTTCTAGCAATCGAATATGTAGAAATCAATGATAATACCTTACTAGAGTGTGCCCCACGTGAGTGTAAAGTGAAAACTCTCTTACTGCTTTAACAAAATCTGACTATAGATAGCACAGTTAAAAAACAAAAAGTCATGTTCATGTGTTTCCTTATTCTGTCATAAGTTCTGTTTACATTTTAATTGTTGAATGTTTGAATTCTCAGTGTTAGCTTGTACTGTTTGACTTTTAGTCAAATATGAATTCGAATTCTGCATGCACCAGTTTTTTGAATTCATATCACATAGCAATTATCACTTGATATGTAAAAATAAGTAATGAAACAGTAACGGACAACATCCCGAAGCAAATCGACAATATAATTAAAATGTCGGATCGAGTCTGGGTGACGAAAAAGGGGAGGCCTTTGCCCAGCAGTGGGAGAATGAGGACATGGGCGGTGGATGATTGTGATGATTTTGATAATGTTGAAAGGAAAACTCAAACCATCATGAAGAAACCAGGCCATCTGAGAATTTCTGAGGCGGCAGCTTGAACCTTTAACCGAGGCAATACATCAGCCATAGAAAAATAAGTTATAATTCCCGAATCATTCCGAGTAAGAACTTAGTTATTATCGAAAATAACGCGAGAGTTTAGTAGTTAGTAAAAGTAGTAGTTGAAATGTCTATTTAATAAAAAATACTAATCTATAGATCTTTTGCAAAATCGTTTGCGTTTGCGTTAATTAGCTAAATCAATGTGATCTTCGATAGCAGAAGTGCTGTGTTAGACGGAGAGGTAACCACGCGTTTTGTTTGTGCATAGTGCAAATATTCAGATGTTAGAGAAATGATTAAGAGTTAGTCTTTATAAAGGCTGGGTTCTTGTGTATCTGCGAGAACTCTTGCCTCGTATTCAAGTCGTAGTGATTTAAAGTAATCGAAATTTTAACGGAAATATCTTTAGATTTATAAAGTATGTATATATTTGACACTGCTTTTTCTATACGAATATTATAAAGAGGAAAGATTTGATTGTTTGTTTGACACGAATAGGCTTCAAAAGTACTGGTCCGATTTGAAAAAATATTTTACTGTTGAGAAGCTACATTATCCCCGCTGAAGATAGGCTATAATTTTATTTGAAAAATATTAGGGTTCCGTGAGAAAATTGCGATATTGTAACCCAAAGTGTCATGACTTATATCTTCCAACCACGAGGACGAAGTCGCGGGCAATTGCTAGTAGTATAAATTTTGATCACAGAATGTTTAAACTTTCATGCTATAAAATCGAAGGGTATAAGACTTAAGAAAGTGCGTCGGTCGTAAGTATCTATTAGTATTACGACTAGAAGCGTAACCGACAACGGGTGCGAAAAGTCAACGAATATTAATCCAATACTGATTGGGTGCGTTAAACGACTACGAGGTTACCTAATACTTCCGTTCTGATCCCGTCTTCTTCACCAAATCTAGGAATACTCTTTTGAATAAGCAGTAATGGATGCAAGAGCAAACATTCTTTTGCTTACTTGCAATTTTCATTAACATTTTCAAAGTTAATCCCCTAATATATCTATAACAAGAATAGTACAGATTGAATTAATTTGCACGACGTGTAGAGGGTTCGTGTCCCGGGTAGGACAAGCGTTGGTGAGATCTACGAATGCTTGTCGTTTGTGCATGAGACTTGAATGTTTGTAAAACCCCCGCGACTCAAGTATTATCTCAATGTAAGTCATTTTTATTTTTATTTGCGCCACATCCACGTAATATTCGTTGCTAAAAGCTAACTAATAACTGTTTTATTTTCGGTCACTCCATTTTTATATGATGAAAATATCGAATACTAGTTTTGATGGACGATGATTGTTGTTGGTATATTCATAGCAATAAGAAACCGCAGTTTTATACTCTAATCCTATATCGGAAATTTGTGAATTTTTAACTAACTAAAACGGGATCAAAGGAATATGATAGTTATTTGACGTTCAATCTTAATTAGAAGCATATTATAAAAGATGAAAAATATATCTTTTTTTTCTGAAATCGAATATTGAATAAAATAAAATTCGACCGATTTTTATGAAATTTTGTATACATATTGGGCAGGTCTGAGAATAGAACAACATCTATTTTTCATACCCCTAAGTGATAGGGGTTGCTCACACTAAAAAAAAAATATTTTATTCTTTGAACGAAATTTTTTGTTTTAATTTTTTTATAATGTGGCATTAAAAATACATACAACTAGAAAAAAAATATTCCGCAAAACAACGTTTGCTTGCAAATTTCGCAAAGATCTTGATACGGAAAGCAAAATGAATATCAGAAGTTAATATTTTGCCGTTTCTAGAATCTTTTAAAACATTAGAAATTGGCTTAAGTGGCGCATATCTTTTTATCGTATTCCCGATGAACCCGGGAAGAACGTCGTTTGTCGCAGCCTAGTGTATTTTAAAGTATTGCCGATATGAATGAGTGATTAACCGAGTCAGGCATATGATTGTGAAATATTAATCTGGTAATATCAGGTAGTCGAAACATCAATTGTCTTTTGACATCCTTTGAAAAAGTTGAAGACTTTAAGTCCATAACTTATTTCGGTATTTGGCTAAATAAACTTCAAAAACGCGCGTGTTATATTTGAAGAACAAAGTTCACTCGCTGAAAAAAGAAACGATATTGTTGAAACCCTCCAGTATATTTTTCCCATCAGACATCAAGTCGGTTAGTAGTTTAAAATGATGTTTGTGCATTGGTTCGGCCTGCACTTCACAGCAATTGATGATTGGCGGATGTGACTACTACACTCAGTTTCAACCTCGGCGTGCGTGCAAACTGCGTGTCATTGTAAGCAGTTAGGGGGGAGCTAACACAAATAACCTTGCAATTTGACTTTCCGATTTAATACTGATGATTTTATTTTAACACCAAGTTTTAAGACTCGTGTGTGTCCATCTGTGGCATGCCCACCAGTTTGGGAACGATAAATTTCGTCACTTAAACGTTGTCCAAATTGAAAACGAAATTGATAAAAAGTTTGATTCCGTTTTTAAGAGGTTTAATTAAGATTTGATATCAATAAAGAAAATTGGTAGGTCTGACTGGAGCTTTTATAGTGATTTCTATTTCGTCAGCGTTGTTACTTGAAGTCCATAATCCGCGTCCATATTAGCTGGAAGATTATTTACGGCTTATGTATGGTACGTGCAGTCACCAGAAAATATGGCAATTGTTAATCAACATTAAGACCTGAACCGAATTCCCTTAGCGTAAAGGAGTGCATAACTATTGACTGAGTGCCGCGGGCGCTATGTTAGGCTGGTACTTTATAAACTTCGTACCTTTTATGAAATGAAGAGGCGATCTCGTTACCAATTTTTGCAGTGCGGCTAAAACGGAGGATATATCCGCTGTTACAATCAAAACTTTCTGAAAATTAGTTTTACGCAGCATACTTTGCTAGCCTACTTGAGCTTTAAGTAACCGTCAAACAGTGTTTCTAGTGTTTCTACGTATCTCTCCAAATTTATTTTCCATTTATAATGCATTACAACATTTAAAATAGACGTCGGTACCTGAATTACCTTTTCATTCCCTTCAGTCAGATGAAACTTGACAGTATTTTTTTTAAACCCACCTTCAATGTACTCTACTTAAAATTTAAAGCTAAAAAATTGATCAACCATTGAAGACTGGCCATTTCCTGGTGCTGCCTAGCTGGAAATTTCTCTACTTACAACGTTACTGCTCCGCTGGTTACATTTTTATGAGACAACTATCGCTAACACTTACCTGTCTACCCAGTACGAGCGCGGAGAAAAGACATCGAGGTAGTCGTCTTCCTCTTCGTCGTCGCGGTCGTCTTGGGCATTGAGGCGTAAGTCCAAATAGTAGTCTATATCATACCTAGTAGTCCCGGGATTGGAACCAGGTGAGAATCTAAACAAAAGTAAGGACAGTTAAATAACAATACACCAATCAAAATTAAACAATGCGACCTCGCATGGACATTCTGTATTAGAATTCGAAAGCTGCAAATTTGAATTACGTCTAGGGAGACATACAGTGTGACAAAGAAAAAACCTCATAAATATTACATTCAGACGATTTAGTTGAGGCGCGCGCTAGGTTGGATAAAGAACAAAGTGTCATTACTTGGCATGTCTAGTTGGAAAAGTTCTGGGTTTTAATCGTACATCGTACTATTAACTAATCAAAGATTTGACATTTGAAATATGGACATGTGAAATAATCACGCTCTGTTAAAAACAAAAAGAAATTGGTACAAGTTCAGTTTTGAAACTCATAATTTCGCTTTTCGTGGTCGCTAATTGCCGAAGATTTCGCATAAGCTGCTCTATTACTTATGTACTATTAAGGCACAGTTATGAATATAGTTTAACTGTCGCATAAGGCTCAATTAAGTCATCATTTCTGAGTCAACATTTGCGGCGCCACAGTTTATCTTTTTACCGTTACTTTTTATACAAGTCTCTCCAAATTTAATACAAACTGATTTTTGTTTCCTATCTACCCGTAAAAGTCAGAAAGCAAGCGTCAAAAACCACAGCGCATCGAACCCGCTAACCTACCCTTGATAACCGCTCAGCCAGCGCTACCATGGCGGCAATGGCTCAGTGGTTACCAGTACGGCTTTGTTATCTACGTTTGTATTTGAACACCGACGTTTTCTTAATTATGATTTTCTAATATCCAAAGTTTAATATTCTGCCTTTGGATGAATTTGGCAACAAGAGAAATAGATTTTCTCCATACAAAATAAGGGAAGGATTTTTTAGGTGAACGATAAAAACAGAGTGATTATTTTAATGAATAGTTGCCACGTATTTTTTACTTGAGATATCGGATTTATATTGATTAGCATTCTGTATACTATAATTTTTACTTCTGATCTGCAAGATATATTCGGGCTCCATTTAAATATGTGGGTTTAAACCCGAATCAAAAAAGATTTTATTAAATAGAAATGTTCTCGTCAGTAAAATGCAACTACTGGCAAACAGATGTATTTTTCGTGAAAATCTAAATACCACACTTATTTTATGTTTGTAGGTGGTAATAGAAAAAATGTAGAGTGCAAGTGCACGTAGAATACAGGCTAGAGCGATCGGGGTATGGGGAGGTAGTAAACAGACACCCCTAGAGAGCCGAGCTCCCAGGCTTGACCTATTTCCCCGCTATCAAGAGACGCACTAATTGACGACACATAAAGTTCGGTTGCAACGATTTCATAGCCCAAAAAAATAATAAACCCAAATTCTGTAGAAACTACGACTTTTAATCGGAAATATTGTTGGGTTCTCTTATTTTGACAGATTTTTCTACTTAAAATAACATAATAACATCCACAAACACATAAGCAATAATCTTATACTAAGGCACAGCTCGCAAGCAAGATACAAAAAAATAAATAAAGAGGGTTATAAAATAAAATTGTGTAAATAAAAGTAAAACAATAACACTTACAGGGAAACGACAGTCGCGGAACTTTACGAAAAGAGTATTCATAACTAGGAAAAGCACAAAGTTTAAGCAACAGGTAAAACTAAATGCGGCAGAACAATTATTGCAGAAAAAATAGTTTAAGATCACCGTACCTCGACCTGTCGTAGACAGGAGGTCTATCGATAACGCACATTTTAGTGTCTTTTATAGTCCTTCACCACATCACAAAATCACGAACTTAAATAAAAATAAAATAAAAAATAAAAATAAAGTTAATAAATTACTGACTTGCTACGATGGTTTTGCCGGCACCATATTTAACGTGATTTAAATCAAGAACAAAAAAGATAATAATGAAAATACGAATAAAGTAAACTGTAAAAGCAACCACGAAATAGATCATAAGAGACCAGTAACGGGTTAACATTTTCACTGTCGAGCACAGACGTCCGGAGTCGAGCTCTGCCGCGACGTGAATAATGGCGATCGCAATGGCAGGTAAGGGTTGGGAGAACTCAATCACCATAGCGACAGGCATGCGCGTGTGAGTGCGCGCGTTTGTATACAAGCTGTGCACTTACATATGCAGTTGTGGGGCGGCGCGAAGCGCCCGCCCCCGGTTGTACGCAGGCCCACACGTGGCGCCTTCTCGTCGCTGTGGCCAATACGCAAACAACGATACGAATTATTTCACAGCGTGTACTTGTAGTCACAGCCAGCTTGAAGGAGCCGTAGGCTCATTGCATTTAATTTTACCTGAAATAACAACCATAATAAATATCGACGAAGGAAAATAGGCGCAATCACGCCGGGGTCGGGGGGATGGGGCGGCAACCCACCTAGAAATTGTCTTAACTTGAAGATCTGGCCGCGACTATACAAGCACCTCCCCTTTACCCCACCAGTTAATAATGCCGCTGTGTGCAACCACTCACACTGATGCATACCTGTTGCACACTGTTACACAATATATTGTACCGAGATTTATTATTTTAAATAGTTCGCTATTATTTTAAATGGCGCTTTAAATGTTCGCTATTATTCTATTTTGTATGTTTGTTTGCATTTTCGACACAATCGATTTTATCGATTATATTTCAATTTTATCGACTTCATAAGTTTATTATTCTAAAACTTCACAGATATGCTTTAAGAATAAAGAAACGGAACGTTATTAAATTAAAACCGGTACTCAGACAGTATGTCGTGACATCCTAATCATACCTACCTGCTCTAATACTCTAAATAAGGAATAATTAATGATCAAAAACTTTTCTTTTTCTATTAAGATATACATATTTTCCTGGACGGTGCTTTCATACACTAATAATATGTAATGTAAAGCTACTAATTCATTAAAATTTAACATTGTGCTTTTGACAAGTATACAAGAATACTGTTTCACTAGCATATCGCTGCATATCGCTGTTCGGGTTAAAAAAACAATTACTGGACATACTTTAGTTACATAATAATTCATTGATAGCAGAAAATAAGAAACTGTTAGTATCGTCTAATCGTATTATCTGTATGATATAATTACTAACGATTAGTTCATATTACCTCTAATATAACTAGAAAAACAAAGAAGAAACACTTAATCCTAGACTAATTCTGATGTTGAGACAATTAAGAGAATAAGGTATTACTTGAATGCGATAATTACTAATTAGCTTTAGGATACAGTTAATATTTACAGTTTGGCGAATAAATATTGAGATGATGGCGGTCTGAAAATGTCTGTCAATTAATATTTTCAGATCGGTAATGCAAGAATACAATTTCCCTCTAAAAGTTTAATATTTTACGTGAACACAAATACAAATTAGGGTCTATTTGTTCGTAAATCCTACAAATATTAAAAAAAAATGTACTAAATAGATTGTAAGAAAACTTAACAATAATATAGCTGTTAAATCAGAATAACACATAGGCTACAATTTATAAAGATATTGTATGAATTGTCCAAATATCAGGTAAGTATATTCCATCTGCGAGCTTATAGGTACTAACGTGCGCTGAGAAACTGCTTAAGTGAAACGTATGAAAATGTTCATCTTAAAAAGTCCAACGAAAACCGTATCTAACCGTATAAATCGTAATCCATCAAAACTCGCTTGCATGCTAAGCGTTGAATGAAAGATTTTTAGTGGACTTCCTAACAATATTGTTAAGAAAGAAAACTTCAAGGCAGTGCTATTTTTAAAGGAAATAACTTATGCCCTAAGGCCCCTAGGAGTACATAACTTCTCAAACTACAGTGTTCTGAAGACGTTGATTGAACGTTCCTGAGATGCAAGTGATCTAAATAGTTGATGTTAGAATATTGAGCGCTAAACTGGTAGGCGATAAATCAAATAAGTTTAAGATACTATGAGTAATTCAACTGAGGACCTATATTCACAGGAATCTTATCCAATACACTAGGATTTAAATACCTAGCGTGTACGAAAATTTACGCTGTCAAAAAAACTTTTCAAATAAAAAGGTAAGAGTGTAGTAAGTATAGAACGACGAAGCTATCGAAACGTTTTAAATAAAACAATGTTTAGGTTACAATAAGATTTGAATATTCATTATATCACAGATTTGTTTGTAATAACACTTGGATTCTGGCAGTACCACAATCATTTTTCGTTTCAGTTAAATACGTAAACACATGATGAAGATATTTGTCGTTAGTTATTTATTATTTAGTTATTAGCAAATGAGTTTTGTGCTTTTCATCACGAAAACAGCATTGGACACAAGCATGTTGATAATTTAATCTCATCAAAAGCAGATTTTGCGATTTTGATACAAGACAAACTTCGAAGTTCAGTTTACAGTTTACGGAAAATTGACAAGACATAATATTCCGCGACGTGTTTGTCGAGGAAATTGTTTAGATAAGTACAAAGTAGAATTTAATGAGGAATAAAAGATCACCCCTCAAATTACTTACATTACATTTTAATAGCTCTTGAAATAAAAAAAAGTAAAGAAAATACCATTAAAGATATTCCTATTGAGTTTTGATGCAGTAATTTACAACAATATTCATCAAAATTGTGCCATCATATTACCACCAACGCCTTTAACTTTTCTTATGTTACGTACAATAAGTGGAATTTAATCCATTAATCCCTTGATCTATTTCTCGCATAAGTATATGTGTAAAATAATTATCAAGAATATAGAAATAGAAAACACCAAAGTTTATTGTTGATGTTGGATATAAGATTATGAATATCTGTTTTGAGAATTACTATTTCTCTATTTTTGCGGCATCAAAATACAATAATTAATTGTGTTTCTTTGTCAATAATACGTTAAATTATAATAATCAAACTTCGCGTGTTTTTATTTCAAACCGGTAATAGTACTGAAGTTACGTACCGCATGAAACGTTCGCGATCCGACGGCAATAAATTTATACTTGATCCGGAAACCTTGCTTACAATGCTGACAGTGTAATAAACTCGTATGTTTATTTACTGGACTCACTCTTTTACAATCCACAACAAACTTATTCATTGTTTACCGGTCAAACTATCATCAGAATGCAATTTCGTCTCTTTACTTGAGTTGTATTTAGGGCGACGTCGAGCCTGACGAAGTATGACTGAATATTTTACTTGAAATGAGAGCATCCTCTTACCGCACCACTTAAATATTGAAATACCAATATTTTTGGACTATTGAGACACGTTTAAGGAAATTTTAAAACGGATCCACTTCGTTCGAACTTATTCCCGTAGAAAAATATTATTTGTAAGTCATCGAAACCGTATCCTGTACAGAAACATCGATATCTGCCACATAAATATGTGTGTTGTTTCGTCACCAGACATCGATTTAAATAAAATATCAATACATGTTTAATTCCGTTTTTATATCTGGAAATTTGGACATTATTAAAATCCTACCACCTGATTAGTAATTAATATATTAAGCCAGTTAGGACCAAAGATAAATACGCCTGTTTTAAAACGTTTCGCGTCTTCTTTCATATCTGGACTACGAGTTTCCCAATAAAATAAATAATAAACATTTTTAAATTGAATCTTCGTAGCTAAAATTCCACTGTCGTCTTCATATTATTAAGCATTCGACAATCTTCAGTTATTCTAAATAAACAATTCTAGAGCTTATAGCAGAAAGTCCTGAACGAGGACAAGAAATAACAAGTCATTTCCTCATATTAATGAATACAAACAACGCTGGGGTAAAATCTCTGATATCACCTCATAAACTCATTTGATATAATATTATATTAGGTAGTTCGAGACAATGCCACATTAAAGACAATATACCTCAGAAGACAAAAGACCTATCAATCATCATAAAATATTAAAGGTATAAAAACGAAAATAATATCTGAGGCATTTATGTTGGAGTGTCTTATAAGATACAATTATTACTGTAACAGTTTCTGATATTTTTAAACGAAATTTATATATATTTACGATGGAGAGGGCCACTAGACTTATACCAATTTGTACAAGTGTAGCTACGTATTTATTTTGGGACATCCAGCAGGTGTTTCATTTAAAATGAATATTAGTTTTATGAATATCAATATTTATTAATAACAATCTCAAATCACTGCGTTCTTTTATTTGGGGTTGTCAATATTTTTTACAATTTAAATTATTTTGTATAATTCCGCTAACCCTAGCGGAATTATACAAAATAATTTAAGTTGCAGTTCTATTTTTTCTTGTCTACATAATATACGTGCTGCTTATATAAACGGTCAACTCCCTATGCTGCCACGAGGGAAGTAAGATGGGAAACAGACAAAACTTGAATGGAGAACCGTGCAACTAACTTATTCTCCAGACTTCTAAATTCGCAAATAACTTTTAAAACCAAAGAACTATAAATTTATATACAGTGTGCTGTAGGTATATGTACTATACTAGTTACTTTTTTAGATACATGAATACAAGAAAAATAATAATACCGCTCAGAACCAATGTGTTCTTTAGAGTACAAAAGACTAAAACAAAGAACAACCAAGACTTTTTTTCTTCACAATTTTTCAAGTATCTAATATTATCTATAAAACGTCCACATTGCAGCAACCACGTAAAGTGTTGTAATATATCAGCTCCCTGCGTCGCCTATTAGAACTTCAAACAAAGAAAAAGCTAAATGTTATCACAACACTGCTGGGAACATAGCAGGAGTTGACACCTATACACCCAGTTCTGTCGCTCATCGTAAATCCTATGCTAAATAATTGCCTATTGCTATTCATCGGCCCCACATTGGGTTCGTCGCCACTCATGAAGTCATGACACATTTTCGCGGCGGCAGAGGGGAATACAAATCTGTCCGTGTCTTTAAAGAAGTAACTCACAAGAAAATAGCTATATCGACTCCAGTAGAATCGATTGCGGTATAGAGAGACAAATTCGAAAATAGAAATTCTTTTTCCATTTTTTTTCTCATTTAGCAACGTACATAAATAATTATGTAAATATATAATAAATAAAGTGTCGCTTTGTGTGCCTGCAATGGACTAATTAGTTACTTTCCCGATTTCAATCAATTTGGACACCGAGTGCAGTTTAATAAAAGTTAAAATAAAATAGCATAAATATTCATTACCACCACCATTCTATCACCTTTCTATCACACAGAACAACTAGTCAACAGTTAGTTCAGTATAAAATTATCAAAAACAATCATAAATAAACTTTTAATCGCTTAATATGGATCGCATATTGGACTACACCAGCCATACCATTAATAATTGAACGATACGTGAGTTAAGCCATACTTTGTTTCACAGTACAGTATAATGTTTATAAGAGTCCCAATTCTACCCTCTCCGTTATTGAACTCAAAAGCTTAACGTTAAGGTTAATATGAATTTTGTTGAGGAAGGTTCGTCATTCAAGAGTTGTTATATAATATCATATTAATATGATTTTTTTTTGGAGTTCCGTAACTACTAAGCGAAAAACGGCACACTATTCTGAATGGTACGTTTGTGTCTGATGAACGGTATTAGATCTATTTTGTTGAGATGTTTACAGATAACGTTATTTTAAAGGTATTTCTGATTTTGCGCTATAAAACGAATGGTGGTTACTACGTTCATAAATGTGATGGATGATATTTTTTTTATAAATTTTATTCTGTCGGCGGTTGTCGCGAAGCCCTCTCACACATGACCAATTCTTTTTAACTATTTCATTAACTCCTAACTACATTACTGTATAAAAAAAGATAGGTTATACGTTTAACATCAGACTGAGTGCGTCTATTAAGTAGAATCGTTATTTTTTAAGCTAAAACCCGGGTTAATAATTCTGAAGATGTGATTTAATAATTACAATTACTTATCATAACGATACTGCTAAATAATTAATAATTTTAAAAGAAATCATTGATAAAATGTTAACTGAAGAACAAATAACTAAATAGGAGGTAACACAAAGCATCGCAAGCCGTTGATACCAGACAATTTTAATCTCCACGTGAGTAGCGTCGTACAGACATTTAAATAGGCTCGTTAATAGGCACTCGTTGAAGATTAAATTCGTCGGAGACTAGACTTGTATTCCTCCGCCATGTAAGAAGGAACTTAAGTTATATTAATATTTTACCTTGCTTTAGGTTTTCTCAAAAGCAAAGTGTGCATTTATAATAAGCTACTTACTTTACGGTTAAGAACCATGACTCTAATTATTTTTTCATTCTAACGTCTGTTGAGTTTCAATATTTAGACTCCAATATATTGCCCATTGACGTTGGTCACAGATCTAGTGTGCAGAAACTGGATGCACGCTAATGATGCCGTCGTTAACCTGGTCAGGGGCTTAAGAACACTAAGTTTGATCTATTATTGCATCGTTAAGAAGAAGAATATACTTAAACGCTACTTCTAGATAAAGATAAGTCGTCTTTCAGCTTCCACGGCTGCTCATCTCATATTGTGAACTACACTGATGAATATTCAAAGAGCGGTCATTCAAAATAAGTTCATTTCAAAAACCTATACCACATACCTACCAAGAATCAATAATCAACACGCTTGGAAGCTTGGCGAACCATCTATTTGAGCATATGAAAAAAAGCGATTGCCCTGCAACAGTTACCGGTTGGATTCATTATGACAGCAAGCTTGGGTGCTGGTAGTAGTCCAACAGAATATTTACATTTTAACTATGCAACGCAACAGGTCTGCCTATAGGAATAAGTGTTGCGTATCGCGATGACCGACATAATGTCTGTAAAGGCACTCAATTGAATTTCGTATGGGATATCGAATTGGCGGCCAAGAATATTGATGTAAACGTCGTTTTACAACAACTGAAGCTTGATGGTACCTTTGTGCAGATGCAGGATAGACGGTCAGGTTTACAGATTCTGTTATCTGTCACCAGAATGTTAAAGGTTGGTTTAAAGCGAGCTTTAACAGCCAAACGCTATGATATTTGTTAATTATCGGAATCTTTGCTTTACACTAAGATACTGAGGTGTTGGTTAAATGATACTTCACTATTAACTATCACGTGAGTAATTATTATAACATAATAATTTACTTTAATTTTTTAAACTGTTAATGCACTTTGATTAATAATATTGGCTGCGATGCTTTTGATTTGAGCTGCAAAAGTTTTATGGGAATGATTTGTTTTGCTAAGAAGTAATGTTTCGTAACTTCAATTAAATTTGAAGTTTTGTACATATTGATTGGTCACGTACCTAAAAGCTAACAAAACCCAATGAGGGCGACGTATCGCTGTTGGATCCTCGCTTAGGACAAGCATTTTTGTGATCCATTATTGCTTGTGCTGAGTCTGTTCATGTGACTTGAATGTTTGTGAAACTGCTCGCGATGAAAGGATTAATTTTCTTAGAGCAGGTGTCTATTTTTCTACTTAGACCATAAAACATTTTTGCCGATACTAACTTTTCTAAGTTTATAAGTATCAACCTTATACGCGGGCTTATAGTCCCGTCGATCGACGCGAAATAAGACGGTAGGACTCAGGAAAATGTTTTAGTCTTTGGGTTATGATTCACTCACCTATAAAATTTTGTTCGATCACAAATCTAGGGACTTTTAACATGGTAGTTAAACAAGCTGTTGGCAAACAGTTAAAGACGGACTTTTAATTTGGTAATTTCAAAAAAACAGTTTAAGATGGATTTATTTTGTTTTTGTACCTTCAAGACATTCAGAAACAATATTTTAGAACGTCAATTCACCAATGTGATATCTAGGTTTGAAATGACCATTAAAATTGAGGTTTTCCAATTATATTTTTCAGGAACTATGACCGTAATGCACCTACTTCACTTGCCTTTCAGAATCTTAAATTCAGTCATACCTGAATTTTGTCAACTGCAATCAATCAATAACATAATAGCTGTAACAAAGGGCTTTTGCATTCAGAGACTAAATCAAGGGAACAGTAATGAGCGCCTAAGCCTTGCTCTTTGTCACTTAATACGCTTGAACTGACTGTCGTCTTAGATGCCGATCCATCGAACTACGAGAATGATGGTCTGGGCACATGACTATATGTACAAAGGACGTATTAGTATTCTGCACTAGCCAACAGTATTAATTGCACCTTTGTACGATGTACACAGCCGTCTATTATGTCAGCGACCGTAATTCAAATTTAACCTATTTACTATATATTTACTAGCATGTATTTGTAGATTTAAATGAATAACGCGACGCGACTCTACCGATCAAGATAAAGGACTTCGGTTGCGTCCGAAACAAATCGGGAGATTCCGATAAATCCGTGTGTACACCGTTCTCACATCGTACGATAAATCTGTCATCATTTAAAATTCGGTAAAATAACGCGAAAATTAACTAAACTTGTCTTTATGTGCAGATTTTTTAACGCATGTAACTTACGTATAAAAATTCAACTAATCAGTACAATCTGGCTTGCAATGAATTGGTAAGTAATAAAAGATGCTTTGAAACAAGCGGTAACAATAAAGTGCAGCGACCGCAAAATTGAAAATATTGGTAATATTTAAAAGATGTTGAACACAAAGTTTTCTTTATTGCATTCACTCGTTTTATTTTTCGCCTAAACGCCATTTACGCCAAAATTTTTGAAACAGTATGAGTTCGGCTATAGCAAAGGGTTAGCCTCAGGTTATGGACATACTTAATTTTAGCTGATCTAAGTTGAACCACCTAACTATATCAAGCACAGTTCGCGATTAAACAGTATATTGTTTTCTCATGTATAATTATTTACCTAGTTACGATGTTAACATTAGTTTAGTAATTTTGTTAGATATTCAAACTTCGGACTGTTTACATTTCGCCGATGTTTTTTTTTTCATTAAACCATTTCAATACGTCTCATAAAAATCATCAAGTTTGGCTTAGTTTATTTAAAGTCAGTTGTACGTAGTTTTACGCAAAAAAATTATTGATAGATTGTTTTTCTTATTTCTTCTATTATTCGATAAACCAGTGGTAGGTGACCGGTAGATATCATATATCACATTATATATTCCAGTTCTAAACCTGGTCTCTACATGTTGGCTCAATGTCCCCAAGTGAGAGATTAATGAAGACTAGACTGTTCTCATAAAATTATCCCTCGAATAAAAAAGGCAGCCCGTGTTGTGAATTAATACACTTAAACCAGTTCCAGTTAGTTAAGTATTACACGTGGTGATACAAACTCAATTTGAATAACTCCAAGTTCAAAAATATTAGGATATGGAGTATGGTTGTGTATTTATTTCCTCGTAAAAGCACAGATAAATTTAGACGGTTATAGGGTACCTAATATTGTTTGAACAACAATGCAAAAATAGTTTTAAAGCTTGAGGCTCGTAAATGTATATGTTTGTAAAAATAACTGTCTAAAAATACTTAAAAGATAATTTACTTCAAAATTTAATAAAATATGGCAATTAAACACCTGGTCATCAATTTATTTAGACCAAGATAGGCTGGTCAATATCAAACGATTACAAAATTTCAAAAACCCTACAACAGATCGACTTTATCCATTGAATCACTAGGTAATGAACAAGTTAAGGAATAAGGATGTATAATATATAGGTACTCAGTCACTTGGCGCTTTAAATCCATATTATTTTCGCCCAACTGTCAAAACAAAGCTGCAAAATTCAAAGGGCTATCTTCAAAGTTAAGGAGGTTGCGAGCACGGTATCATTTTCTCGGCCCTACTCGGTATGCAAATGATTGTTATGTAAGTTTTTATTGACCTCGCGTCTTTATTTCATAACACAATCAACACGCTTATATCATCAACCGCGTTTTAGGTAGCTGCGCCCAACACACCTTTGGTTAATTAATATGATTTTATGTGGAGAAGCTACTATAAGGCATTTGTGGATTAAAAAATATTTGATCGTATATAATATTTTTCACAATAATCTTTTATTGATTGTAAAATTCAATTTTAATTGAAACAAAGCTCTTCGGATTAAATTCTACTACAACAGTTTTTGATGTTCTTTTGTTAGAATTAATAAGTTTTGATAAATAATACGGAAACTCGTTTAAGGGAAATTTTGAAAATAAAATAAGACAAAGGCATGTACTCGTAAGGATATCAAATACGGTACAAAGTACGACACACATCTTTACTTATACGTAGCCCAATCCAAAAACAAATGCCTTTTAACGTATAATTTAAACATCAAACGAATACTACATAATCATAAACAAAATGGTACAAGTTAAAATTAGCGAACTTTCCAGACAGGTTTAAATATCGAATCGGTTTCTTAAAAAACAAATCCCATTTCTTGAAATATATAAAAATTTACGATTTAAATGTTGATATTTCATTCAAAACACCCGTCGAAATATACTCACAATAAAGGGATTCTAATGCCCTCATTTATTGTCTCAATACTCCTAACATAATTAGCGCATATCTACTTTGGCCTAAATGTAAGTGGTCTAGTATAATAAAGTATGACTATTGTTTTATCTTGTCATAATTATTCAAATTCCTTTTGACATATTGATCAGTTGAATTGGTGTCACGCAGTAATCTACGAATGTAAATTCTAGTAACAAATTTCTACTCAGTTCAAATTTATTTACCCCGAGTAACAAGTAATTTTATTTGGCACAAATAATTTTGGGGATATCAAGAGTACTTTATAACATTAGTTGCAAGACGACCGATAAGCTTTTAAATCCCAATACATCATGGAAAAGTTCTAAGCAATAAAGTCCAGCCTAATTGCGGTAACCCGGAAAAGTTGGTAAAATATGATAGCTGGTTGCACCTGCGCTTTGGATTTACTGTGACAACGTTTTATTACAATATAGCAACACAACAGATGGTTTTCATAAAACTTTCGGCTTTTAATCAATACATATATATATATGCAGGTATAGGTATGTGGACAAATATCCTTTTTTTTTAATTTGTTCAATTTATATATTGAAAAATCGTTACTGATTTTGATACATTATTTAGATACATTTAGGCAAAAAAGAAAACTAGGAGAAGCGCAAATATGTCAGTTACCTATAGAATTTAATTCTCAGTTAGTATTATGCACTATAGTACTGAAACCAAATGAAAAACTATTTCATCAAATAGTTAAACGTAGTAAGTAACGTAGATCCAAGACATGAGGCTTCCACTCCACACTAATGCTCAAGATTATAAAAAGCTTAAAACTGATGAGGAACTCGGCTCTCACCGAGTCGATTACATCTTAGCTTCGTCTGAAGACGATCGACAGTCAGATAGCCTTCGATCAACAGCGAGCGAGCTCTCATCCTATAGGCTAAATTTATCAAGCAAGATTTATCAACGAATCAAGGGTGGCACTTCTTTGTAATACTTATAGAACAAAGATGTTTTCATCACAATTTTAACTGTTCATAAGGTTATTAGAATAGTAAGGGAATGATTTCAGTATACATGCGTATAATCTTATCCTTTTGTTAGTAACTAACTCGTGGTCTAATTTTCTGTTATGGAACTATATTTTGGATTTTTATTAGTACATCGCTTCAAGTTGTCGAATAATATAGGTAATAAAATTAATTCCCCGTAAAATACGGTACGGTACGACAAGTTAATGTGATTATCCCGTCTCGTGTTATTTACCAAGAATATGGACTAAGCGTTATCTTTAATTCGGTAAAGAAAGCGTTATGATTTACATTCGGTACACAAGGGCTATCATGGTGCTAAGACAACGTTGAATTTACCAAACATAAACATTAGAGTTTTATTAATCAAGATCTTCTAGAAATTTTCTGAAACTGAAATAAATACAAATAATTTCGTTACCAATTTGCCTACTTACAGTTCATCATCAAATGCTCTCCTTCGTACTAAAGTATTTGATTAATTAAAGCAAAAGAAACAGTAAGGACGTGGTTACGGCTATTTATAGGCCCAAGCAACAGTCACTAGGGTGTCTATTACTGTAACCTTATCGTACTTTTATCGAAGACTTTGTTGTTCATTGGTCAACGGTCTTTGACACAAAAAAGACACTATTATAATTAGTTGTCATTCGGGAAACAATAATCGGAGCACGGGACAACAATGAGAACATATTAATACGAATCCATCCCATTCTGTGTCATCTGATCCCCGCGTATGAGGTACTGACAGAAACAAGCGATTATAAAATCTTACAGGTTCGAATGGAAAAATGTCAAAGAGACTAAAATTATCTTAATAGTGTAATATGGTAGGAGAGGCGACTTGTAAAGAAACGTTGACTATTCTTTGTTGAGGGCAAGATAAGCGATCGGTCAATTCAATCGGTCTTTCGAGTAACGGTCGACGTGATGGCGGATAAATCCATTAACATATCTTTGAGGCCTATGGAAATGATTAATGAAAGGAAGAATATTAAAAGTTTATTCCTATTAAAACCATTCGCAGTAAGATGTTGATATAGATTCTTCCGTTTCAATTCCTTTTTGTATTTTACCTTGCTTGTTCTAAATTATTTTTTGTATTCGTTTTTTGCAGACTAAAATAAATCCCGTCGAAGCAGTGAATACGATGTACGGATGAAGTTTTACCGATTAACCTAAGTGCTTTACTTATTCAAAATACATATTTTATAATCATAGCATTTTCTTACTATAAGTGCCGAACTTGTAGAAACGAAAATATTTACTGCATTTTTCTAAAAATCTTGTCTTCCTATTTCGAGGAATACCTATTTATTCGCTTTTCTGCGGACATTTACTTTTTCAGTCATTTTTATCGTACTCTTTTGCTACATATTTAACAGGTTCATCGCTCGTCTTAAACTACCTCATCCCGAATGATTTGTATAAGTACGACCGATTAATTTGTTTTTTCACCCTCATTCGCAAGTTTCCGTGACTATACGACAGACTAATTCGCCTAATTTTGACCACCTTTCGAAAGATCCCGTTACTTCCTCAGCCGAAGATTTTTTATAGATGAATGAACTAAGCACACCAACACAATAGTAGTAATATATATTAACGAGATCCTTGATTTTCTACGTACTATCGTAAGTGCAAACACTACTTGGCTAACACTAAAAGATTTGAATTTACACATGTTGTTACTGACACAATAATTTTACGTTACTATTTGAACATGACGACTATAAGAGCAGGTGTCACGGCTTAATTCCCTTACTTTCAACTAAAACACAATAAGACCATAAAATGTAACCCTTTCCCACAGTCAGTGAATAGGTTTTCGTTCATAATATCATGTTCGAAGGTCAACTGTCCTCATTATAAAAACAGCAGATAAATGTATAAAAAGGCAGACAAAACGACCATATGAATACCGAATTCAAAACACTTTGGTATCAAAGCGCCGGGAGAATATCTCTCTGAATCTTTCAATTCGTAAACGAAATACATGCCTTGCTACTCTTGCTCAAGGTTCATTAAACAAGGTTAACTTTAAAATAATTACCTAACTTGGGCACACCATGTAATATTATACAATTGGTGGAATAATATGCTTTTTTTTTGTACGTGAAATTCGGTGTCTAATTTTGACTACATTTAACATTGCCTTGTTCTGAACTACATTTATGCTTACTAGCAATCTACAAGCAATAACTCGAATCACTTGAGTTCAATTAGATGCCTAATATCAATTTATTTCGATAATACGACGATACGGTACTAAAGTTACAACAATACTTGTATTTTTAATAATTCCCTATGTCAGCCATTTTCATACCGACTTACGACTTAAGTCGGTCAGTTTCTGACATAAAGGTATTGATTGACTAAGCTTAAACTCATTCAAAGGATATGTCTTCAGAAATAAGTATAAAGAATTATTATTTCAGTATGTTTTGATTGTTCATGAGTTTTCGTGTGATTTAGCGCCAAATAGACTCATAGACTGATAAAATTTCAAACGTATGGTGTGGTGGGGCTCGGGATTTTTGCGCCGTATTTAAATGTATATATATATTGACGGTACCTGATTACTTCTATACATTCTCCTCAACCACAAAAACTGCCATACAACGATTATTCCCTTAAAACCAGCTATTACTATTAATTCTATAATACGAAATTTCCTATGTCATGCAATGTCCCTAATCAAAGTATTTCAAGATATATTTGTTTTTTTTTCTATGCTCCCAATGCTTATATAATAATAACATTATTAATTATAATTATTCCTATGTACTTGGTTAAATAGTGTGGCAATGAAAGCACTTTTATAGATAAATCTTTATGTATTTAACGCGCGACTTCGATCTTTTAATAGTTGTTGGAGGATGATGTATCCGTCCAGCAGATGAGTGACTGTCTGCTGGACAGACCTTGGTATAAAACTAAAATATTTCCTGGTTTATAAACATTCAAGTAAAGAATATAAGGGTATTATAGTTGTTTCTCAAGCTACTAAAAAAATGATTATTTGAGAACTCAGGGAAACAACTCAGGGCTCAGAAGAATCTCCTCAGGAATATTAATAAGCATGGGATGAGATCAGGACTTTCTTATTTTTTTTTTGTATTTTATTTACACCCTCAGGAGTGGCCTTCAAATCTAACAAGCATGAATTTTTCTTATGATTTTCAGAACATCCATGCATTAATAAAGGTAAAATGATATTCTTTTGAGATGATTTTGATTATCCCAAACAAAATAAAGAAAAATACAATGATTATAGATTTTTCGTCAATATAACATAACATGTATATTTTCTAACAAGAACAAGAACAAGTTTTTGTACTTATTGCATGAAATTCAGAGGTAACCGGAGTTGTTTTTGCCTCAAAGTGAGAAGTTGATTCGGATGTCTTGTTGAGTGTTATGAATGACCTAACTGCCTGTCAAGGGTCGTAAGTGCAGGGGGACAGTGCAAGTGGGGCAGTAATAGAATAATACTGCACTTGAGACATGTACCAACTGGTACTTGACCGCAATCACTAACACAGTTGTATGGAGTGTTATATATTATAATGACTGTGAATACAATTTTAGTAGATATCCAAAAATATGAGAAAAATGTTTCATATTTTAGAAGATTGGAATATCTTTACAATAACTTGATGGTAACCCTACAAATATCTTTACATTTGAAGATATTTGCGGGTCTAACTTACAAATATCTTTATATTTGAAGGGTTACAATGGAATAAAAGCTCAGCTTATTTCAAGCAATGATAAAAGATCATAATAAGATCCAACAGGATGTAACTACTTATTGCATGATTGCAATATAAGTTTTCTGTCACTGTACAGCACCATTTAGGGTTAAAGTCTGCAACAGTACTATTACTAACAAATTTGATTTCATTTAATTTTAATTGAATGTTAGAACTGAATACAATGTTATTTAAAGACTGAAGACATATTAAGACTTAGTATTACAAAGTGTATATGAGTTCAGTCATCATTGCCATAACCTGAATGTATTTGATGACTTGGTAGATCACATTCAATCTGACCATGCAAAATATTATGTTTACTATGTATTGAGCCTCCATTGAAGCTTTGAGCAAGTTCTTTTGTCCCAATGAAGGCAGTTGGAATATTCCTTTAGTGTGGGAGACTGCTAGCGCCATCTAGTGGTCATAACCTGATTATTTCTCCAAGTAGATAAGAAGGTACCAAAATAAATAAGAAAAGACGTGTTTTGGAAGGCCTAGTGACAGAATCTGTATCTGTATTATGCTATATGGGTAGATGAAACAGCCAATGTATTGATTTTAACTAACTTACTAGCAGAACTCATTTTGTATATTGATTCCTTTGTCAGTTCGAGTTGACACAGGGTTTCTTATTTTATACAGGGATTTTGGTATACATGAGGTATATTTAAAGGATCCATCATAATTTTTGTCCCTTGAGAAAATTATGGATGACCTTACCAAGGTAAATTTAATAAATGTTCGGTATTATTGGCCTTGGTAATCAAATACATTTGAGAAAATGTTATATTTATCGTATTATTCTCAAATAATTTATAGAGCCATTTTTTTGTGAAATATTATTGCGTAGTCTTGATTGTTAGGACGTCGCTTTTATTCCAAATCGTTATTATTTCTCAACCGATGCTAGTGAAAATGTTCGAAATATTGAGCACACAAACTAAAAAAGCCTCTATACCTACTTATATTATGTAGTTGGTACCATGCACGTAGCAGTAAAATATGGAGGATGCATATCTGAAAACTTCGAAAATAGCTTCTGAATCGAACTACTGACCTCAATGGAAGTAGGAATAGACATATAATGTTGTTTACCGAAGAATCACGATCTATTTTATTGATAAAAAATGCTGTAGAACAAGAAATGCTGTCAATTGCCACACTATCGTACCGCCCTATACGCTGATGTTGATGTAGCTTAAAATTGTACTTACCTCGCTCAAAGGTAACATGTTCCACAAAAAAAATAAAGATAGATGAAGAGAGATAAAAACTGAACCAAAATTTCACACTGATTTTGTAGGATTTAGTTAAGTTTCACAATTTTTTCCACAAAACAATAACACTACGCGCAATCACTATCGTACAACCACACTGAAGTTGTTGACAACGATCCACATAGCCAACATAAGAGATAAAATTAATCAATTATTTTGGGAAGTACTTCGTACCACTAAAGATTTTTTGGGAACAAGGATTTACAAGTCTAAAAAATTACCAATTTTTTTTGGTAATTTACGTGCATTTGTGTAAAATTTGGAATGAAATTACCTAATGAGCATACTTAAAAAATATTATGTTACTTAAATTCTAAAATATGTATTCCAATTATCAAAACACAATATTTCAAAATTAAGTTATTTATTAAACTTTGTACTTTATTCGGTTAAATACTATTTACAAAAATCATACTTCATTACAATCAATAAACTGTATACAAAAACAAACGACTTCATGAAATACAAACACATATTTTTATAATATGGCCTTTCAATAAAATTTCCTTGAAATCTTTATTAATACAATGATATAAACAGATACGAGTATGATAAACAGCGAAATATAAAATTACTTCTAAAGCAAAGCTTTTAAATCTGTTTAAGTACCTGAATACTTCAGTTAAATAAATACTACAACATGTAAACGGCTGAAAACCTGCTACTAATTGCTTTTCTGGGTCAAAACAGAGACGGAAATAAACATTCGCAATAATCAATAACAAGAGATTCAAGTGGCTCGAAATACACCCACTCATATTTAATAGCCAGTATATAATTCATGTATCAACAACTAACAAGAAGTCTGATATTTTATAAATATCAAAGGTCAAAAGTTCATTCCGCAGATATCAGACAAATTAGTCAAAGGTCACTTTCATGATGTCGTTTACTATAAAATGAGTTGAGACTCAAAATCTCAATCAAAGCTGATCGAAAGTTTGTCAACTGAATCTTCTTGAATAAACGAGAACAGGCAGGATTGCTATCTACGTCTCCCTTAATTTTAAAAAGTTGTATATAATATAATCTGCTCAGTTTATAATAAAATGGCAAACACATGTTTTAATCAAACATTGTTTTTATAAAACTATTACTTCCATAAAGAATAAAATTCGACAAAGGTATAATCAAACAAGTTAAACAAGTAATTTCTTTGTGCCAAAAGCGTATAATCCTTAATCCTAGAAAGTATTCATAACAGTTGAGTAAGTAAATTATCCTTCGAAAATATTATAATAAACAGCAAATTCTAATTATTTATAGTGTTTTTACTTGACCGAATATGCAGTAGGTCTATGATTTTAAAAAATACTCATCCATCTCATTTTTTTAGGTTGCAATCATGATGCTTACTCGTGACGTCAGAAATGTCAAAATAAAAATATCTTCGTGGCCGAAGCATGGACAAGAAAGTCTGTCAAATGTCATGGTCTGAAGTTCGACAAAATAGTCAACATTTCATTTCCGGTCAAAATCATAACTTTATATAGGTATTAAAAAAAAATGAAAAGTTTTTTAGTTATGTTATAGGTATTAACAACAGCAGTGAGCTTATTCAATTTAATTTGAAAAAAAATATCTCACATACAAATCCTATTTGTAGTAAATAATACTTGCAAGAGTGAGAAAAAGAATATAGTGATGTACACTTAGAATAGAACTTTAATCGAATACTTGCCAAATTATTGTAACATTCCTGCAACGAAAATCTAATATCTATTTCTGTGATCTACACGTTTATTAAATCAAAACTTTTCGCTTCTAATATAAATGATTATTTTTACTTATCAAAAAAGAAATCAAGTTATCGGTGATATAATTAAACGTCTAAGTAATCAATTGAAGCCTAAAGTCTCATTACCAAAAATTAGTTAGTAATGTTAGGTACTAATATAAAATATTATAAAATAACATTCAATTTTAACTTTATTTCAAAGCGAAAATCAATTTTACTTTATTCGATTATTGTAAGTGACATCGAAGTAGTATTTCTTTACTAAACTGAAAACTCACTGACACTCTGAGTCTCTGACAAAGACTGACAGACAGACTGGTTTATAGCAGAACATTGTCAAAGGCAACTGTTAGGTCTGCCTGTTAGTTAATAGTTTTATGATTTTTTAAGTTGGAACATGTTTCACACAGTGATTTTTTTAAAATTTGTTGGTGAAACGTGCCTATAATCTTATTAAAGTAAATATAACAGAAAAAATCACATAGTGGCGTTTGTACAATTTGTTATAATGAAATCGTTTAATTTATTTAAAAAGACATTTGTGTTGGTTATTATTTTGAGTGCTATAATTTTTGTATTTTTCTGGGCGAACATGGAGATCGTAAGGTAATTCAATATTTATATAACACACTAATTCCCACGAATGTAAACATACTATACTTTTTAATGACGCAAATACAATTGTCCTTGTCGATAAATTCCCTAAGTATCTCTTCAATTGAAATTAAACAAAATAGTTTCTGCAAACCAGCAACCATTAAAATACCTAATGAATACAGGTCAGAATATTTTACCGGCGTAATTCAATCAACTGAACTCCTTAAATTAATTAATTTAGAGTTATTTAAAAACTGTTTTAAGCTTCAATATTTGCAAAAAAAATAAATTTTCAGTAAGTCCTATGAAGAAATTGAACTCTTTTATCTAAATTGAAACAAAAAGTCTATTATAAGTATTGTTAGTTCCAAAGTTTATATTAGCTTTTAAAAAATATTGGTACTCAGTCCTTAGGTCACCTTGTAACCTTTGTACATGAATTATCTATTCAATAAATATAATGTAATGTCCTTCAAGGCATGTTGTCACTACTCAAAATTATTATAAATCTTTAAAACACTAAAACGTTGCAATGAAATATATTCTATCAAGTGGAGTTGTAATTGAAATAATTTACTTATAGGTACACCTCATAAGCTGTATACCAAGTTTTTAAATTTATATCTGCCTATCTGGCAATCAATTTTCTCATTTTAAAAGTGTATACCAATGAGACAACGCCAAATGGCATGACACTACAAAGATTTCCCTTCTAAATGCACAGAGAATCTCCTCTCAGAATAAGCTATCACCTACAAAATCTCAACATTAAAATGCAACAAAATTAAATTGAAAGACCATAATTAACAATAATATTGAACTAAACTGCATTGAAAATACACATTTAATATCATGTTGTTAAGAAAGTGTTCAGATACAAAAAGAAGCTTGTTTTTCTGTAAATATCAAATCAGTAAAAGAAATTATTTAATTCAAGTAGTCACTGCTTAAAGAAATCCAGTGCCGGTTCTTTAAACTGACTTTGTTCTATTTTAAAACAGTGAAAATGATATTATTCACATTTATATTTAAAACTGAATCGAATCAGATTTTCTAAAAAGAGAAATAGACACATATTTACTCTAATGAGCATCTTTACAAGCTATAGCTTGTAAATGATGCATTATTCACAGGCCGTCACATAACAAGAAGCTTAAAATTAAAGCCAATGTCAATAAACGGTTGATAATGACCTAGGGGCGACATGATTGAAATAACGGTTAAAGAAAACATTAATACACAAAAATATTTGCATTTGTATCTCCCAAAATTTGGTCTTTAACTGTCTCACTGAAAGGCAAGAAGGAAACAATAGCACACTAGAACATTTAAGGCCATTCCAATGTCTTTGTATTTCTGGTTGTCATATGATGCACATATAACTTTGATACCACACTGTCATGCCAGGTACTTGTCTGCATAGATTTTGAACTGTCCGAATCAGCATATTGATCCCCTAGGTCACCTCTACACATTTATTTTAACACAAAACTAATATTTAATTGTATATGAAAGTCTAATAATATCCAATGATCAATAATGTTCACTGTAAGATTAAAAAATCTCTGTAAGTAATTAATTCAGTGAAAATTATCGATTAAGAAATAATAAACCATAAAATAAACACTTTGAAAGCATTTAAACCACATTATTATGGCTATAAACAACAAAACAACTGATTCTTTGTGTATTCAATGATATTCAACACCAATTTTAGCTAATTTTCACAAATTATGACCAAAAAACTATTAAAAAAGGTCAGATGTCATTCCTTTATTGACATTGAACTCTATCTGTTAATATTTACTTGTTGTTTGTTGTTTATCCACATTTCGTCAAATATAATTGCTGTACTTAAAGTTGGTAAACAACGAAGTCTTCTTCTCCAAACTTCGTGTAAACATTTTCGGCGGCGTGATTGTCGAACCGGCGGCATCGGCATTACGTAGAAAACTGCACGTAGAAAAAAAAATCACTTTTAAGCAATATGATGCTTTGATTATTTACATTACATTAATGTAAACACGAGATTTACTTGCACTATTGTCGCTCAAGACGGCTTCTGCGTGCAGCGTGTGAGATGCAGGCGCATGCTCGACCAGGGTCCTGCGACCTCGGGTTTTAACGCATGCGCTACCCTGTATGACCTATATCCACAAGAGCACGCATACAAAAACATAATACTACAAAATATTGTAGTTCGTGTAGATACAGGAACGCAATTATATGCAACCAACCAAAAGGTCTAATTCCGCTTAACGGAAACGTTTTGCGTCCGCACCGTATGCACACAAAGTACACGGACGGCACACTTCCTACAGTTTCTACCTCTGACTGACATAATTTGTTGGGAAATATAAACTATTTCCATGAAGGGGTTTTCAATTTCGTTTTCCGCGTAGTGAAATGCGCTTTGCCTTTCACCGGTGGAAACTCGCATCGAAATATGATAATGTCTGTTAAAAAAATGCTTTTTAAATAAATATCGGTCTGGTATGGCTATGCCGTGTTCGGCATTGGAACTGTGTACAATATTGTAAAGAGATCATGAACAATATTTAAACTTGCAATTATTACTTATAACCTCTTCTCGTAATAACTCTACCTGATTTCCGCGGCTTCGCACTCACAAATCAATAGGTTAAGTACCTATTGATTTGTGATATACTCGTGGAAGTTATTAAACATTTTAAAGACTTGTTTAACCGTTATTTGTTTTACCCGACTTGTTTGTTGCTTCTTCATTCGGTAAACAATTGTTTACAGTTGTTTTGTATTATTATTATGTATATAAATTCCTCTTGATTAATATAAGTTTTTTGTTTTAATTAAATGCTAGAAAAAGCTTCATCGGCCTAGCCTTTTCTCAACTATGTTGGGGTCGGCTACCAGTCCAACCGGTTTCAGCTAAGTACCAGTGTTTTACAAGGAGCGACTGGTTGTCAGACTTTTCAAGCTTCTGACTACCTACCCGTAACTACTGTCAAAGATGTAGGAATAACAGCCGGGACCCAGAATCTAACGTGCCTTCCGAAACACGGAGGAACTCGTTATGACAAAGATGGTCACCCATCTACGGACCAACCGCTCAAGCATAGCTTAAGCTGTGATCGAATCACTTATGCGGTTATAGCTGAGCCACGAGCTTATAAGGTAATAAAGCTTGCTTTCTCTCAATGAAATAATAAGAGAATATTGAAATAAAATAAAATTGATATCAGGTTTCTTTTTTTGAGTGGTCCGCCGCATTTAGCCTCGATGAAGGCTGCAACTGCTTCACCGGACTATGTTGGCACCAGCCATCGCTAGTTAAATGATATAGAGTCAGCAACGAGAGCAAAGGGCATCCCCTGCGGGTTTCGGACCTTGACTTTTGAATTTAACACCAATATCAAAATAAAGAGCTTGATCAGTATTCATTATTTAGGGATCTGTTTTATTACTAGTTTGACCAGTATTTCGCTAGGAACAGGGGATATCAAGAACTCACTACCCATACGTAACTTATTATTCTTAAGGATTTCCTAGATAATTTAGTGTTATAGTATTGATTTTGTATTCTTCTATTCGGTCTATATATGTGTACGCACTGTACGCAGTTCTTTTGTTTTACCTACATGCGAAATCTTTCAAGGCTGTCGAACGATTCCTGTCTTTACGCCTACCTATTGTTTGACTTCTCAGAGCAGCTAAGTACATAGTAATATATTGTAAACAAAAGGTATCCAAAACAATGAGAAATGATAATTACGTTTAACCTTGATAACGTTATAGCGTGCTAAATGTTTACCTCCCAGGGGCCTGTGAAAGTTTCGACCATTTAAAGTATGATTGTAATGAAAATTGCCGTGACGTTATAAAATGACTTCTGTTACATAACAGTGACAGAGACATCGATGACATATTACTTTCTGTAGTACATGAATAGCTTAGCATTAGCATTACTTTCTATACTCTTCTTGCCATTGTTTTATGAGATGCTATGGCCCATAGAAAGAATATATATTCCCAAGAGTAGTGTCAAGTTTACAAGCTGCAGGTGTCGTTGTAGCCGTCTGGTTTTATGGTACCTTCTGGTACACAAGGTGCAGGCGCGATCCCCAAGCAGGCAAAATACCGATGTGACTTATTCAAAGCTTTATCTTCTTTCGTAATTATTCTAAGACACCACTGACAAACGGTGGAAGAACACATTGTGGGGAAAGTTTGGTTCCGAATTATGGAATATGAAATTGCCAACCCGCAGTGAGCTAGCGTGGTGATCTGAAACCATTCCTATTCGGGAAGAGGCCTGCGCCCAACTGTTGGACGTATAGGCTGATATTATTATATGCATGTTAGGTCGTCTTCCGCTTTTACCTGTCAATGTTTGTTTTCTATCACGAAATGAATGAACTTAGCCTTTATTACCCTACAGACCTTGTCGGGGTAAAAACACATGTGCTATTCCGAATATTATAAAACATACGTGTGCCAGACTTGTACCGTATCTTACCAACTTCCTTTTGAACTTTCGTATGAATGATATATCTTTAACGGTACGTGTATAGGGGTAGTGAAATAGTTGACGAAGAATATTGGCCTAATATAATAAATGATTATTTGATTATTACTTGTTGTTTAACAATTTTTTCCCGTGACTAATTAAGTATGGACGTTGTTTCATAGCAAGACAATCAAAGTAATTATTTAATCATACTCCAGATACATTATAAACATGAAACTTATAAGTAACGTGTTTTACAACATTTCCTTCCACCAAGGTAATAACTTAGTCGATCGTATGTATTGATCTAAAGATTATAACTATAGGACAACGGGTGAAACGCGATGTATTAAGAAACAATTGATAGCGACTTACCTAAATGACTTTACCAGGTCACTCTATGAAGTGGTTATATTTTTAGGTAATTAACACAATATTTAAACTAAGGTTGATGAGTGTATTACACAATGCAGTTTCCTTAATTTAGTCTCTTGGTAGTGATTCAGAAATATTAATAGCATACCTATATCACAGGATGTCTGTATTCAGGAAGACCGATGACCGCTTTTTTGAGGACTCTTTACTATATAACTCTGATGTCTGTCAGTCTGTTTAAGTATAGTCTCATTACACACTGAATAATCATGAACTCTGATAATTAGACAGTTTAAATTCACTTCATTTAGTTTATCGTAACTAGTATAAACGTTATAAAACTAGAAAAAAACATTTTTCTTTTGGCCCTACCTGGATGGCTGCTACCTTGAATTCAGTAACAACCGAATTAAAAAGACAATTAGTGATAAGTAACGGCGTGTCCTTGAATTTTTATTAAATGTAATCCGATCTTCTGTGTAATCAACTTTACTATCGTTTATAGTTTGTGAAATAGATCTATAATCTTTTTTTGCGTATATTATGGAGTATGCATTCAATTTCGGATATACTGTTTCCTACATTACTATTTTATATTTCCAGTATTGAAAATGTGGGCTCAATGCTGGTATCAAAAGTGAACGTGAAGAACAAACTGTGCTATGTGAACTTCAACGATGAAAGAAGTAACGTGAACAAGACTTCGGAATTGAAGATGATTTATTACGTGACGCCCACGTACCCGAGGCCGGAGCAGATGCCCGAGCTGACGAGGCTGGCCCACACACTGATGCACGTGCCGCGGATACACTGGATCGTAGCCGATGACCAACCTCATTGCTCGGATACAGTGCTCAAATTACTAAGGTGGGTTAACATGACGCATTTATTCAACAATTTCGCCGTTATCAGCTTGCAAGGAATGTGTGAATCTGACTAATATTTTAACAATTCTCTGGACTATGAGACTCATTGTTTATTTGTTTACGTATTTTATTTGTTTGCAAGAGTGAGAGCATGCCAATAGAAGTACGTTTTGCTCAGTGCAGTTCATAAGCCGGGAGCCTTTGTTTCTTTATTTCCAAAGATCTGATTTAAAAATTCAGCTCCAACGATCTTGACCTCGCTGGAGACTCAAGAGTTGTTCAAAAATAAAAAGACATGAAAAGTAATCATATGTCCTAGTTGCACAATGATGATTTCATTAAAGCGTTCACGAAGTTTGGGTGCATAGTTTGCTCTAAGATGGTTTGGGCATAACATGTAATCTGTCATTATTTCTTTCTTTTATAAAAAAAAAAAAAAACGTATCCCGCAGTAAGGAATTTAATCCTTTATTCGCGAGGGGTTTTACAAACATACAACTCACGCGCACAAAGATACGCAGCAAAGTCTTGCCTTACGGTGGGTTTGGTGTGTTGACCTGAACCATTCGGCTATCCGTGCAGTCAGATTGTGCATCTCGTATGCCTGTAATCAGGAAAATCGGTGTAATTAGTACAACTACCACAAAACGGAAGCAATTTTGATTGTTATTGCTCTGAGAGATAATTATAACCAGCCAGGTTAGTACAGAACTGTGGCGATTCACGGTCAAGGACCCAAGCTCTCTATATTACCATCGAGTGGAATGTAGAGACGAATAGCTTTAAGAATATCACGTAGGTAACAGAGGCTATCCCAAATAAAAAAAAAAGTTCTCAATTTGATAATATCTGCTTACTATGTTGATTTTTTTTTTATTAATAAAAGCAACTAAAATTAATTAATACTAATTATATTTGAAAACTCATTACAGACGTTCCGGTCTACCGTTCACATTCATCTCCAGCCCGAAGCCGTTCGTATACAGGGGGACCAACTTTCCACGCGGCGTTGCCAACCGGCGCGCAGCTCTCTCTTGGCTGAGGGAGAACGTACAAGAAGGTATATTGTACTTCGGCGATGACGACAACACGGTGGACCTGCAACTGTTTGACGAGATCAGGAATACGAAGAAAGTGTCCATGTTTCCCGTTGGACTGATTGGCGATTATGGGGTGTCGACGCCTATTGTGAAGGATGGAAAGGTATGTAAAACTAAGAGGATTTAAGCTTTAAATCTAGACATCGTTAGGTGCAGCATAGACGACATACTATCCGTGACGCACTTTTTAGTCTGTGAAAATAGAACTTCTACAATTATATGCAGTAACGCACACGCGCGTCATGCAGACTTTTTGAGCGCCGCAGACTCGATAGCACAAAAAGTGTTTCGTCTGCGCTGCACCTTATAGTAACACGGTCCAATTTGCCTGTTGTATATTAGAACAATACACGAATAACCGTGATTTATACTCGAAAATATTGTAGTGTAGCTGGGTATACCACTGTCCCACTATCAAAGACAAGAATTTATATCGATACAAAAAAACGTAGTTTGAATCGCTGAAATTTATGGAAGTGATAATTTTAATTGCCGCATTTCATTACAAAAATTTTTATTATTTGTTTTGGTAGTTCGTTGTAAGTTTTATCGCTATTTCAGTAATAGTATTAAATGTTTTTGATTTATTTTGATATTAGGTAATTGCGGTTTATGATTAATCTAACGAGATGACGTTTAAACCAAGTTTTGTTTGGTAGAAGTTGACATGTAGAGTAAGAGCCATGCACCCCAGACCTACGTTATTTTATAAAATCTGAAGCTTTGTCAGCGGATGCTCCCAACATAGGTAAGAACAATGGACGATTATGGAGTTTGGGTCATGGTGGCTTTGGCAGTTAACCGTTTCTAAAGGTGCCAAAAGTATCGATCTAACTATTTTAAATTATAAAGCGCCATTCTTCGTTAATACCTTCTGGATATTATTAAAAATCGCGCTTGCCAGACACCTTTTAAATTGTAATTTAACTTACGTGATAGATATAAAATCTGATTTTTATATAAATACTTGGGTAGCCAGACACTTGATAGTTCCAACCATGGCAGCCACCATGACCCAAATGTCATAATCGACCATTGTTCTTACCTATGTTGGGACCACCTGCTGACAAAGTTTCAGCTTCTATAAAATAACGGGCTTTTATACCAATGGTAATGTACAACATATTTGTTTTTACTACTATCGTTCATGTTTGAAGTTACGGACATTCTATCACTTTGAAAACTGTTTATCGCGCAAACTATTTAATTTGAAAAACATTCAGCATTTTTCAGCCTTATCCATGGATACCCCACAAGTATGGAATTGATAAAAAAAAAATTCGGTTTTAGTTTTCAGTACGCGGAATCCTTCGAAATACATGGTGTTTTTATTAATTTCTGTGTAAAAATCTAAATGCACTATAAAGCGTGTGTGCTGTCACATGACACGTCGAATGCAAAACGGTTTCGTTTTTTTATCATATGGCTATGGAACTTTAAAAAATATATATTACTTTGCGTTGAAATACATCGCTTGTAAGAATATCTCTTGAATCAGAAGTATATTTTTTTTTGTCCGCTTTATAATGAACTCTTACTTAAGTTATAATGTAGAGCATTAAGGCAAATGTTGAGGCTTTATGCCGATTTCAGTATAATTAATTTTAAAAAAAGCAATGATAAGGTCGAAGGAGGTCCTCATCAAATAACAATAAACAATCGATAGAAAAGTAAACACACATTCATTATTTATATTTAAAAACAATCCATGATTGCTTTTCAGCCATTTGTGCTAATGCTGTATAACAATAGAATAAATAGGAGTAGGTATGATTAACAGATATAACGTAGTCTATACGTCTTATTCAAGTAAGTTTCATATTATATATGACTTTGGGATTTTTTTACATACCTATATTATTTTTTTCTACGTGATTCTCTAAATTGACATAATCTTTTATTTTCAATAAACACGTGTTGAGTAGGGCTCCCCAATTCATTAAAGAAATGAATCGTATCAGCTGTTTCTGAGCTAACTATTATTTAAGTAGTTTTGGTCTCAGTATCGTTTGCAGCCAGCATGATTTTTAAGAAATGTTAAATGTACAAAACTTTTATTTTACACGTAGGTACTTGTAGATAAAAATATCGATAACTATATACGTCGTAGTGGCTCTGCATTCCAATGAATTGTTTTATGTAAATTTCTCGCTACTGCTTTTAATAATAATAATAATAATAATATCTTTATTCGAACCAGAGTCATATTTAGAAATACAATTTAAATACTGTTAAGGAACACATTAACTCACTTAACGCTAAAAACAAGAATCGACGGTTTTTGTATAGCCATCCAGTGCCTCATGATATCATTATTTATGTCCTGAGATACAACGGCCAGAAAACTGTTAGCGCCATCCCTCACCCGCCGCAATAGGGATGCAATTCTTTTTCGCCTTATGGCAAAAAGTCGTCTATACGAGCCTCTGCGAACATCCCCGAAGCGCTGCAGAAGCGAGGTAGACCCAACAGCATCCTGTATCCGTTATTATACTGGACCCGTAAGGCACTGTAGGCCTTCTGCGTATACTTGACCCATAGGCTGCACGTGTAAAAAGATTGACAGTACGCTTTGAATAGCGTGTTTTAATTGGTTTTGAACAACGTGCAAACCTACGAGCCAGCATATTGCATCGAACCGACAGTGCCCTACGTTCCCTCTCCAGATCCATATCATCACTCAGACTATCTACGACCCAGTGACCCAAGTACTTAAATTGTTTGACCCATGTTAGTGGTGATCCATTAAGTAGGACTGGTGGAACGTCATAACTTTTAGTGCCCGCTTTAAAAAGCATTAATTCACTTTTTTTAATATTGTACTTGAGCCCATGAGCCGCCGCATATGCTTCACAAATTCGAATCAATTTGTTCAATGCACTGATCGAAGGACTCAGCAAAACCATGTCATCTGCGTAGCTAATATTATTTGTCGTGTTTCCATTGATGGAACACCCAACATTGGCTTTGCTGAGTTCAACGATCAGCCCATTAATATACAGATTAAACAATTTTGGCGAGGTTATACCCCCTGCCTGACTCCGCAATCTAATCTATACTCGTCAGAATATGAGTCTGCCCACCTCACAACATTCATTTGATTGCTGTACCAATACCTAAACAGATTAATAGTAACCTCTGGCACAGTTGTTTCTGCTAACATCTTTTCCCATAGTCTGTCATATGACACTAAATCAAATGCCTTCGACAGGTCCAGAAAACAGGCATATACTGGCGTTTTTCTGCTCGTATAGTACTGAACAGTATGCTTGAGCAAAGAATAGCAGTCTCAGTAGATAGTTTGGATTGAAACCCAAACTGAGCGTCACTTAATGACATATGCTTATTCAATTGCTTATCAAGCAGACTGTCCAGCACCTTCGCTAAGATAGTAGCTAGCGAAATGGGCCTGTAGTTGGACCCGTCGGAGGCGTCACCTGTTTTGTTTTTGATGATTGGTACAACAACCGTCTTCATTAAATCATCAGGGAGATATGAGTGGCTGATACAAAAATTATAAAACATCGCCAAAACTCGCGGAAGATGTTTGCCAGCAAACCTCAAATGCTCTATGCTGAGACCGTCATGCCCAGGTGACTTCCCTCTCTTCATACCATTAATTATTGCTACAATATCCTTCGCACGAACCAAAGTATTCATGTCGGACATGACAGTATCAGCACGAGGTCTTTTGAAGAAAGCGCCCTTGGATGTTACAGGGCTGAGGCTGTACCATAAATTGGTCCTTAAATAAATTAGAGATGCCTTTATGATCACAAATACCATTCATGCTCACGGGTAAACTATTCTTTGGCACAAGTTTGTTCGTAAGTTTCCAAAACTATTAAAATCTTCGCTTTGTGATGCGTGGCTAACATGTCCACCTGAAGTTGTAATTCATTATTCTGGCACCACTTTATTTTAGATTTAAAAACCCTTTTTTTAAAAAAACAGAATACTTTAGGAAACGATATTTCAAATTGTCAATCTACAAATTGAGCTGTTGTCCAGCTATGATACTGTGCATAAAGTAATAAACATTTTTAAATCAAGTAACTTTCTCAGAAGAGAACTCTTGTTTCGGTTTCCGCCTGTATCCATCCCGTTTGTTGTATTCGTTCTGCCAAGGACGGACGATGCATCCACTTTTACGATAGTTGCTTGTCATTTTATCTGAAGCACACAAGCACGCTGATCGCGATACAATATAGTATCAGCCGACACAGAGTCCTGCCCATGTTCGTTAAATAAGTCCATTATAATTTCCAGGTGGTGGCGTTCTTCGACTCGTGGTCCGGCTCCCGAACCTTCCCAGTGGACATGGCAGGCTTTGCGATCAACATCGAGTACATGAAGCCGTCAGCCTCCATGCCCTACATCGCCGGCCACGAGGAAGACAGGTTCCTAGTCAGCTTAGGACTAAAACTCGACGAAATCGAACCCCTCGCGGCAAACTGCTCAAAGGTACTCGTCTGGCACACGAAAACTGCCAAATATAAGAAACCATCTCTAAAAATTGACCTCCATAGCTTGTGCTTAGATTATTATAACGGGCTTATAATTATTTGATTGTCTTTCTACGGCACTAAATGTAGGTATTAATATGCTTTTTGCCTCAAGCAAGCGATAGCGACGGACATCACTGTTATTATAGATGACAATTTTATAAGTTACTTATAATTGTTCAGGACTAATGCAGTTCCAATACCCACATGTACTATGCGAGTCTATAAAAAACTCGTTGCGTCGCTTGAATCGTAAAATCGGGCATCGAAGACTTACATCGCTTTTAAAGATAGTTTAATCAATAAAAAAATGTGAAAAGAAAGCGCAAATCTTATTTATTGAGTGAGAATTATAATATCAAACGATAAATATTCAAACGACGAAGAAGACAAATTATTCAAATAATAATTCACGATATTAGCCAACACATAAGGATGATAAATAGACGTTAATACTAAATTAGATAGATATAATCCTGTGATCTAGATAACATAATAAATATTAATATAGGCAAGCGAAGATATTAACATTTTATTATTTATTTATGATACTTTCACAATCTCAATATTGAGTTTTTTTCGTGTAAATTTTTATTACATTATTTAGCCACATTTTAATATAGATAGATGGTTTGTGCAATTCTTATTTATTATTTTATCTAAGAGTATATTTGTAATTGACATTAATTCATTCGAAGATATCGAAACAACGGCATAGTAGTAGGATTAATGTGAATTTTTTATTCTCCCGATCGCCATGTCAGTATAACAATGGTGAGACTATCGTGTGAATTCCAAGATCGGCAAAAAAAAATTCAAGCAAACCCCACAGATTGTTGATGTCTCGCCGTCGAGTTGAAAGCAATTACCTATATTTTATCGGACTTAACTTACTATGAAAATCGCATCTTCATTAGTTTCCATATCGCATGTAAAACTAGTGCTCAGTAAGGGGTAATACTACTGCCACTCCAAACGTGGACGTCACTGGGAACTGGGGTCACTGGAATTGACCAACACACGGCTTCAATGTGAGAATATCCTGTACAAGTACTTATTACTCCGTTTATCTCTTGAATCATAATAGGGATGATGACTGGGTATAAAAAGAAAAAATCTCATTAGTCCCTCAGTTAGATAATTGAAAAGTATGAGACACGTTTTTTTTTCTTTTACAGAAAAAACTAGAATTGACAAAGATTAACTGCTTTAAAGTTTAGGAGGGGGGCTTGTGACGTAACGATATGGTAAAATTTATTTTCAATTGTGACGTCACGCGTAAGATTTTTCACTGTGATTTGGTCAATTTATGTTTGCGGGACAAATGAAAAAAATCGTATCTATTATTATACAAAAACCTACAGGACGGACACTGCAAAATAAAATTCTCATCATCCCTATTGTGAACCTCCTTATCAGTATCTATGAACGTGTACAGAAGTACATTTTACCTGTTCTGTAATGTTAAAAAATAAGTTTGATGGTCTTCTATCAGCCGATAAAAGGTTGGTTTGTAAGGAGGCAGGACTATGCCGTTGTCTCGTAAGAAAATTACTTAACGTTGTGTCTTAAATAGTTTTATATCTCATTATTATCTCAGTTACACCACTCTAGTTGTATAAGACAATACTGTCGATATTAAATATAAATATATTGTAATTTAATGTGTATATAGTATAAATCATTTGGATTCATTTTACACAGCCAACAAATTAATAGGGATAGAGGAATGTGATTTAAATTCGTTTCGAAGAAGATAGTAGGCTAGATAGACTGTGGTATTTAAACAAAATTCTTTTTGAAAACGAAGGGAGATTTATCTTTTAAGAAACTACGCATAATATGAAAACAAAGGATTATAGATTTAGGCCGAATTCAAGAGCGAAATTAATAAAGTCGTTATGTCTTTGTCATTATGAAATGATAAAATTATACACAAATATGATAAATTACATTCTACTTGTCAAATGATTTTCAAGCCAGTTTGAGTCGATATAACTGGCTATCCTGAGATGAAGTTCGAAACAATCTCAATGGTCATAGCTTTTTTTAAGTTCAGAAAATGTTGTCCTTTCATTTTAAGTAAACAAATCGCTTCATAATGATAGAGACATCATAATTTGTAATAGTGCTCTTGAATACTGTCGTTTTGTTTTTTTAATATTAGACTAAGAGAAATTGCGAAAATAAATATAATTTAATCTTAATTTACTAAAAGTTAATCTAATTCTGGTCATGCTTATAGCGAACTTAAAAAGGCATTTATATTATATGTGTGTTCATTGTTCTTGAACGGGAAAACGCTGTGCGTTGATTTTAACAAGGCAATCATATTTTTTGCTGTCATTGACATATAAAATTTATAATTATGTTAATAATATTGAAGCATAATAACAACTATTTTTGGCTAAACAATAGTTTTTTGTATTTACTTTATTGATGTATAATATTGTTAGTTAAGACAACATAATGACATTGCATCAAAACGCCATTCTAATGATCAATGGACATTGGACCATTTCTATGTTTTTACAAATCCGTGAAGTCAGAAATAAGATAGATTTATCTTGAGCCAAAATAGATCTGAATATCTTAAAATTATGAACATATATTTTTAAACCTTTGTCTAAATGAAAGAATCTACAGCCGGGACAAAAATGTTATTTTAGAATGTAATTTCAAATCGAAATCTGACTGGTATTGAGGCACGTTGTGAGGTACGAAATATTCGCGTATTACCGTCATTATAAACGTTGCCATTACGACTGTAAAACGTTTTACATATTAAATTTGTATTGTTATTCATAAAGAATCTCGTAGCAAGAGTCTCGCTAGATATGGGATATTTCCTACAATAAGGTGTCTGATAAATATACTTTTAAAATGTTATTACCTAAATTGGTTGTACCGTTGATAAGACTTGCTAAGACAGCATTTGGTAATACATTGTGCTGTCAATCAAATTGAATTGTGACCTACTATGGTATTAAACTGACAGACCTGCAAATATTACCCTCCTTAAAAGTACTGGATTCACCCGTATTAAAGCGGAAATCTTTACATAAACTTTGTATTATAATCACTGCGATAGATTACAGAAAAAAAGATAAATTCTAAACTCTTTCGATTCGAAAATATAAATAATAATAATAAATAAATAATAAATGCGGACAACATCACATACATTGTTCTGAACCCAAAGTAAGTTGCTAGAGCACTTGTGTTATGGAATTCAGATACAACGAAGGTACCACAAACACCCAGACCCGAGACAATGTAGAAATAAGAATTTTTTGCATTGACCCGACCGGGGATCGAACCCGGGACCTCAGAGCTAGCGACACCTTGACACCGGTGCGTACGCCACTCGACCACAGAGGTCTATATAATAACCGTAAATGTCACTATGGAATTATGTTAAATCGCAGGCATATGATAGCTCTCGATAGTTGGCGACTGCAACGGATAATTTCTAATACTTTGTGTATTAAATGTCGGATAGTAATGTTATTACCATGGAAATGCACATTTATGCGAATATCGACCTAAATGTTATATTTAAATGGGTATAAAAAGAAAAGTGGTGGGTCACTATCCAATTTTGACGATTACACATACTACGTATGAGTAGATTATAAAATTAGATATCTACAACATCAGTTCTATTGTTACAACAAAAAAAAAAATGCCAAAAAATCTTCGTATATGGCCTTCGTGTTACAAAAGGTCATGACTTCCTTAAGACCGCATTGTGATGTTTAGATACATAGTCATTCTTATTTAGAAATATAGCGACGGAGTGATCAATTTCAAAACGGGACTGTTATTAAATTAAAAGATCTTACGACACTAGCTTTAGACAAGAAACGTTTCTGCAAGCGTTGATATTGTTTAAATTACTCATTTTCATTCAATTTAGGCAGCTAGCCTGAGTAGGCGTCGACTGATTTACCGGTCTGATCAAATGTGTGGGAACGACACGAATATAAGTCTTACGACGCGGCGACGGAAAAAATCTGAGCTAAGTGATGACTTAGTCGTTGTCAAATATGATGTAGACACAGAAATGTTAGAACAACTCTTGTCTAATCGCCATCTCTTAGGATACAAGTTCTGTGTAACTTATAGAAAAGATATGTGATTTCCATACATTTGAGTGACTGGACAAGTTTAAATTATATGCTTGTAGGATTGTCGTTTGTCTAATAAGGTTGGTATTTGTACGCACAACGTGTTATGTAGGTATCTTTGTATATGTTACTAAGATAGATTACGTATATCCTAAATCGGCCATTTTAATTGGTGTTCCAAAAATTAAGGTAAATATGCACAATTGCTGTCAAATTACTATTATGTCGTAATACTAATAATAAATAACAACGATGATAAATCTTATAGGGACGGTACAGTTACATATAAGTTAATACAACTACAGATTCTTAATGATGCCTTATTAGCATACCGAGTTACATTATTGTTCGAAATTAAAAGTTAAATTTAAACCATATTCAATTATCGTTTCATCAAATAGTAAACCGCAAAAAAAACATATTATATTCTATAATTCCTCAATTTATTGATTTTATTATTTTTAATTAAACCTGCAACCTTTAGGGTTGATTTTCATTCTCATATACAAAAATAGGATCGTTTTTGTTACTAATAGCACTGCACATGAATTTGAATTATAAGTTTGAAGCGAAATCCGAAATCCAAATCAATACTAATGCCAAAGCTATCTGAAAACTAAAGTAGGGTTAAAATATTTAAATCTAGTTACATATAACATGCTCACGTTTGCATTCACTACCTCATTAACTGTACATAAGAACTAACAGCTACTTTACATTAGTCTCATATATGAAATATTTTTTTCAATAAAATAGTTCAATAGTACCGTCACTTTTTAAAGTAACTTCAGATGTAGTAACGAGAGATGGCGTTTCATTCCTTGCGGTGGGTCCCGCTTACGTAACAATAGTACTGAGGATATGTTGTCTGTTTGTCCGTCCGTCTGTCACCAGTTTTTTTTAAAGATAATGTATTTCTGTTGCCTCTATAACTAAAAAATACAGAATGAGGTTGAACAACGGTTGTTACAGTCAAAATTATTTGTCACCGAATCGAATTGATTTTTTTCTTGTATATGTGTGGAATCGCCAGTGACACGACTCACACTTGACAGGCTATTGAACGGAATCTCTCTTTAAGAAGTGATGGTAGAGCAGGAAATACTTAGAATTCCTTTCAACTATGCACTTCGCTTATCTGTAAGAATCCTCTTTACATTAATCCTCATTGGTTTGTGCTAACTCTAGTTTTAATTACAGCTAACTTAAAAATAGTTCGTCAATCTCTAAGTGACTGAATACAAGCATGCTTTAGTTTTATTAGGGTAGGTATGTAGTACAGCTCTTTATAATAAAAAACGAAGGCATTAAGGAAGTAGGTTTTTACTTTGTCTTCATTAATGAACAGCTTTGGTACCTCCATTTGAACAAAAATTGTTGTATCTTAATTCAAAGATACTGAAATCATCCTAAACATAATAGGATTTGTAGCCTATAACTGAAATATAAAATTAGTTTAAGCTCTCCTTTAAATTGTATTCTGTTTGACGCTTTAAAATGATATTTAATTTGGTATCAAACTTTATAATACCAATTGCTGTAGTATGTAAAACATATGTGGAACTGGAAGCATTTTTGTAATAGTTTTTGTATACCACTGAAGTTTGGTACACTTTACTGCTGTGACTTATTTATTTATTGATTGTGATTGATGGAGTGTTGCCTTGCTATTGACTAATGTTTTTACTAATTAGCATTTATGTATCATATACTTAAAACATTATTACGGCGTCCATTTGCAATAAACTATTAAAATAAGATATAAGTTTTGAATCTCGGTACAGAGGTTTTGTGTAGTGTTAAATCCATAATTTCTTTGTATGTAAAATAAATGATTTTTAGAACGAAAACTATCGAAATAGTACTTATTACCTCAGTCATGATTAATGAAGATTTTAGGAATACTGCCCTGATTGCTAAACCAGAGGTCGTGGCTGTGGAGACAGCAAAGACAAATGTTTGTATGATTATTCATCATTTGTTCTGTGTCCAGTGTGTGGGTGCAATTTGTCTATAATATGTCTGTATTTAGAAATATTCATAATTATTAGATGTCTAGTAATGTACTCCACTCAATATTAGTTTGCTTAGTTTAAGTCTAGATGGCGTTGTGTGAAAGTTGTGGAACAAATATATCCTTCTCTTTTTTATCTGAATACATACATGGAAATGAACTTTTAGCAGTAGAACGTATATTCCGTATAAAAAATTATTATCCTTCAATACAAATATTCAACACACAGTACTTGATTTGGCGTGAAATACATATTAATTTATTTAAAATCATGACTGATTTCGAACAGTGTTGACAATATGACTGGGCACTACTCACCTAAATGTTGTATATTTCAGTACAACTTCTGTGACTTTTGTAACGCACATCCACATATGCAACATAGAATATTTCACCGACGTTGTTCGACTAATTTCTGGCCCAAATAATTAGTTATGGATTTAATACATCATAAAACCTCAGATATTATTATTAGCATAGAAAATGTAGAAGTCATTTTTATTATAAAACTTATGTTTTCTCTTTTTAACGTGGAAATTACACTATTGTATAAATGTATTTATTTTGCTAACATATTTATGTTCTTAGATTTAATTCATACTTTAGTCTTTTGAGTCAAACGCCATAATCAATAAATCTTAAAACTTTGTTTTTGACAACACAGTTGTAAATCAGTTTTTAGCGTGTATCATTTTACATTATTAATGAATTCATTGTAATTTTAATTGCATTATCAAGATACTCATTTTTCATAGTAAGTTTTAATTGTTGTGTTAATTTATTTTTAATAAATATTGTATGTATACATGAGACCTTCTATGTGGACATATTTGGGAGAGTAGAATCGATTCTATTGACATTTTAAAAGACATTTTTTAATTTTATTATTTTTATTGGGAACGAAAATGTTGTTTGTTTACTGCATTTGTGTTGAATGCAGAAGTAGGTTAAACGCCTCGTGTATAAATTGATAACGGGCATTTCTATATATGTTAAATATAAATATATTCTTCAATGTTTTTTAATAACATGTGTTTTCGAAAAGTTATGAAACTATTGCGGTTTTATAAGTGACGCTTTTCCAAATATGTTGGGGGCGGTGCAGAAGTAGCTAAAACTTACGTTATGTAAATAAATTATCTCTTGTTTATATTAAACAAATTTTATAAAAGACATTTAATCGTTTGGTTGTAAATTGTTTCGTTGTTTACTTATGTTGTGATCCAATTGAAATTATGTTTTACCGAAATGTCCGACTTTGTACAGAATGTTATAACTGGTCCCATGATATAATTAATTTACCATTTTGTTATCATTTTTACCATAAGCCGCTGGGGCTACATGTTTGTGTCCTGTTTAAATTCTTAAAAGAAATAAAACCATGAAAGTGATTTTGTCTTTTATTTTTTTCCTTTACATTAAAAAAGTTTGTATAACACTTGAATATAAAAGTGATAAAAAATTGTGCTTTCATACAATGTAAAAATCAAACAAGTTACTTGTCTTTCGCTTCATTCAATTCGTTTTTATATTTGGGCAGCTCCACATTGTCCCAGTGTAAAGTAACGTTGTCGAAAAATCTGCGAAAAAAAACGAATAGTGATTATAGATCTTCTCATATTTAAAAAGATCAACCGAAATAAAGCAATTTATAAGCCAAAGTAACTTAGTTCAAGGTAGCACATTACCGAGACTAGTGGTCTATTAGTCTAGATTACTGGGGCTGCAAAACATTGTGTAATAAGTTTTCTTCATGCCCTCTAGTACACATTGCTTGAACGAATTTCGCCAATGCAAACTGAAATGACTTCAGAAGGGTTGTTTTGAACAGCGCCATCTATATCGTACAATTTGAAGTAAGATAATTTTAGCTAAAGCGTACACCAATAGATGGCGTAGTCTGTTACAAAACGCTGAAATGTGTAAACCTAATTGCATACAGTCTTATACCTAAAAGCTTGCATGTGTCGCAAGGTAAGCAGAGCTAAGTGAATACTGTTTCGAGTTTGTAAGAGAGATAATGTGATAGCATAGATCGATAGTCCTTAGTTTCATAACACTTTCTGTAACAGTCAAACCTAGTAGTAATTAACTATTAGATGACACTTATTTCTTTCTTCTACTTATAAATAAAATATAGCTGATTCAGTAAGCTGGAATTTACTTTTACTTTTCACTTTTACCATTTACTGACAAGCGATGTTTTTAGCCCCCACATTCATACATTTTATCGACGTAATTCTTCATGACAAAAATGATTATTATTATTTTAATTTTGTTATACCTTATTTTTTTTCATGTATTACCTTAATTGAACATCATCAAGCACTCGTTGCTCGTGCTCTGTCAGTCCGTTATCCAGCAACTCGACGGTGTCTTTAAGTTGGTCAACATTAAAGAAACCGCATATATTTGTGTCAATGCCGGGCTGATTAAGCGTGAACCAGGTCGCTAAGCGAGCTAACTCGACGTTTTGTTCCTAGAATGGGATTAAAATGATCTTTAGTCGGCACTTGATGCGTAACAAAAACTAGCACAGTCTAGAAGCGATCGACTTCTACAGCTGCCGTCATAATTGGTTTAATTCAAGGTAAGAAGGACCTACTGATGTAATCAAAAGGGTTTAATATCTTTTTCTTTTAAATGTCTTTTAGTTAGATGATGGAATACGGAATCCTCGACTTACAAGACTTTTCCAGACTCATCGTAAAAAAGCCGCAGCTTCTGATTTATGAGAAAGGACATTCCTAGTGGGACACGTTTATGGTATTTCTTATTCCTTGAGATGTATTTTTCATTTTGTCCATCTTTCTTCCACGTAGTTAGTGAATTGAATTCTCCGTTACATTTTGGTATTGGTCAAACATTTTTCTACCTCCCGCAAATACGGACATCGAACCTGCCGGTAAAAAACGGCGCCAATATTTTTTGCAACCGAACTGAATCAACGCCTTTCATCCGAATGTCCAATCTATTTTTCAGGGTACGTTCCTAACAAAACAACGGAACTTGTTTTTCTAACAACCGATGTATGATTGACGAATGGACGAGAGTTCATATATCGTGTCCATATCCTGTACACTCTGTTTGACTACACTCATGGAGGATTTTGAGGATTCCTTCAACCTTCATAAGAATCCTTTGTTGTCCATCCGTCTGTCTGTGTGATTTGTTAAGTTTCGATGGGGAATGTAAACTACCACTTACTTTACAATAATCGGAAGCCTTCTTGCATTTGGCTTTGATGTCGTCACTGGCTGGATGCCAGGACTGCGGTCCGTGGTTGCAGAGCAGACCCATGCCAGTAGCCGCTGCGTTGGCCACACCTACACCTTTACTCTAAACAAAATATATAATTAGCTATCGACTTGTTTAGCGTGTGTACTGTGGAGCGTGGAGCGTCTGATTGCGTTAACATGTTAATCGAATTCGGGTTCTGAATGTACTGTATGTGTAGATCGGTGGAGGTTTCGCAGTTACGATTAATGAGTAGACAGGTTTGTTACATAAAGTAGCGTAATAAGTATGAGCCGAAAACCAATTAAATATATTAAAAGATATATAATTAATCTTCAAGGCGATCAAAAGCCATTTTTAACCTACACTGCTCAGAAGACCCTAGCGAAAATGTAAACATAATAACGCAATTGAAGCCTTAATCAAAACGCTAAAGGTTATATTGCTCTTTTAATAAACTTCGAGTATGAAAACCTTTCCCCTTTGATATTTTTAGTAAATAAAAAACCTTCGTTCCCCTTTTCCCGGCCGTATGTGGCGATTGGATGTGTGAGGGAGAATTTTAAAACGGGTGCGCTTCGGGTGGGGAACAGGCAGGTTAGTTACCTATCAATCAAGGCAGCAGTTCAATAACTTTGTTTAGGTCTGCATGCAATAGCCGTATTGCTGTTTTTGCTACCCAACAATTCTACAGCAAATATTAGTTAAAAGTCTATTGATTTTTTAGAGAATTCTAAGATGAAATGAAGCATGATAAAGCAATAGAACAAAATAAATTGAATGTACACAGAGCTTAACTCAAAATTGAGTTTCAGTTGTTTATTTTTATTTGATATCTCGGCGTGAGACAATATAACCTCGCAAATAGAAAACGAAGGAAAACTTTAAATGTATAGGAATGACATTGTTTTTGGATAAGTGGCATGACTTTAATTGGTCAGTTCAGTACTTGAGAGCAATTCAGCTTTAATTCATCTTAGCGTTTAGCTCCTACTTTAAAACGTGACTTGAGTAGGCACCATTCTTAGCCAAAAGTTCTTGCCTCTACATTTAGATACTTTAGCAGCCTTCTAATCACAACCTAATGGTGATAAGCATTTGGAGAAAGGTCACTACGACAAATCCAATTTCATTCTATCTTTGGAAAAATGATAAAGTTAATTCCAATGGTATAATTTTAATCCTATTTTCATTAATACGTCGGCCATTGTAGATATCGGAATTGGGGCCCTGGGAAAAGGCTTCCCTCAAAACAGTTTACGACTTTCTATCCGGCGTCGCGTCACCTCGGACCCACAATAGCAATGTTTTCCTTTTTTACCCGAAAATGTTATACAATTTTACTAGTTGACTTGACTTGACTCGTTACAGTTTTCATGATACCTATACAGTGTACTGTATCTATAACCATAACATTACAATAATTTAAAATGCCGTTTTAACACCGTAACTTGGTAAGCCAAAATATTTTGCGCCTTCTTGCTTTCTCAAGTGGTAGCAACTTCTTAAGAGGTAGCGATATTGCTATTTGACAAAGGATGATAATTCAATTAATTGTGTCCGATATTCGTTTGTGTTCGTAAAGTTTAAGCTAAGGATTTTACTTGAAAGAAATCTACTAATTCACTCTCAGACGCTTTACCACATTTTAATAAAGTTTTTGTAACTTCTTCTTAATTTCAGACATTACTTACTTCACCCAACTACATACTTATATCGATATAGACTGAAACAGTAACTGTCCAATTTTATTTGTCATCTCGGTGGGGCGGCTTGGCTTACACCCCGGACACTCGGCAGACACGTGCCATATTCGTAAACTTAGTTTCAGAGGCGGCGCGCAGCGGCCGGCCGAGTTTGTTTTCAATGGGGCTGCCGTTTCCAATCTCTTTTATCCGATGGCTTCTACTACAAGCGCCAAAGACCACTACGAATTTCTTGAACGTAAACGAAATTCACCATATAGCAGATCGTAGCTGCCAAAGAGGAGTATGGTACACGTCCGTAACACTAATATTTGACGACAAAGGACGGTCCCTTGCAGTCAAATTAATTACTCTACTGGCTACCCCAAGGGGACGCTTCAAATCTTTCAAAGGGAAGCTTTAGTGTTCAGCATCGATAGCTGTCGTTTAGTTACGAATAAGTAGACTAAGCGTATTATAATACAGGCCAGTGCTTTTACCTATTTCATGAGTCGGTTATTGAATAACCCTTGCTTCGCAGACTCAATAAAAAATATAATCCAATTTTTTGACGCGAGTCCACCGTGCGTCGGTCGGTTCGTTTTTGGACAAAATACTGAACTGGGAATGACTAGGTCTATGAATATGTCCGATATTTTTTGTTGTATTCGTCAGTTTGATTAATACCTGCGTGTTGTACACGTAAGTCTTCTCTCTTTACCGGTTGAAAAATTGGGACGTCATATTTATTTTATTTTCAAGTTACGTTTGATCACGATTTATGTTACTGTGGTACCTATGTAGGTACCACAGTAACATAAATCGTGATGTACATTCTAAAGTCGAAACAAGCAATTTGGTAAATATACATATAATTTATATCAATGAAATAAATATCAATACAATACTGTACATTAAACACCAATTAAAAAAAATAATCATGTCATTTATATTCGTTGATTGCATCTACTTAACGCGTTATAAAAGTACGAAATAGCTTTCAAAGTTCTTTTTTTTTTCTTATATATCAAAGGCTCTTTTCTTGACATTCCCTAAGTTACACTTGCCCTTGCGAAGCCTCGAAGCCATACGTCGCGTAGACCTCAGACTTTCTACCACAATAGTACTTTGAAGGGTGGTCTGCCCTACGGCCAAGGGCAGCGAAACCAAAATAAAGAAACTAAACACCAATTATAGTTTTCATTGAAACTTTATTGAGCCGTAATGCCGTTTTATATTCAGCCTTAATTGGTTTCATGTTACTTGTTTAGTTAACTTTAACTAAAAATAATTGGTAATGCATAAATATGTATATTATAATAATGTTTTTAATCGGCCAACATATTTTAGGTACATGCGATCTGCGTCGAGGCATCAAAAAACAATTATAAATAGAAAATATCGTATAGGATATGCAGCTACGATACACTCTTCTATGAAGTCAATTGCAAGGAACTAAAGAACATTCAAAAAGTTTTTATTTCAAGTAGCAGTTCAGGCCCTTTGGAAACGTTTATAAGATTCGAGTTAAAACGTAATTCTTTTGAAGACGAACCAGCAAGAAGCGTCGTATTGATCCTCAATATAGAGAATTTCTTTCAGTTCTAAATTATCGGCAGGCTTTAATCTGTACCTACATTTTGCCCTCGTCGTGAGAAAGACAAGAGATAGATAGTCCGCCTTCATCCACTGAGGAAAACCAAGAGGATGTCCTCCGAGGGAAAGTGGGCCTTTTTTCTTATGTAAGAATGAAATGCCAACCACATAGTAGGCTATGCGTCTACAGACACTTATTAGGTCGTTATCGAGCTATTTTTTTTAATAAAAACTAGACCTTTTTTGAGTTCTGTACCTAAAAGATAAAAAATGAACCTGTATTGCTAAGGAAGGGCAAACAGTAGCTCATGAATTGTAATAGGAAGTAAAATTTACAGTTCATATATTAAACATTAAAGTAAAGCAACTATTTGGGATAAAGACAGTCATTGAATAAATATTACGGGTAATATTTTTTTTGCAAATCTTTATTTATTCAGCCTATTTCGTACAGGTTTCGTCAGCTATTGGCGGATAGGTGTGAACGAAAAAGTGAATAACATACGCGCTTTTACATGTTGGTATTTCATATCCAGTGCACTGCGGAAAGCTGGATCGCTTTGAAGCTACCAGTCGTATTGGTTTGTTTTGAACACGTCCAAACCAACAACCAGCCAGAATAAAATACTACCTCTAGTATGAAGCATAAATATTACCATTCATACCATTGTATTTCGAGAATTATGCTTTGTCGCGAAACAACTTGACAACTTGATCCGCATTGGGTATAATTAGTGAGAACTAGCTTTTTGCCCGCGGCTCTGTTCGAGTGGACTTCAGTTTACGCGGTGGTTCCCGTTTCCGTGGCAATGACGAGACAAAATGTAGCCTCCTTAAAATTAAAATATCCAAAAACCGCTATGAATTGAATATTTCATGATTTTAAATAAACAATATTTAAGCCAACTATCAAAGCCCTAGTCTATTCCAAAAAAAAACTCATTTAAACTTTGACCCTGAGACTGCCCGCTTTCAGAATCAAGACTCTACCAAATTGCACTGTAATCGTTTCAGCAGTTTTGGCGTGCAAGACAAATAGACAGATACTTTCGCATCTATAATATTAGTAAGGATAATAGTGGACGTGTGAAGTGAGGTCTTAATTCCGCGATCACGACACCTAATGTGTCAGAGACTGTCTGGGCAAGATAATAGGTTCAATAAATACACTGCATTTGTGGCATCCCGCACGCCAGTTAGGAAAATGTGGAGTTAATATTGTATTTTGTTGGGGTATAAATTAATCAGGGTATTTTCAGTAGACGACAGCTTTGTAGAATGATTTAACTCTTTAATTGATTGCGCTTATGCTACGTGGTTACGTTGTATATAATATAAAAGTCTTTTGACTTTGTATATACCTTTTATACGAGTTCATGAGGGATATTAGATTTTTTTCAATTCATTTCTGCGCTTATGTTATTAATTAAGATGTCGTGAGGTTTTCGCTAACATTCAAAAATTCGTAGGTCCCACACAGTGTGATTGACGTGGTGACCTACACCAGTAAAAAAAAGAAACATTATATACAAATGAAAAATAAATGTTGTCTAGTTTTGAGACCTACCCAGTATGAACAAAATTTCATGAGAATCGGTCGAACCGTTTCGGAGGAGTTCAATTTCGTAATGGTGCTAACTGCTTTGTTGATAAGCGATTAAAGTAGGTTCATTTCTCATTTAAATATATTTATACTTATTCGATTTTGACTTTAACAATATTCTGAATTAACGTTAAACGTCATCCTGTGTTCCATTTGTATTTGCCTATCAAGTTTGTTACAATAACCGATCGTAACTACAATATCGGAAATGCTTTTTTGTACCTCAAACAAAAGCATCGATCAATTTATATTTAAATCCATGTGACATTATTTAAAATGGCTGGCATGCCACCGTAATGCGGTACTTTGTATTTGTAGCACAAAGGATGGTACTCGATCAAATTCCACTTAATTCAGTACAAACGAATATTTACACCAGATTAATGGGAGCCCGATTTCCAAAATTGTATTGTCTGATCTCTTTTGAGAGAACTTATTGCTATTTATTTTGTTGTGATTACCTTTTATTATCATACCAAGCCAGCCTATAATATTTAGTTATCAGACAGCAACAAGTTGAGGCAAAATTAGTTTTAATCGAAGGACACGAAGTGGTTCCTATAATATCGTGTCATAAATCACCTAAACACTTATATTATCTTCTAATAAATAAAATTCCCGTGTCGCGATGTTAGTTACCGTACTCCTCCGAAACGGTTTGACCGATTTTTATGAAATTTTGTATACATATGGGGTAGGTCTGAGAATAGAACAACATCTATTTTTCATAACCCTGAGTGATAAGGGTTGCTCACGCTAAACAAATATATTTTATTTTTTGGACGAAATTGTTAGTTTTTATTTTTTTTATAATGTGACAATAAAAATACATACAACTAGAAAAAGAAATCGGCAAAACAACGTTTGCTGGGTCAGCTAGTTTGTATATAAATGTATAGTTCTGTAGAGCAAAGAAAAGATCTATATTTAAAACGATCAAATAATCCCATAGCTAGGAATGTCATCCCAAGTCACATGCATATACACACAAACGTTCATTAATCGGCTGTAAAATTACAGGCTGCTGTGATGCAAAATCCTCAAAAAAGGTTTATATTACGCTTAAAAACCAATTCCTGAACCGCGGTTCACCTGCTCGGAGGATTTAAATCTCAGTAATGAATGTCCAGGTAATGGAGGAATTTCAAAAAGCGGCACAGATGATGGTAGAGGCAAAATAAAGTGAGGCCACGGCAAGGACTTAACAGTACAAATTGACTAAGTAGACTACTCTTTTACTATTTGCTTTCTAGCGGGGTATAAGGCAAATGTAATTATGAGACGCCGGTGGGTATTTCGCGAAACCAGGTATTTCGTAATTATGCCCCAAACGACTTTATTAAACGACGACGAAAAACGAAGGGGTGTTATAAGTTTGACGCGGTTTGATTTTGATTAGTTTTTTTTTTCAGTGAGGTGTGATAGTGGGGTGTGGTTTTAGCTGTTTGATGAAAATCGGTCCATAATGGCGGTGGAGAAAATACTATTTTTTTCACGGCTCCCTAATTAGTCTTTAAGTATGGGTATTGAATGAAATTACATACTAAACTATACCTACTTATTGAAAATTTGAAATTCAAGAATGTTGTGCTTTTTATTTCATTTTTATACTCGTAGTTTAACAGCTGCAACCAATATTCTCTGTAGAACTGCAATACTGATGATGATATCATATGAAAAAGTCATTCATGAAACGGAAAAGTGAGAAAAATTCAGTTGAGCTAAGAACCTTATACTATAAAAAAAATTGAGAAAATATCACACACCAAGTTAAAAAAAAAACTAGGAACATAATGTTGCCTTTTAACATAACATATATGTATTAAATAAAATAAAACCTATGCCTTCATGCCTTTCCACTCAATTTACGATGGAAAAAAAAAAAACTTAACCAGAGTTTCCCACGGTTATTAAAATTGCAATTTCCATACACCCACAGGTAACATGACAGCGCCAATAGACAAATAAAGTACAGCGAACCGTTTCATTGTAAATAACAGCGGGAATACCGCAGAAAATTTATTTTGCCGGCAAACCGCATTGTATTTTTCAGATTATCGTATTGTGACAGCTGCCATGGAGGATTTGTTTTTTTTTTATAGTACACGTTAATAAGGTTACAGAGATGAGATGAAATGAGAAAACAGACTTGATTTTAAGATGACAAGAAATCATATAGAAAAAAATATTTCGCTGTCATCAATCGAATGTGAACACACACAAGCATCCTACACTTCTTATCTATTTATAATTATTTGTAGCGAAAATTCAACATTACACATTCTGAATTAAAAAGAAAAAATAACTCGCAATTATTAACCTCTTTCCTTTTTAGACCTTCAAGAAAAACAGTAAGAGTTAAAACACAAACCTTAAAATACTTCGTATAGTTCTGCAGTCGGTTATCGATAAGCGTGGACTTGGCGTAAGACAGGACTGATGATATTTTCACCTCAGACTCTTCGACAACTTCGGCTATGAGATCTATGTCGTAATCTGCGAGGCCTATGTACCTCGCCTTCCCGTCATCCACTGCCTTCTGCAGTGTTGGTAATGTCTCCTTGAGGACTACGGACAGGTCTGGGGCGAAAGTGAAATCATGGACCTGAAAAATAACTCTAATTAGATCTAACTTTCCGATATTTTTTTTAGTTCCCCTAGCCTAGGCGGGGGAGTCCTCATGGACACCCACTCCTTTGGGGGAGGAAATTCGTAGTGTCAGACTCTTACTGACTAAACCTGAACCGCCATGCTACGTCATCCGCGTTTTTGTGTCGGTGTATGGCAATGCGTTGCAATCCTTCAAAGATAGTTCTACTATCCTCCTTAATTTTACAAAGAATAGGAATGGGAAAAGAATCTTCAAATGTTTTTGAATGGATTTGGCTGCACGGATAGCCGAGCCGATAACCCACTCTGCACGACGTGTCGCGGGTTCAATCGGAATACCAAAGCGTTTGTGTGATCCGTGCGGAAGCGGTGAAGTGGGAGAAACTTAGTGCTACCAGTGTAAGTTGACCTTCAAAAAGAGGTAAATTTGAATAAATGACTTATGATTTTGATAAATCCATTTTTACCACACCCGTAAAAAGAGAAAACCAGGTCTTTCCCACATTATTTTTAATAACAAATTAGTGAAGTGAACGTCTGTTTAATCAGAAGCAAACATATATATGATAGAAACTTCTAAAACATTCACACTGTTTACTACGTTATTTGCGTAAAGTAAATTGGAAATTAGTTCTGTAATACAAACACTAGAACTTCTAGCCACGAATGCTATGATCACAAGTCTGAAATGTTTTGCTTACGAACTAATCGAACTATAAACTGAAATAGACAAGGCGAGCGATGTCAGACATTTTTAGAATATAGATCGTTGTGTGATGTGTATTTTAGTTACTGCAATTACTGGTTTACGTTGCAATCTGTTCTGGGCTAGGCGTGAATGAGCTCAAAATACTTTTAACTCCTTGCTAAAATGATATCGGGTTTACGAATAAGTGAACGTTTTTCGGTTATTTCAAGATATGTGGAAATATAGTAACTCAATTCACAGTTACAAGCATACCTGAAGCAATTGAAGATTTTCACAAAAAAATAAAGAGGTTAATAAGTAGCACTTATCAATTAATGTACGTCTAAAAATAAGCGCTTGTGACACTACGGTAGTTAGGATTTATTTTCCAGAATATTTATTTATTCTGTCATGGCGTCAGGCCTATTTTGCTAGTTGTAACGTTATGGCTGCTTTAGAGTGGTTTAATGTTGCGGCACGATGTTTTATAATATGATAAGGACTCTAATTACATGAAGCATGAAGTTTTCATAGTTATGCATAACGAAGATTGCTTTGAAGGTGATATTCGAAAGTGATAGATAAATGCAAACGAGATAAATAACCCGTTTGGCGTTTATCTTTTTTAGGAATCATGACAAACTGTATTCGGCAAACTCAACCTAACATTCTGCGAACGAAATAATTCCAATAAACTCAAGTAATTTCACTTCTAGCATTCTAAAATTATTTCACCTCAACAATGTCTTGGTGGACATCGGCTTGCGTGGTAAAATTACATTTAATTTTGCAAATGCATTCTATTCTTAATGTTTGTGATATTATTTTGCATCAAAATATTCCATTTGATGAAGAGACCTGTCTGTTGTTTCGTCCGTAGGACTTTTGCGTGGTTTTGCTAAACATTATTTTGTTGGGTTTTGTTAGGAATCTTGTTTGCGTTTTCTTCTCTACTTTTCATGTGAACTTTTAAGAACTTGTCAGGAATAAAGTAAGTAAGTAGTTTAGTTTCATAAGAATTTCATGCGCAGAACTCTATGGATTAAATATATTTGTAAACGTTTACGATATTCCGAGAATTATTTATTTATTTATTTACTGATATGGATCACCAACAAAGAATACACCTTACATGCTATACAAGAGAAAAAGAAGTTACAGGGTTCTTGTGCTTCCTTAATTACAGGTGACCACATCCTGCATAATAAGCCTTGTGAGCTTAAATAAAGAAAAAAACGTGGTAACACATACAAAAGATGACAATTAAAATAAAAATTGAATTAAAAACAAACATAAGAAATTAAAAAAATAACAATATATATAACAATTAAAGAAACCTAAAGAACAAAACTGAACTACTTCACTTGAATTAGTCAATACGAAGAAATGAACACGCACATGCTTGCTTCCACTTGCTAATTCGACAAATGCTCTCTTTGTAACAAGCCACGATACCTTAAAAGTCTTTCAGCACTTTTACAGTGACCCAACGTTTACCGGCCACCGCTAACAAACCGTTCAGCAATTAAACAAGAGGCTGACTATGTAAAACTTTCCATCGAAGAGCGATCGACTGATCGGTGTTTAATTAACCTGTTGCTCTATTTGCTTTACGTCAATATTCCCACAACATGATGTATCTTTAAAAGTGCCCATTGAAGTAGCGAAGTGGATGCAATAAAGGCGATTACTCTGTAGTGATTTACACCAATGGAAGTGAAGGTCACGATCACGAATGCACTTCTAGACGTGTCTGTAACAGTCGTCCCCTCGCTCAGTGTGATTGATGGCCGGAAGACGTTAGTCTAAACTGGCGGAGCCCGCATCACATTGTCTGCCTAGTCTCTTCCCAAACTGTTTTAGAGTTTGTTTTCATACTTTCTTGCTGAATAACCAGTATTTTATTACCTCTACAGCCTTTGTAGTGGGATAAAGGATGTTAGAAATAGAATTCTAAGTAACGGGATCAATGAATTCTCGGAATAACCGATGCGAGATTTTCTCTTTGTGATCGTTCTATATTTACCGCTTTCTTTATCCATAAGACCGTTGAACTGACCTGTATTATGTCCACGTAATCTAGTCCGAGACGGGCTAGAGTGCTGTCTACCCCGGCCGCAGTCTTCTCGGCTGAGAAATCGAACATTCTCTCTGTAACCAGCTCGTACCTTCCGACCTTGCTGCCGATGAAGTATGACTCCCTGGGGACCCCAATCAGGGCCTAGGAACAGACAGCTATTCTGAAATCCTACACTTTATAAAATGGGTATTAATTCAAATAATGTCTGGGTTTAATGAGCGTCTGTCGGCTAAATTAAACTAGGCACATTTATTTCATGATGTTAGCTGATTTATAGATTAGATAAGATTAGAATATTCTTTATTGTACACCATGAAATTGCAGCAGTGATTTATAATACATACAGTGTGATTAGTTATTTTTTAAACCAAATTTAACTAATTACTCTTAATCGTCAAGTAGTATGTACGAAGCTGAAGCTCAATATAGTGTGTTTGAAGGGATAGAGTCACAGAGTCTAAAGTTATTGAATGATCGTCACAACACAAAAGAAGTACCAACACAATGTAAAATATTTTCGCAATTCTTATTATTCCAATGTATTCACAGCACCAAATATTGTCGCAATAACATGTAATTCGACATCATGTTTTAAAATATTGTAAAAGTTCAACATTTTAAAACAGTTTAATAATTTTAAGAGTGTGTAATACGCACGTTTTTATCCATGACTCATCCATCAAAATACTCGTATAATTTTCAGTAAACAAAACATTTAAGGAGTTTATATTAAACGTTAGTTGACAATTACAAACAGTGAAGGATTTTATGGGCGTTATACAGGTTGTTCCAGAATGCCGCATCGCGATAAAGGACAATTTGAACATCCTGTAATTAGGACACTCGTAAAAACAATATCGCAAAGCTACTTGCATCGTGCACGTATTTCGTTAAATTTTGAACTTTATTTTTTTTTAAAAGCCTGGCAAATATGTATTGCGATCTCCGGCTAACTGCCAAATTCGGTAACAATCCTTTCTGCAAAAAGAAAGGTTTTGTAATAATTTACTGTCGATAGGTAAGTACCAAAAAATTGACAAAGATTTAAAATTAAGTATGTATGTATAATAAAGTATCTATGATGTTAACACTATAGTCTTTACGTGTACAAAAATACAGGCAGTAGATACCTATTTATATACCTTCGCAATTTGTTTTCAAGCATTAGCTATCTCTAAGGAATAAAACAATGTCCATCAATCACTTTTCAATCATCATTTTACGATGTAAATTATAGCACTGAAGCGTCCGCCATCTGTGTTCAGGGTCATCGGTTAATTCCGGACAAAAATATTTATGTTGCCTACAGATATTTGTTTTGGGTCTCGTTGTTTGTGGCTTATATCACCCAAGATGAACAAAACTCACAGAAATAGTATTCCACGTATGTTTTCTGAGGCGGAATTTGTTTGTTTAGTAGAAAAAACAAAAAAGCAACGATTAAACCATTTACCTTCCCGACAGTTCGCTCGGAGCTCCCCTGCCCGTACCAAGGCCCTGTCTCGATGTAATTCACGCCGCATTTGAAGGCTTCTCTAATTAAATTTAAACCTCTTTCTTCATCGAATGCTCTAGAACAAGAATCAATCTTCAGTATAAGGGAAAACACTGATTTACCGTCGTAAACAGGCGAAGAAATAAACAATAATGTGTTGTTGTTGATGTAACAAATTGGCACACTTAATTTCACGAGTCCGATGTAGTGTAGACGAATATTCAAAACGAAATAAAAAAATACCGTTCAAATACCGTTTCAGTCAAGCTGATATAATGTAAACTAATAAATAGAACCAACTGCCCGAAGCTTCGATTCACCAAATACCGGGCGTTAGTAAATGAAAAATTCTGCAACCAAATCGGTTTTTTTTTCGAGATTTGAAACTGCATGCAAATACACCGCCTGAAGCTGTGTAATCTAAAATGGTACACGAAAAACAGAGCCATCGGTGTATATGAAAACATTCGCGCCCTGAATTTTTAGGTGAACAGCAAGTATCTAAACTCTATGAATGTATTTAAGTATTATGACTCATTACAGTTAATTCCTAGTGGCATCGTCATTTTGGAACCAAACGCGCATTCGTCACCGCTTGCTAAACTCTAGGCTAGAGAAACCAAGCGGGCGCAACCAGCATCACGCTGTCATTTAGTTAAAATAGTAATCATTGACGCCAATTTTAACATAGTCATCAATTATGTCTCAATATTTAGTAAGTCCTCTGCCATACTTATTGCCTGATTCACAATCAATGATCAGCCTCTTTCTGGCAGACCCATTATCTTAAACTTGCTTTTTTGTTAATTAGGACTGTTTGTATTTTATATACCAACATTTCAGTATTGAGCCGAATAGTGACTAATATTGTAGGCCAGTGTGGGGGTTCATGAACGAGGTTGGTTGAAGACTAATTATCATAAATGAGGTTTTCATTAAAATTTAGGAACTTTTCTTCATGACCGCGACTTATTTACTTAAAACAATATGTAAGGTACTTTGGCCGAAGATCTTTCTGCTACTCGTGACTTTAAATCTACTTATCTAATCAAAAATCAAAAGCAATATAAACATAGCCTTTCTTAAAAATGAATTAATATAAACGTATTACGTAAAGTATTTTATTAACAGGCTTTGTTTTACATGCAGATAGGCGTGGCAATAACAATTAAATTTATAAAGTGCGTTCTAACATGCCATTTGCATATTTTTGAAAATCCTCTCAAAACAAAACAAGAGTTAAAATTTCTTTTACATTATAAATTTAAAAAAGAAATGGAATATTGGCAAAATTTCCAACTTGCAACTGTTCTGTTCTGATCAATGTTTTTATTACTTCTATTCTCAGTAATATGATACCTAATTAATACTCTATGCAAGAGGAATTTCCCAGCCGTGAGACAATTAACATCATATCCTATTGAAACTTGCATACCTACCTACATATAGATCTTACCTAAGTGTTGTTCGACGCATGATTAAGGTTGATTACATGCTGTCGCAATATGACAAGGATATGGTCCGTTTTCAGACAATGCATCGATCGTAGTTAATTATAAGCGACAATATCAGTATCATTAGGTTCGAACAGTTAATTATTGACGAGTAAGTGATATCCAAGTGGCGTCTATATCTTCGCAGTATGCCGCTTAGAATAGATCGCAATTGAAGTGTAGGAAAGTTCTCTTTACTATTTATGTTGTGGTGTATCAGCCGTTTTTCAATAAATGACTGAATATTATAAAAAAATCTTAAAATTTCCCCTGTTTAAAAGATTTTCGCAGCATTTGCAATATCTTTTCGCAATTGAGCCCTAATAAAGAAACTTTAGCTTTTTCAAAGCTTCTAAGGCGACAAAATGTTTGATCAGGACTTTCGAAAACCCAGAATCAGACAAATCTTTAAATTCTAAATTACGTTTCTGTTTAAAAATAAGTCTCTTCTTTATCAGTTATTTCGGCAGGCAATTGTTTTGTCAAGTAATACCAACTTAAAATTCCAACCCATTGAGATGTTTTAGTTCATGTAGCTAACTGGGAATTTTACTCTTGTTTTGATCCCGTAAAACGTTTTTTGTTCAGGCAAACAATGCACCGTAGTCCATAACTCATTTTGTCATACGCGAATATTGATAAATGTTGTTGTTACTGTTAAACCAGCTTATTTTTTCAGATAACTATAGATACGTTGAGTAGAGAGTTGAGTTATATTGACGAGATTTATTTTTTCTTGGTTATGCACACATCCATAAAGCAGCAAACATTTCAACCCTCCGTTCCTTCGATAGGGGATATCAAAATATTCTGACTCTTTGTTCGCTCAATGACAGAGAGCGAGATAGTTTTTTCTAAAGCATTCTATCCATTTTATTTACCCTCTGTTATGGTACTTAAGTCCTGCTACACGATTATGATCCTTATTGTGAACTAACTAAAGACAGCAAAGTAAAGAAAGGGTGAAAAATAGAATAATTTATTTCAATGCAGTTTGTCCGTGTTCTTTTATTTCTCTCTTGGCAGAAGCTTATTACTATCTATCGGTAGTTTATTGGACTCATAAAACGGATAACAAATGGCTGAAAGGCTAAACACTTAATTTTGAATAGGTATGTAATAACTAATTATCGTGCGATATTAGAGACGAGTTAATACTTGAGAACCTCATTTAAACTGTTTTGAAGTAAACATTTCTTAAAAGCAGATAAGATTATGAACACTCGTTGTTTGACATCACGAAACAGTAGGTAATACCAACGCCAAGTAAGGTGCAATCAACAAGGCGTGAATGTCCCTACTGTTCTAAAAATGTCTGTCCATCTATTGTAGTAGTGACGTCATAATCGTAATCAATGTCAATAAACTATATCAATAACCTTGACCCAACATTGACAAAACGAATAAAATAATACCTAACAAAAACATTAAAAACCCAATGTCTTAAACATACCTAAAACAAAAACCACCGATGAATAACCGATCATTATGAAAATAACAATTAAAATCATATTTTTGCTAGCGACAATGATAACACAGCACTAGTAAATTGATTAGAAAAAAAAACAATATACCTACCCATAAATATTACTGAACGCAGCTCCTCCAAGACTAATATGCGATGTTTTAATGCCTGTTGTGCCAAATTCATTATACCTCATTTTTATAATGAATAGGATGATTATTAATAACACGATACGCGGCTAATAACGAGACTAGTAAGACGCGTGAACAGTGGAACAATGATAAGCTACGTGTAATTGTTTTGTTTATGAAACCTTTTTGTATGTATAGGTTAAGTTTAATTATCTGTGCAAATGCAATTAAGACCAAATATTTCTATGTACTGTAAAATTGTTTATTCTGAACATAAGGTGCAAGGGAATAAATTCTCTTGAAATAGTGTACGTTTCGTTTCTCAAAGTACTGTTTTTGTATTTTTGTAAAGCAGCATCTAACAATAACAAAGAAGTTTACTTTATGTAAAGAGCGAAATTGATGAAAAATAATAGAAATAATAATTAAAATATCTGCTATAAAATCACACTTATCTCAATTGTACCTAGAAAAGCTTTCCAGATGAATAATTTATGCATCATCAAGATTCAAGCAAGCCTTGCCCAAAGTAAACGTCAAACAGAGGTGCCGGGTGCGTTTGAAACATACGTTTCTTACAGCATCTTCAAAGAAATGTTTTCTTTTACACTATTTCTTTTCAGCTTTATTTACTAAAATAAAATCAAATATTAAAATTGTATCTGATATCCAACTAACACGAGATTTATCTCATGTATCTGGGCAACGAAATGGCGCGTTCCGGGTGGCGCCACTGCCACAACTTACAAGAAGAAGCTGTTATAAATACCGTTTTGTAAAATATTTAAAGCTTAATTGCTTACATCAATAATCCAAATCCGTATTTGTTATCACTTGCATTTAGAAATATTCAAACTAAATTTGTTAAATTTTTTGTATACTTAATTAAACTAGCTTCTGAACGAAGCTTGCGAGTTGCCAGGTTATAAAACGTGGAGTAGTAGGAAGGAGAAAAAGTGTAGAATGTAAGTAGTTAGTACTGGTACTTGTAAATTACAATAAAAACTGTACGAATAAAATACTGTGAAATGGAAAGTGTAAATAAAATTCGAGTTCATTTTTCAGCTAGGGAGTGGTAGCTCAGTCTCTCTGTACTGGCAACATTACGGCGAGTTGCCACTTCCCAATCGGTATTCCAGCCGTGGATTGGTTAGAGTACGCAGTGGCGTCTGGCTGCTGCTTGTTAGCGTGTTAACGTGAGATTCTAACTTATACTGCAGAGAAATAAATTATCGAGTTTATTTCAAGTGACATAAAATGTAAAACATCGTCTATTATAAAATTGTGACCAATAAAACGTGAGTAAAATTATTTAAACTAGTTCGAAATGTTTGCCGCATCTTTACTGTTTACTGTTTACGCAAAGTCGATTGAAGAAGAGCCAATATTTTTTTTTATTCTGTGACTTTTTCGTGCACAAACTTTTGATCGCCGAATCCAAATTTAAGTTTAGATGAATTCGGATAACTTTATGAGTAATTACGTTGGAAATAAGTGTTTTCGGATGTCTGTCTCGTTTAGATTTAAAGTAAACATCTTGAGTTTTCTTAATCTTGTGTTGTAGAGGTATTAAATTTTTTTGGTAGAATTTGATGTAGGATTTCCTGATTTTCCTAATGAAAAGCAAATAAGATAAATGTTTCCGTACATTATTTTTATAGGCTCTAAATTCAAGTTTAGTTAACTTTTTTTGGTGGAAAAAATTGCATAGGTTTTTTTTATTATGAAAGAAAGTGGTTTAAGTGCTTCCTCAATTTCCGAAGCATTATTAGGGACTAAGATATTATTGGTAGTTAAAAAAAAATAGTGAATAGTACAAAAAATACATAAATCTTAAAAATTGTTGTAAAACAATTTAATTGGTGTCAGATTTTATTATTTTAGTGAATTGAATAATAAAACAGAATTTGAAAAGTTCGATACTATTTTTTAAGAACTTTATCTCAGAGACAAAACTTTTCAAATGGGAATAGGAAACAAATTATACCCGAAATTAGTCTGTAAAGCCACTTCTAGGAGAAAATCTTAAGGTTTGACTTGATTTTATGAACTTTTTGGTAGATTTATTATAAATATGTTCTAAAATATTTTTTTAATTTCAGATTTCACAATGAGGACCAGAGTTCTTCGTTGCCGGCCCTTCTCAACCCGTATCCTGGTGTTGATGCTCTTTGTCCTGGCTTTTGGGGTCTACTGCTACTTCTACAACACATCTCCTCAAGACTACACCAAGCCAAGTTAGTGACATTATAACTATAATTTCCTTTCTTTTTTTTCCAAACCGGTTTATTTTCTTGTATTTTTTTTATTTATGTCCTGTTTTCTTTTTTTTCTCTTCCATTCAACAGGTATGGGTGAATAAAATGCATCTGATTAAATACTCTTTGCAGTCCTTGCATAGAACGTTTTAAGAATTATTTATTTCATAAATTCTCAAGTTATATCTTCAAGTGCTTAGATACAATGACAATTTCATCTCAAATGTATCTATTAAAGAACACACTTCGGCATCACAACTACAAATGCAACCTTCTTGTAAAACAAATATTTATTCAAACAATTCAATGATATACAGTATTACTTTTTTACTTAAAAAAAAATGCGCCTTTAATGTAAAAACAAAGATTAAACATACATGAGTGGACTCATAACCTTGACCATTCTAGTTATTTTTTGCTATTTGCTTAGATTCGACCTTCACAACTCATTTTAAAATTTGATTCTAAAGTTGTCTATTTTATTTACGTACCGACTCACTTATCTACATAATGAGTTTTATATTTGCAATGTTAACCCATTGCAGGTCAAACTTTTTTTTATCTTCGTCGATACGTTCGCGAAACTGAGCAGCTATAACTTATATATATATTATATAATAATATTTTCCATTTCACCCTACACTATACTTACACTGGTTCTTAGGACATATAATATGCCCTCACCTAGCGCTAAGTGGTGAGTCAGGCCTTAATTAGGCATTTGTAAAGATACTTTGATAAATTATAGCGTAAGGTCGCGCACCAAGCCCGGTGTACGACATGTCCAATAATACGACAGTTCGCGTATAATGTTTTGAATAAATCGTAAAATCTTACTTGGGAAAGCTTCATATTGCTTTTGAAATGGGAAATATGAAAATTCTCGTTCGGTAATTCTAAAAGTATATTTTTTGCTACGCGTCTTGGTATTTTTAATAAGCATGTTTGAAATTGTGTGAAAGCGCAACAGCTCCACGCTTTTATACACGTTAAAAGAACAATAAAACTATCATCTGAATAGAAATGACTTTACCGTCACTTAAAAACTTTGCCGCAAAAGCCAATAATGTAACCGGTTGTATTTAAAAGAGCAATGCTAAAACACTACAATATTCCTATTCAACTGAAAACTCTTCATTAAAATCGTGCAAAAATATTGACACGTGGCATAAAAAGTTATAAAAGTTGTGTCATACGCAGTAAAGGGGTGACGCTTCAAACATTGCAGGCGCGATGAAAAAAAGTAAACAGAAAAGTTCTACCGACTTTCTCAATTTAATAAAATCCCGTACAGTCGAAATGTATTCATTACTGGCAAGTGATGTTGTAGCTTTATTAGGTATTACGAATTTTAAAACATCTCGTCATTATAATATAGAGTTGTTATTATATTGAGTTACGTTAATGATTGATTATTAAACTGACTTGCATCCGTCTCTAACTACAGGAACATGATTCGTATTCTACAAAGTCTTGAAACAAAATTTTAACGCGTAGAATCCACATCGTTTTATCCAATAAACGTTAGAGTAAAATCCTTCGTCAGTTAAAATACCAAACCTAAGTACGGCATGTAAGCGCCCCTTTTCCTATAAAAGTAAGAAAAAAGAAAAATCTCAACGTTAAGTGTAAATTTGGAATGGTATATCCTCCATAAAATCACATGAAACGTCGATTGAAAACGTCGGACTTTAAAAAATAAGAAACAAACGTGCATTTTTGGCACGCATGAAATGAAACCTCGAAACGAAGATAGGAAAAAAAGATACAGACTAATTGAAATCCTCTTTTTTTGAAGTTTGTCGAAAATTGTACTAACATCCCGTTTTTTCCTGTCATACACGATATTTTTATACCACACGCTTTTGAGAACTTAGTGTTCGTCATATTCATTAAAACATACACGCATCGACAGCTTACCTGTTAAACATAGCTTGTGTTTGAAAGTAAAAGGAACCTTTTCTTATCTACGGGCAGATTGTAAAATAATCCGTTCTTAGAAACCAGAAGTGAGGACAGGTTTTTAAAAAGCAAGCACGGTTACGTCACAAACAATTAAACCCAATCATTACAAAGATAACTTAAAGTTAATACATCAAACTCTAATTACTGCAAAGGAATAGGTATGAATGGCAATTATCGAAATAACAATATGGCTGCTATGCTGAATAAATACAACGAAGGTCACGGAGATGTTCCAGCGAAGCCAGCTGACACCGGAGAGAGAGCGTTGCTAAGAGCGCTCCGTCTTATATAGCGGACTGCTTGTCAAATCCCAGGTTCGAAAGAGGTTTCACTAAGGATCTTGAAGGAGGTTTCACTTTGAAAAGGAGGTTTCGTTAACACGGCCGTTCCTGACAGCGAGGCGTCCTCGACCGCATCTTGCTTGGAGTCTTCACTAGCTCAAGCATCACCAGACTGCTGTCGCTCTCAGACTAGAAATAATCATCTGCAAAATGACAACAACACATACTAAACATTTGTTTTCTTGCGACACTTGTGTCGAAGCTGGAAAACAGAAACCATTTGAAGTGATTTTGTTAAGTACGCGATAGTGAGCGTGCACTCCCACCATCAAGTACCCAACAAGCGAACAGAAAGATTTCAGGAATGTTATTGAAATGGTAAACTTAAAAGCTATGACTTAAAAATATTGCACAGCAAAATCAATGATTCTTAAAAGTAAATAAACTTAAAAGCTAAGACTTAATAATATTGCACAGCAAAATCTGATTCTTAAAATTAAAAGTAAATGGTGCTTAGTAACATTCCAAGCAATGAAATTCCCAACTTTCATTGTGTAGAATGCTAGCCAAGATAAACAGATGGTATTGAAGCTGATATACTTAACCAGATCAGAAGGCATGAACTGTAGGTCCAGGCCAAACAGAAGCCATAAGCCAGAGGTTCAGACCAAACAGAAGCCATGAACCATAAGGTCCAGGCCAAACAGAAGCCATAAGCCAGAGGCTCAGACCAAACAGAAGCCATGAACCATAAGGTCCAGGCCAAACAGAAGCCATAAGCCAGAGGCTCAGACCAAACAGAAACCATGAACCAGAGGCTCAGGCCAAACAGAAGCCATGAACCAGAGGTCCAGGCCATACAGAAGCCATAAGCCAAAGGCTCAGACCAAACAGAAGCTGTGAACCAGAGGTCCAGGCCAAACAGAAGTCTTCCTGTTGCTCTGAATTCTCGAAGACAGCACAGCATGCGTCCAGCGTGACTCGCCGCGCCAGAGCACCATACGCCCGGCAGCCGTAGCCGAACCAGCCAGCAGTTCTAGCTCGCAGCGATGATGTACACGTAGGAACTTACAGGGCTCCCGCATGCCAGAGTCCAGCTTTGCTGCACTCCACGAAGCCTTCTACAGAGTCGCCAACAGCGTATTCTCGTGGTTGTTTTGGTTTTGGTGAAGTCGTATTGACGCCGCTGATTGTCTGTAAACAATTCTGAGGCACGCTGTCTCCTGAGAGACATAAATGCTTCTCGATTAGGGTTACGGTTGTCATGTGTTACGTCACACACTATAGAGCATAATACTTGTGTAGAAGCCTACCAGCGCCTCAATTTTCTTGAGCTCGGCCGCTCCTGACCATTATCAAGAAAACGTCCAAAGTAATCTATTTCAGTATCTACGAAAGAAATATTTTTAAATTAACCGAATAAAAACCAGCATTCGTGACAGTACTCAAAACTTGACAACAAATAAAGTCCTTCTTGACACATAGGTACTAATTTTAAGTTTCGCATTCGTCGCAGAAGCCCTTTTTTGAGTATCAGTAATACCTCATGACTATTATTGCAACTTTCAGATCGTCAGACAAACCTTTTCGGTATTAAAACGCAAAAGAGACTTTCGGCATATGTCATGAACTTATTTAAATGTTACACATAACCTCAACGAGCTAATATTCAACCTAAGGCCCGATTACGCGTGGAATCACGGCAGCTATATGAGTTATCACAACGTCTATGACCACTTCATGGACTACGGAACTCACGGTGTTTATGCGATGATAAAGCGATCTACTTCTCAACATGCGAGAACAATTACGACACGATCTACGCGAATCGTTTTGGTTTTTAACACTTTTTCAAACGTTCGGGCATGTCTCGGGAAAAGCAGAATAAAAATAAAAAGCTCACCGATACTCGTGGCACGGTCAAAAATAAAATTTGCAGTAATTAGATGAAATTCAACAAATCCTTTACTTTAACTGAAAACAGATGGCACAAACAGCACAAAGCACGTGGTCTATCCCACTTCTGATCTTAGAAACCAGAAGTGAGGACAGGTTTTTAAAAAGCAAGCACGGTTACGTCACAAACAATTAAACCCAATCATTACAAAGATAACTTAAAGTTAATACATCAAACTCTAATTACTGCAAAGGAATAGGTATGAATGGCAATTATCGAAATAACAATATGGCTGCTATGCTGAATAAATACAACGAAGGTCACGGAGATGTTCCAGCGAAGCCAGCTGACACCGGAGAGAGAGCGTTGCTAAGAGCGCTCCGTCTTATATAGCGGACTGCTTGTCAAATCCCAGGTTCGAAAGAGGTTTCACTAAGGATCTTGAAGGAGGTTTCACTTTGAAAAGGAGGTTTCGTTAACACCGTATTATCTGAACTTTCCTGGTCCGACTTCTTTAAACCTTGAAGTTTTTGAGGTTTCATCAAATATTAAGATTTTATGTTCGTCTATATTGTTTTTGTCAGTCGTACCGTAAAAGAGTATGTCAATCAACCTCATTGGAACCGTGATCTCGTTAGATTACATTATACGGCTTTAACACCGCTAATCTTTATACAATTCTAAACACATAACCTACGCTCGCAACTGCATCTACAACAATAAAAATGTGTGGACATTCAAAGCTAATTAAATTACTTCTGCTATTTGTGAACTGTTATCATCGCGGATTAAATACCCATAATTCTTATCAACAGTGCATAATTGCAGTCGTTAACACCAAATTATTTTACATTACAGCTACACGCATTACCAACGTTCTATTGGAACAAATTGACTATATAGGTGTGACTGGGACATATTATGTTTCCAGTATGCATGGTCGAGGCTTAGAAAGATTGTGACTGTAGCCTTTGAAGTTTGACGTTAATTTTAAAGTCAGTTCAAATCCGAAAACTTTAATATTAATTTTAGGGTCGAAAATCAATACAAAACAAAAACAAATTAAGTCCGAAAGTGAACTTACCTAATAAAATCAAATGTTTGCGTCTACGTAAAATATTAATAAACGTACTTGCCGTACATCTGTTTAGTATATCTAAAACTCAAATCAATGTTTCTGTGTAAGAGCATAGATTGAAAACCAGTGGTATTATATATGAGAATCCGAACAGAATCGTGGCATATGGAGGTATTCGCCGGCGCGGCGGTAGGGGACCACAACCACGTACCACGCAATTTATGACTTCGACCAACCGGTAATATGAAAGGACTGTTGATCAAAGCTATAGCTAAAGGCGTAATGGAAAATACTTGTATTCAAATTACCTTAAATGGTGGTGATCGCTTTGGACGCTTCCTATCATTCGATTCATGGAAGCATTTCGAGGAAATTGTTCTGATTTTACATTTAGCATTTACGTTCTTTCTATTTTTACTGTGGTTTATTAGTACCGATTATTACTTGGTATTGCTTTGTGTACGGAATAGATTTCGTATATCAAGAAAATATCATCATCATTATAATCAGGAATTTTGATCACAGATCGCGATCGGGATTGAGCATGTACAGAACGATATTCGTTTGTCGAAATTGGTAGAGGATCCTCAATGGTTTCAGCACTCGTTTGTTTTCATTTCCACAAAAAAATAAACCGATGAAATCATAATAATTATTCAGAGGATTGCCTGCGGGACTATTGTTTCACATGACAACTTTTGATAATTTACAAAAGGAATTAATCTGATTACGATAGCAATCAAGAGCACTGCACTTATAGTCTTATTGATGTGATTAAAAGGCATTACTATTCATTCCGAAAATGCTCATAATTAATTTGTATTTCCCAGTTTCATTAATGTCATTACACAATGAGATATTAATAAAACAGTGATGGAATCACATCTATTATTTGTATAGATTGGTGTTTCTACTACACTGTGGCCCCTTCCGAAGTCGGTGTTAGGGGCGCCAGACTAGAGACAATATATTGCAATGGGTATAACTATATTTGGTTGAATCCTGATCTACGTACTAATATAGCAGTCGGCTCGATGCGATGTTTGCATACTCGAAATTTTGCGGTTAGGCTTTCATGTTAGCTATGTGTTATGTTATGCCTCGTTTCAATACGAATTCGTATTTCGTTATTAAGTTCAATTTTAGCTTCAAATTCAGTTTGTACTTTTGTTTTTTTCATGCGGTTAAACCCTTTTTCAATGATATTTTACTTATGTAATTATTGCCTTTGTTGTGTGACATACATCTGAAATCAATGGGCTATAGTCGCTCACAGATTATGATACTATCTTCGTCCCGCCCTCTGTCGATCACACTCATAGATATGGGTTAATTGGTGGAGTACCGCCACACGTTGCTACAATTACCTGCTTTCAGCTCGACTTTAGTATTCTGAAATTGACCCGATAAACCGCATCACTTATTTTGAGTTCATTTTTAAACACAATTACGAAAAATGCTATGATGACTGGTTTTGGGCAAGAATTATGGAATCGTAAAGAACAAAAGAATGGAATCCATTGAAAAGGTCATATATAGATGAAACCATATATTTATTATATTTGATTAATGCGGCTATTGTTGTTAAATAACATAACGTAATATAATAATTACCACATAGGGAACAATAGGAGGTTCGGTTAATAAACAATTTCACTAGAAGCTCAGTCCACAACATTTTCCCAGCACGGCGATCGCAGTGACGAGAACAGCGAGCATTAAAGGGAGTATTTAGACAATGCTCAACGTTTATGAAATTCCCCTTTAATGGTCTGCATCTTTAACATTGTGCAGTTTTCGATTCTTTCTTTACTCAAAGTGAGCCGAGAGTTGAAAAACGTCGACTCGGAAAATCCAATTAGCAATCAAACGCAGCAATCTACCTCAACGGCCGTAAAAGGACTAACGTTTGCCAATAAATGCATTCAACGTTTCAATTTTACAGATCATATCTGCATACAAACGTTTCTTTGTCTGATTCTTACTTATCTTAAGAAAATGCTCATTGTTTTTAATTGCTAACATATTTTACATATGCAATAATTTAGGAACGATAATACCAAGTACAATCACATAAATAGTGATTTTATGAGGAGCATAAAATTCAAGAATTTATTCACCCATGTTTACGAGTACGCTCGGAGCGCGGTACACATCCTCATACCTGTTCATATTTAATTATTTCCAGACAGGGCGAAGGTGCTTAGATTCACTTAGCGTACGGTACGGTGTAACGTGAACTCGCCTTTTAGAAAATACAAGATGAAAACATCTGACCTTCCTCATGTTCGAGATTCGCGATCTTAATATAGCAGAGTTTACGCCCTAGCTATGTCCGTCTTAAGTGACGCGGACACTTGTTTGTCAAGTTTGTGATCGATAAATAAATCGACCGGGTAGTTCGAGATTCATTTCTTGTCATCTCAACTCCAATTAAGGATGCCTCGATTTGATTACCTTGCGGACAACTGCTATTGATAACGTAAAAAGTAATTTAATATTTAATAAAGTATAAGTGCTTAGTTCCTGTAAATACTAGATGTAAAATGCCATGCATTATTACTAAAAATATGCTCTCAAAACCTACATATATGCCAATCGATTTGTGCATCGATATCAGACTATTAACCGCCCTTATTTAACCATGCACAAAGCTGCAATTTTTATTTAAGGTAAAATTTAAATATTTACCAGCGGTGATAAACTTTTACTGTTTGCCAATTTCTGTACGATGATACTGTAAAAAGTGTCTACGACGGTGACACAGTAAATAGCGTTTTAGAAAAGTGTTTTCTTGGTACAGTAAAGTGCAAGAGATTCATCAAATAAGTAAAAACTTGTGACTCCGCACTCGTGGATAGCGGTTATCGCATTCAAAAGCTCATAATCTTCTTTCACAATCAAAATCTAAACATAAGTGCAATTTAAAGCAAAAGGAATTAATCAAAATACTCTAAAGTTTTGTTCCGACAACGCTAAATAAAATATTGACAAACGGGCAACAATTAAAAGAACACTGTAAAATCAACACTAATTGCGGACCATTGAATCTCTTGCCTCCGGTTAAGACTATTTGTAACACAAATGAGTAAAGAAAGAGTGAGCTGCAAACAGTGGAGGAGGCGGAATTGCGGCATCAAACACTTGATCTAATAGCTAAGGGAGCGCGGAGTTAAACCCAGATGCGCAACTTTCAATTCCGCTATCCTCCGAGACGATTCGATTAAAAAAAGTTGTCGCCAGTCATACTATGGGCTCTTGTGATCAATAAAGTACTTGTAGCAAGTTTATAGACTGCTAAGTATTTTAAAACGATACTTGCCTTTGGCGTAGAGTAATTCAACTTTAATTTAATGATTTTCCTGATCGAGTTATGAATCTACTACATATAAAGGTCACTTGATAATATATTAAGACGAAATCATGTATAAAAAGAAATCAGTTGTCGTTACCCTTAACTCCGGAAACCAATCAATCCACCACAATGTACCTATGTATAGGTATAGGTTAAACATGAATTAATTGAACGGAACTGTACAACTGGAACAAACATCGTTTGACATTTGTGTATACAGTACGAGTTCGGAGTCACGTACGTACTAAGCTGTGTAATTGGGATTCGTCATTTGCTTGAGGAAATCAACATTATTAAGACATTAATACATCCATGATGTCTGGTTTTGGAGATTAAACGACTATCCTATCTTACTTCAATATTAATGGTAGATGGGCATGAAAACACGATTAAAATGTTATTAAAATATCGAATACATTTAATGACCGCGGCAAGTGTTGATAGTCATGAAACTCAATATTTATTCGATTACCGAAATTTCATTAAATTTATAATGTTAAAAACGTTCGTATTTTGCAAGGCTTTAGAATTTTCTGTATCAGAAGTTTAAAATTTTGAACTGCTCGTTTAGTATCGATATTTTTTGCTTCTTTAGTTTTTCTTTTCATATTTTGATGCGCTCTGCAATTATACTGACTGAGTTTCTCGTTTATTGAACAATTTTATAGAATTGGTATCGAGGAGTGACATTCCAAATACACTTTTATTTCCGCCGCTTACCGAACACTTTACTATCTTTCAGAGCTCTAAATAGCTATCAAAGATTGAAAAATACTGAAAGGAGTGTTCACCTTGAGTCGTCTGCGAGCGCGGTTGAAATGCGTCCACCATTAAAAATCGTGAAAGAACTGACTCCACGGTTCGGGCCATTGTGACTCGCGTTACTGAACGTCGAGTTTTCACCAGCGCTGAAACGATTTCAATTACGTTATATCAGTATTGACTACTGTCACTCTTTATTTACCTTCGAAATAAATATTGGTCGACAGAAAATACGTACCTTGTCATTTTTATAGCTTTTATTAGTTCTTATGAACATGTACCTACATAGTTTGTGACATGATCCTATGATTAATAAATAATTGTAATTGTCAGACAAGGAAAATGATGGACTGCGTGTTTACTGCAGATATCGCAATGCATTGTGTTTCATGTGTTATACAACGATACTATCATTCTCTATAACTAGTTATCGGGTAGTCTCGAGTCTTCAGATATCGGTAAAAATAATTCTCCATTTAGTCTTGGGCCCAAGGGGTATAAAAACTTGCCTCATGTGCGGATAGTCGTGACAAGAAGGATCTAACTACATTTATATCATAATAACATTTCACGTTGATAGAGCTACATATAAAACGACGTCATTCATAAATGCTTGAAGGTTTTCATCAGAACTAATTTCCAATTTGTACAAGCTACAATGTCGGTATTTTACTGTACAATTTTTATGTAACCGCAACTCAATTAGTATAAGAAACGTAAAATTAAATGAAGGGAGCTCGTGGAATAAAACTCAGTATTTAGTACCATAGCTAGTACTAACGACAATAATTGTTGTTATCGCTGCATGAATGTTATACGAGTTGGAACAAAACAACTTTGTAACTAAGTTAACCGTCGGACGTAACGCCGTCACTGACACTTAGTTGCAAGTTGCAGCACTGTATGTATTCGAAATAATATCAGGCTATGTCTAGATGACGAGCCTACTAGTTTTGTTTAGTCTGCCTATATTCTAGACAGCTGCTCTAAATTATTTAGCAAGATCTAGCAACTTTAGAACTAGACCAAAAACGTTTTAAGTTTAAGGAAAGCTTCATTGTATGCCCCAGTTACTTGATTGGTTTTGCACATCTACTATTTTTATGTCATCCTAAAGCCATGTCACGGAAAGTGCCTTTACGGTACGAGTAAAGTTAAAAAGTGTCTATAAAAGGTTTATTGATGCTGTTAAAAGCTATGTTCCGATGTTGGTTTAAATTCGCTTCGTACATATACAGCCTCCGCGCCACTTCCCTTCTTAGTTGCCCATTTGTGTACTTATCTCTCTTTAAATTCCCTATCTAGAGAAATTTTATGCGAGAACTACTTTGAATAACAACCGTGTAAAAAGTTTTTTACTGAAACTACTTTATAATTCCTTTCTTTCTTCAGCACTACTCATGTACTTACGCCCCTCTTATAGATTTAAGTTTCGTCGCAACGAAAATTTTACAAATTAATAATAAACAATTCTCCCAACTAAAGACTGTTTCAGTACTTCGAAGGGAATAATTTATTGAAACCGCTGCAAGGAAACTTTTGCCTATTCTGAACGTTGGTCTTTTAAAGTATGAAAGAGTGAAGTTTTCTTTGAAGGATCACAGTATATTTTTAAGTTATCGGAGACATTGGAAATTTTCCATTGTGGTTCCTTTTTATTTTTCCTGTCCTGTTCTGAGCGGGTGTCTAAGAATACTGTGCTGGTCTCGTATTTCTTGACATAAATCGAAGGAGAGTGTTAAGAAATTGAAAACTTGTTGCTGAATGCATTCCGAGAATTGAAACTCATATACAATTTAACGGTGTACAAAAATACTCGTAAATAAATACTCGATAAAGCTTCAGCCCCTATAAGTAAGAAAATTAAACAAGAAAAACTTTTAATCGAAAGTTATATATGAGACATGCAGCGAGAACAAATCTGAAAGAATCCTCGGACATTTAACCGCATTTTGAATGTTACCTTTGACATGTGCCATAAAACTCGTACGACACATCCAACACGATGTTTGCAAAAGTTAGACTGAATTGCAATTCGAGTTTCCGACTTTGTACCGGTATTTCCATTTACTTTTCTCGAAATTGCACTTAATTTTTCCGTTTGAAACCTAGCACCAAGCGGTAAATAGTCAGCTTAAATCTGCTTATTTTTCTAACTTTGTAACTACTTTAGTGATTTTAAAATTTTGTTGACATTTAATAATCTCGATGATTCCTTACTGGTATTTTAACTGAAAATATGAGTTTTTAGTTTGCTTTGCTTCTGTGGATAAACCACTTAACCTACATGGATTCCATACATCCTGGTTTTTGGTGCGAGTTTATGCACGGGCAAAGGCTGGAAGGCATCTAGAGAATAAAACAGCCTATACCCTGTCCGCCCTAATTTGACCTGTTTGATGGGTAGCCAAATTGTCAATTAAATACGGGCCGTACGTTACTAATTAAATTTAAAATAAATTTCGATTTTATTCTTTAACATTTTTCGATCAATTAAATAAATCAAAATGATTTTATTTTAAAAATACCTTCTTTGGTTGTTTTGTTACTAAGAACTTTAATCATAATCGTGGTTGCGCGTGCCACAAATTTTCTTGCTACTGGTCACTCACTTGGCGTCAACCAACGAGATTCTAATGTTTTCAAGAATACGATATACCCATATATATTTTAATTACAATGAATTTACGAAAATCTTGCTTCACTTATTTGTTACGGACAGTGTAACTTTGTATTCAGGAAACATGTTATTTATTTTAGCAAATCGGTAAAGACGCATCGTTAAATATTCCGATTATGATACGAGTCCAATATTTTCCTGTTAATGTTTATTTGAAGTTAAAGCTTCGCCTTGATCCTAAAAGCTTTTAAGAAAATCCAGTGAATGTGTTGGTGTTGAACTTTGCATAGCAAATCTAATTACACGTGCCTGTGATGTCCAAGCACAAGCGTAAACAAGTTGTCATATCCATAGTGTCGTGTATTCTAACCATCGGAATTCGCGTTGCGGACACAAACGCGTTACGTTCTCAATGAAAAACAATAGCCTTTTGTGACGCTAGTATTGAATCCTAGCCTTTCTTTTATAGCGTTGGTCTATGGTGATGCGGTGTCGACATAACATACAAAGCTTTGTTTAACAAGATTCATGATAGGCGTCCTGAGGACTCGGATATCATTCATGGTGGCACAATGCCGTTCAACGAACAAGTGATGTGTTGCTTCGCTGCAAAAATAATAAACACCGTGTATTGCTTTTCTATTCTTTCTCTCTTGCTCCTGTCGTACATCTTTTGGGCTTTCAAACCTCACTGGAGTTCACATATCAATAAGACAAGGTATTTCTAAAACGAACTGTTAACATCGTCTTTAAATGTCATTCTTTTTAACAGATGTGCTGACAACACACCGTCGGCAATTTAAACCGTTCTTTGATTTAGTCTTTATCAAATGTTATTTTAAATTAACTTGTTGAAAGGACGCTTGTTCTAACCGTAGTTTTAAGTAGAAAAGCTCCAGTCAACTCTGGTGGACTGTTTTGGACGCACTATTTATTAAACTGGCGGTGAGAGCTTTTGTCTTGTTTGTTTTTTCTCTCCCGAGTTTAATGCTTTGACGCGTTTTAGGAAATGGGTGTTGTGTTGTTCAAAGTTGGGGTTTGTGGATGTAAACTTTGACTTTGTGCAGTCAAGATTGGCTCTGGAAATTACGTAAACTTAAAGAGTTGTGAATACTGATGTATAATCTCAAAAACACATACATACTGTTTTATTTTAAGAAATAATCAAGTTGTTCTGTACGTATCAGTCGCTACTATCATTACGGTAATACTGATAATTTACAAGATACATAGGTACAAAGAAAACGTAATAAAATATCATTAATAATTTAGAAACTTCTCCATTCAGTTAAGAAGAATAAGTTTTAAAAAAATACGTTGCGTAAGAACATCAAATTATGTTTGCAACCTGCGAACAATGTCAGCTCACTTAATAGGTTTCACAGAAAAGGTTAGACACTTTTTGCTTGCTCCATAATGCTATTTTAAGTTTTTTGTTAAAAATTTAACTTGAGAGTTATATAAAGTAGGGATAACATACAATCATTGCTTTGTTTGTACGCAGTAATTGTGATTTACAACGCTCATTTTATAAAATAAACATTATTATTTTTAATTTCATTGGAACAGGTATATTCCTAGGTTTATAACTAACGTTGCTATTAAAATGCCCTCCGGTTATTTTCCATTAAAGCTTAATGGAAAAATGAATAAGATATTTTATTTGATTAACAGTACCACACTACATTATCGAAAATAAAAGCGTTTTTCCGACGGCTATTGTAAATATGGATGCAAATAGCTATCAACAATTCTGAAATGATTTCGATAACTATTAACAATTAAATTGATGTTTATAGGAAACAATTTGAAGGTTTTAAAGAAAATTAATGTATTATCTTTAATAGAACCTTCTACTTGTTAAATAGATAATATTAAATGTACAAGACAAAAATTTACTACGGAATAAATTAAAGATATTTTTAAAGTAAGTAATAGATTTTCTTCAAATTTGTACGGATTATTCCGCGGTAAAAGAGGTGGGCAAATAAAAATTAAATCAGTTGAGTGTATAATTTTCATGAATGTCGAAAGTGAAAGCGACGGCATGTCGCTCATACGCTGTCAAATAAAACGTTCATCCGTTTTTATATTTTAATTGATTTTCTGAATTGCTGAAGCGTATTTCACTTACATAGGTACCCAATTAACTAGGTTATTCAATTAACAAGTTATTTTCCTCTATAATTGATTCCAGTGCATGGTTGCAAGTGTTATATATAAATAAAACAAATTTATAAAAAAAAAACAATTGTTTACTTTTTTCATAACAAATTCAAATGTGTTAAAATCGATAGAGCGAATTTTATCATGCGATTACGAACTTGTTATTATAATTGCAATTATAAAAATATACCAGCCTGCAAAAGTAACTAAAAAAAGTAACTGGTATAAAATAATTTTATTACCTACAATAATAGTATTTAAAAGTTATCAAGAGGTTATCAAATTCCATTATAAATAAAATAAAAAATATTTGGGAAATTTGCAATCTTGTTATTTATGTTAATTATTTCTTCGGAATACTTAACTTGGCTTTAAAATATAGACATTGTGTTTTCAATACCTCTTCATACTGCTGCTGTTGCTCGCCACTTCTCCCTGGATTCCTGGGTTTCGTATTACCTATGTATAATCCAAGATGTCATTTACTTCCATACCAAATTTAAATAAAATTGTTAAAACCGTTTGGGCGTAAAGAGGCAACAAACATACTATTGCATACATAATATTAAAGTGACAACATACACGTACATATCCTATTGATTCGCATTCACCGTTGAATTTGGTCATATGTAATTATGCATGTTTGTGTTACTGTGCACACAAGTCGAGTCCCATAGAGACCAATTATAGGTTTCGGCTCGGTACACGACATTATAATGTTCAATGAACAACAATCTACCGAGTCTATTAATTGCTTATTTATTTATGTTCCACGGTGACCAAAATGACACGAGTTTCCCTGAGGTATCGGTATAAAACTCATTAAGGCTTGACGTGGACCATTCACTTGAGCACTTAAAAACATGAAAATCACGGGACCGATCTATTGTATAAACCTGTTTTTTTTTTGCACTTCCCTGATGCGTTGCTTATAAACGTCATCATCATCAGCCCATAATCGTCCACTGCTGGACACAGGCCTCCCCATTTTTTTTTTATAAACGTAATTATACTTATTTTTTGTTAAAGCATTATAATAATCTGTCTGAAATTCTTTCACTAAGGACCCAGGGCAGTGATTTTAACTCTCTATAATTCAGTATAATCAATGACTATAATTCAGTCAAAAGTGTAGTTTAGTAAAGCATAAAGGCCGGTTGTGATTTTGATCTGAGTATGGAGATTCATCTGTTTCCTCGTAACTTGAAAAATATTTTTCTTTAGTAAAGATAGTCATCTGAATATTACCGCTTCAATACACGTTGATTGTGGATCGTGTGGCTTCTGCTGAATGATGAAGCATGTTGGGCACGCTCTTGAATATGTGGTCAAATTTTCATCTCGTAGTACGCATATAGTTCGTAGTGGTTTCCATGTGTATACGTAAGCAGAACTATATTTAAATGATAGAGGTATTACTGGCATGTGCCTATAAAAATCAAACTTTCCAAAAACTTATAGAACAAAATCTTAACCAAAATATACTGAGAAATGTCTCCGAAACCTTAAGTTAAACGGTTACGAATGCCTTGTCGATAAGTTAGCGATGCAGTATAAACCCATACGTATAATGTACAAATAGTTCGGCGACAAGAGTCGATATCGACACAGATCGACAATTTCCGCCGAGCAATTTTCCAATTGCAAGCTCATACTCGTAGTCTTATGAAACCAAAAATTATATTTGAAAGAATTCATTTTTCGATGTCCAGTTTAAAAAATGTTCAACCATCGGCTTTTTCCATTTAGAGTAAATTAAAATATCTCACTTGCGGTAGAAATTAGAATTTAAAAATATATATCTTCACATTCTTCACAAACACCAGAGAGAATTCTCCAGGGCTGAATGAAAAAAACTTACAAAGTACGACACGAGGCAACCGCCTTGTTAGTGCCAAAACTAGCCGGGCTATCCCGATCAAAACGTGTGAGTAAACCGTTGCATTTTTTTAATATGAATCATCCTCATGAGCGTGGCCTAAAAAAATATAATTTAAAAATTCACCAACCTATGCTTTTTAATTTACGACACTCGAATCTTAAACTGAACCGATCATATTTATCTCTGTTGCTAACGCTAAATGTTACATTAAATTGAACATAAAACATTATTTATAAATCGCGTAAACAGACAGAGCTTGCGATTTATAAATAAAATATGACACTCTTTCATAATACACGTCCAGTAGCCGTCCCGGTAACTTATAGTTTATGGTTTCCTCGAGCGTTCGTATTGCTGTTAATATTAAATATGCACATGTCTAATAGGGAACAGAGCTTAATAAGGTAACTTATAGGTAATCATAAAATATTTTACATTTAATGTCATGTTAATTAAAACGTCTTAAACCCCAATAATAAAATAAAATGAGTTAGAATATTTCATTTCAACCTTTCAGATCAGCAGAGAGTTGAGTTAGACTACTAGGTAACAAAAATTTACTGTAAACCACTCAAATAAATAATGATCCATACTCATAAATAATTAGCGTGAAATTCACTAGGTTCAGGTAATTATAGTGTAATATCATCAAGGTATAGATGCGTAAACTCAGTTTCTGTTTGGCGGTAGTGAGCGGTAAATGCAGCGGCTTGTATTGAAGCGTTGTTAATTACCCACGACGCCGAAGAAGCTTAGGTATTGTGTAAACTTTGCTTAGGTTAGTTAGCGCACTATTTGAACTAATTCAAACAGTTTCTAGGCAGGTTAAATGCTCTCAAGAGTAGTTTGCGAAATGAGAATGATGAACCGTTTATGTGACTATTGTACACGTATTCTATAAATGACCTTTTCTGTCTCTTTTCTCAAGACAAGCCTCTCTCAAATTTCATTAAACTGACATTGGTAGATGTCTGTTTATCCAGGATTAGAGACGCCTTTACCCGTACGTTCAGTCAATACGTAGTCTACGGTGAAACTGTAAACGTCAAAGTTAATATTAGAAGTCTACCGAACGTTTACTAACACCTATTGAATTTTGGATACATCTTGGAATGCATCAAACAACGTAGCGCTTGAATGCCTTTACGCTGAGGAATATCTAAGTTGGCACGACTGTGGGGATGACTAGAGATAGAACAGAGGCTCCTTAATATGTTACGCAAATGATATATTGAGTGTATAATAGTTTTAATTTCGCTCTTCGGAAATCTGCATTGTATTAAAATGTAGGTATTTAGGCGTGTTGGTCTTTTATGTGTTTAAATGATCAGGTGGTCACGAAACCCACCAACCAACTTCTGAAAATAAGGAATATGCAACTAAATTATTTCTCACTTTAAGGAGAATCTTCTACTAAGATACTCTCTAGGTACTGGTAAGGAATTTCTACGTAGTTCAGCGGATTAGCCATGTTGTGTATTCGCTTCACAGCCGCATCCCTTGTTTGTGCAGTGATAGTAGCATTAGTTGTTAGTGCTCGGCGTGCCAATACATCGACAAGCCTCGTGCGTGTAATATCTGCCCTCAGCCTACTTATAACCTAGTGCACAACGCGGCAATGGAAAATTCTGTCACTAACGAGTTTTGCGATAGTTAACAGTTTGTGTACACTGGCTCAACTTTTAATTCAAGTTTTAAATCAATGGAGTGTAGGTGTACCTGTGCAGCGAACGTGACTCAAAACCAGTTCACGGCGCTTTTACTGGTATTACTGAAATAATTTTCTTTAAAAGCTTTTCACCGAATATTTTTTCAGCTATGCTTAGTATTAGTACAAAGTTACCCGTAAATGAAAAACTGATCAAATAAATAAAAGTACTTGAGAAACTAAAACTAAACGGAAGCAAAAATTCACAGGAAAAAGATTTTCCAATACATTTAAGTCAAACGCCAAACTAATTTCCATTTAAAAGTTAATTTCAGAATAACGCTGAATCGGTTTTAAAATAGCCGCCGTCTTTTAGCCTCAAATGACTCGCATTACGGAGTCTTCAAGACGCTGAGGTAGATAATAACAAAATAATTAATTTAAACATTTCATTTTGGAGAACTGGAATGAAAGAAACAATCTTTTTACTGAATTTCAGTTACGTAAATGACTTAAACTTTTTAAATTTCTCTCGGATACATAATATACAGTATAGTACAACCACCATTGCGAAAAATAAATTTTATTATTTGCTTCTATGTATTGTTTTAAAATACTTTTTAATTTTCGGACAATTCCCAATTAGTTAAACTAATATTGCGGTTCGAAGTTTCAAAAACACAAACATACATAATGTTAAAATCCTTATTTGTTTACGATTTGTTCGGAGGTTGTAAAGAGAAAAGTCCTAGAATTAATCCCGTGGTCGGCCAGAGTGCAGAGCCGGTGGAATTTATAAATAGGTAGGTCCAAAAGAGTACAATGGAAAAAGAGATTTTACCCAGCGAACAATGACTGTGATTATATCGATCAGTGGCAATATTTCAATGGACTGCTCTATGAAGATTTATAAAGAGAGGCAAATTTAAATATTTTAAAAGCCTACCAACATACCCTTACTCACATACGAAATTAATTTTGAAGATGATAAAGTACGATATACTTATATTGTCAAACAATGTGTTGCAACAATCTTTTAAACACCAATACAAACTTTTCTAAAATTGCCGCTTTTTAACATCTATGCTCACCACGTATTACAAGTGTATGGACTTTTAAGAGTGCCCGCGAGTTATAAACTTCGAAGGCAAACAATACAGAGCTGGAAGTCGCTTCAGTTAAGTATTTCTGTATTGAAATCTATTGAAGCGAAGTATTTGGAAAGTACCAAGTGGCTGTCTACCTTTTATGTGAACTTGCTCTGTGAGTAATACGGTTAAAATGTTATATTAATGTAGGTTTAAGTGAATATCTAGAAAGTTGTTCCATCAAGAAAACATAAAATAAGGAAAGGAAATATAAGCATAAATGATTGGTACCGTTATTGTATACAAGTACTAAGACATGTGCATTAGAATGTGTACTTTAAGGTCTCATGAAGATTTTATTAAAATAGCCTGTCATGGCTTCTCCCCATTCTAATTCCAAGTATAAACGTAATGTGTTAAAATTTGTCGACAGCTCGACATAGTCACTGCTCTTGCTTCATACATCGTTAAATTTCAAGTAGGTACGTTAGTTTTGCAATTATATTCATTACTGTAATTAGTTTAAGATAAATATTAAAAGTGCTTACATAAGGTATCACATATTCCGATAAAGTAAATAAATATTGAAATATTAATATTAGGTACCTATATATTATTTTTAATTACGTTTCTAATATCACAAATGTATTATTTTTATGACCATTACTATCAGCACTATTTTAATTATTTCTAAACCATTTTTATTCGGTTTTTGCCATAAAATTGTTAATTAAGTGCCAGTTAATATGTTTGTAAAAATATTTGTGCGATAAGGAATCGTCGAAACCGCCTTCGTTGAGTCGTCAAATTACAAAATAATGTTCGTGTTGTTGTTTCAACAGGAATAGCATAAACAAGAGAGCGAAGGTTTGTCCGGAATTCTCTTGTTAAGTATAATATACGCCAAAATATTAATTAAATCTATCTAAACCTCAGCTGAACGCGGCAGTCTAATGTCTTTAAAGGCGCCGAGCCGAGCATTGCGAATGAACAATGGGGATAATATAAATTTTACAAATACATAATGGAACCACAATGCAATTAGTAGAAATAGCGGACGAAGCAAACTATTGGTGCTATTCTCTTAAATAGTTGTCCGGTCCAACAAAGGCCTAACAAATCCACACTAGAGATCCTATTCCTTTGTAGTTTTAAGAATGTGCAGGATCGCAATAAACGCATTGTTCTCTTTTTCATTTACTTTTAAATGCTCTTCTATAAGAAATGGACGCTGAGGCAGACTAATTCAATCGTAGTATTGCTCAACGAGGTTGAAGTCATAAAGAAAAGGCGGGCAGAGTTTGTGTTTGCTACAAATAACAATAATAGTTTCGTGCCGAACGATAATGCATGCTATTCCAGACTAGATCAATTTTACATGAAAGTGTCGCGGTTCCCCTTCGTTTACGTCCGCCCGGAGCGGGGCGACCGACACGGCCATGCAAAATGCACGGCTATTGTATAATATTGACATACCTAGTGATACCATACAGCGCGGTGAAGACCCTCCATAATAACTTTGTTCTGTCATAATACGGATGTCCGACCGAGATTGAAGTTTTTTTACGTTACGAGAGCTGTATGTACCTCGGGCTAATCTAACTTATTAAAATTTAAAACATAGTTGTGATATTTTCACTTTTATTAATAAATCTGTGTAACACGAAACCCTAAACATTTGATACAATATCGCGGCTGTTATTCGAGACGTAGCAGTTGAATGGGTATTCAGTAAACTGGCACTTAATCTCCCTATTTCGGCGAGATAATTAGCGTATTATAACACAGTTCACTTTGTGACACGAAGGTATAAAGCGACGCAGATCCCACTACAACCAATTAAACTTAATATGGTAATCGATCAACTTCAGGGCTAAGACAGTGTACACTAGGTAGACCTGGAAAGATAAAAATAGTAACTTCTAGATGTCTACCAAGGCAATTTTATTAATATATGCTTATTACAAAACGCTTAATCATGTCGTATCAATCAGTCATTCTGGACTGTCTTGTAGGTAATTGTGGACGCGTATTTTATTTTATGCATTTTTTAATGATTTTCACCAGTGAAACACAGTGGTTTTTGAAAAAATCACTAAATGACAAGGCAAGCCTTCCTCGTTCTAGGAAATCGGCTTTTTGCGGGCTCTCCGAACTCAGTTGTATTTTAATTTAACTCGGTTGACTGGGAGTACTCTCGTGTTGTATGCTTTTGTTTCTCTGTAAATAAATGGTTCATTTAATGGCAAGTCCCCTGAGGCTTTAGAAATCAGAATACTTGTAAAAATCCTCCACTTCAGTGCCCTACAAGTCGACCGCGATGAATTAAATTAAAATTACTATAGTTTTCTCAGCAGAAACAGTTAACAATCGGACAACAATCGGTTGGCAATACAGAAGAAAAGAATATCAATTTATTTAACAGAACAATTTGTTAATCGTCTTAGTTAATGGCTTTTTTATCGTGAATATGTACGTGTACCAATAGTTATTACTCTGCCGCGATTGGAAATTGTTACATACTATGGATAAAGACGACTCGCATTCTTGAATTTTTACATTGTTATTTTAGACGGATTATAGCTATACAGCTCGCTAGATTATCCCGAATCCAATTTATGAACGACATTATTTGCCCGACGCCAAAAGAATACATACGTTTCGTGCTTCAACCACATTTTGGTGCCTATTGATTTGACCAGTAATTAATGGTAAACACAATTTACTAACGAGTCTGTATTACTTGTATTCATTAATATATTATAAATATCATCATATCGCTAATGTGTTCAGTCTTTGAATCAACTTACTTGCTATCGAATATCCTCAGTGTGATTACAACAGAAGCCAAGTTATCCACTTGGAAACACGACTTTGTTATCGACGCACAAAATGGGAATTAAATGTCTATTACTAAACTCGTATTTACGTTATCAGAACTTTGGGTACTACTCGATTGGTTTAATATTAACTATTCTTCCAAAATCCAACGACAAATTCCAACAACATTGGAAACCGCAGAACTGTTTATATTGCACGCAGTTGGCACAATATTTGCTCACAGAATTTCGCTTAACTAAAATAGATTCGTCTAATATTATATGTGTCAAGTGCAAGGTAAAACTGTTAGGTCAAGATTCCTAAGCTAGTGCTTCAATGGCGCGATGTATCAGCAAGTACGGAAGGACTTTGCCCGCGTTTTATACGGTAAAATTATTTCTGTTCAACAGTATTTAAACCAATATTTTTATTTTTAACAGTATTCGTAAATTATTTAGACACGATAAATGTGAGTTTTGTGGGTATGGTTTTAATGAATGGTGCGGACTAGGTGGGGACAATACAAGCAGTGACGGACGCTCGTCAATCGATTATGTAAATTAAATTCAACGAAGCTGGCTCCATAATTAAATGTACTCTGAAAGGCATTTTCAATAGCTAGATTTTCACAAATACCTGCCCATCAAAATACCTCACCGCATACGTGCTGTGGTTATCAATTTGATGGCAGTTTTCGATGAATATTGATTTTACCAGACTTTTTATGAACAAAGGTACCAAAACATAACAATACGTTAGAAAGTAAGTTTTAACTGATAGCTATTTTTTAGTCCGTTATTAACGGTTTATCTAATTCAAGTTTGGGATTACACAAATCAACGAAGGTCTCTTTAGTTTTTACCATGGATATGAATTGAACCTTTTCATTTGTCTGAATACAGTAAAAAGATCTTCCACTTACTCTCCCATACCCGTATCGGCTTGCAGTCTTACCGGGTTCAGCTTAATAGAGAATTTAACGTGAAAATTCAAAAATCTCCGTCATTCTAAATACCGACAAAAAGCTGCGAACAATTCTCTACTATGAGTTGGAACTAATTAGAGCAATTATCACTAAACCCGTCGTTTAATAGGTACATTTTTTATTATTCTGTGTTTTCAAAGACGATTATGTATTCAACGACGACTATTTAAATTATTTTTAAATGTAAATAAAGTCTAATAAGTATCAAAATTTAGTCACGTTTTAAAATTTCTCGTTTGATGTTTTATGAGCGTTTATTTTTTAAATCGCTTACTGGTGACAGTTTAATTCGAATAGTTTTCCCTTGCATTCCTCTCTATTAGATTTATTTATATATAGAGATCACTATTAACATCTGACCGAGTCATCGACTCCTAAATATCTTCGTGCTAACTTTTTAGTAGAGGCAGATGGACATAAATCGTGCATTTTTGTGTGTAAAAATAATTAACATTGTTAGCATAAATTATGTCGAAACTAAAAAATGAGTCTTACATTCATCCGTTTTATTTTGTTAAGCTTCAGGGCTTGTGTTCAACAAATACTCTTTTGAAATGTTCGAATTGAGGCCGAATACAATTAAACTCGTACTATTTGTTGATTGCCATCGCAAAGAGCTCACTATGCTAACTGTGCATTTTAACTTTTTTTTCACCCATTCTAACGTTGCTACCATTATCGAGTGACAATTTACCTTGTTGAATCTAATTTAAATATTTATCTAGTTACATATTTATTTATCAGGATTGTCGTCGCTGAGCGCTTTTAAAAGATAATTTTTGCTCAAGTTGACTTGATAAATATGAAACCAATAGTTTTTCAAAGAACATACCTAATGTATACCCATAAACATTACGCTTGTTGCGTTTGGACAAAGCGTTGTTACATAAACATTTTTATGCAATGGAACGCATCTAGTGTCACTTGTAAATTACATAACTGCTGTGTCTCATGCGCCATATATTGTTCATTGTTGTATTTCTTATGTTCTAAGCGAATGTTTTCTTGTGCTTTGACGGTACAGCTTGTGTAGTATCGTCAGCCATTTGCAATGCGATTTATGTGTTTTTTGTACTGTTGAGAATGGTTTTCACTATTCGACTGTTGCGTAGAAAGTGTTTTACAAAGCTGATTGTATTGATGGACCATATATATGCATCACTCGATCTCGATAACGATCTTGTTTTGTAGTTTTATCCAGACGTGGTATGAAATGGCTTGCACAAATCCTAGTTTTGAAAAAAGTTCTCTATATCCCTTTGTTTTAAATCGACTCGACAGTTTTTATTGCAAATAAAAATTTATAAATAATAATATCAGCGATTGAATTTGTCTTAAGCGTTTAGACTACTAAAGTAAGTGATAAGTAATCAAGTTTAAGGTTATATCTATACTAGTTCTTCTGATTCATATTTTTCATGTTCATATTTTGTTGTCGGCGGCGTGAATGAAGAGTGTTCGTGATCTATCAAATCGGTAGAATTTAGCGAGGAATACTCGTTACCCGCGTGAATATCGAGTGGAACGCTTTTTTCCATTTGGCCCGAAGTCTACGTGTCTATGAAAAAGCACGCGCACTTAAAGTGGAAAACCCTGACCATTTCAAATACCTTTTCGTGTGGACTTTTTGTACTTCTTGTGGAGGAACGAATATGCTCTCTATGCTTGTACAATACTGTTTAACGGAAACGAGCATGTGTAATTGAGAAAATCGATTCAGAGTACTTACCGTTTGTTAACACAAATTTTGATATTTACTTGAATTTCCGTGGAATTTTGTAATAAACACTATAAAATCGCACAAGTAATGAATGTTGCTGTTTGTGAAATACAATTCGATTCAAGCTTCGCCATTGGGAAAGCAAGAACTATTCAAACAGAATATCTCGCAAAATTAATTCTCATTGCAATGAACGAGGCTATTTTCCTTTCAATGCGCGGTTCATCTAAAGTCTAAACTCCATTTTCCAGCCTGTGAGCAATGATTAAACGCGATGAAAGCACATGCACGATGTCGTTATGTTTGTTCTGTTTCCACTTTTAGATTCGAATCACACGTAATTACTGTTAGAAAGGAAATTACAAGAATTAACACATAGCGTACAATTTACAGAGCGGTTAACGATACACTTATGCATAGGTATCTATGAAGCCCGCTGACGAGTTTTATCTATATAGGATATCACAAGTTCGCATTCATTTATCCCCGATAGTCTATCAAAAAGTTGATTGAATTACAATACACGTTTTTTGAAAAGCTTTTAACCGTATATTGTGTCCAAATTGAAAATGGTTTAATTCCTCAAAGCCATGAAGAGTTTTGTTCGTAAACCGTTTTCACTAAAAGCTATTCTTAATAGATGTTGTTTATCTGTGTACATACAAAAGTGCTTAATAATATAATTTGTCCTATTTTCATATCACGTGTAATCCTGTGCCTGTCTCATCACACCTTTCAATTAGTTACATAAATAATTAGATATACATACTTATATACTTTCGTCAAATATTCTTTAGGTTCCACAATCGTAGGTATGTATTGTTATATAATTAATATTTGAAGAGAGGTTCAAAAGAGTATTCAAATGAAAACACCAAAATGTGCAATTTTAATTAAACTAAGTGTTAATGTTATATGTCAATGCTGCTAATAATGAGTGTGGTTAGCGGTATTTACTCGTATATGAGACTTATTTAGACAGAACAATTACGCAAATATCCACGATGGAAAAGCTTTCAGTTAAAATGCATTTTAGCGGTATTGCAATCTGTAAAGTGCACATTAAATGTACCCAACCAAAACAATAGACAACGATAATTATGACGATACGTTCCTCCATACGGTCTCGTTGTTTAAATTTCGACGACTAAGCTCCAAATGTGGGAACAATTACACATTTTCACAACGCTTACTGAAGTTCAGACGTGTCATAATAGTTTTCCATTTTCATATTAAATCATAAAGGAATTACTACGTGTTATTCTGAATTTCTGTATTTCAGTTTCAAGTATCTCATTATTTATAGTTCTTTCTATCATCATTATCTTTATTTACTTGGTCTTATCCCAATAATTATTTGGGGAGGCGTAAAATGTGTCTTCTTACATACCGTTTTATCTGACGTCATCTCACAAGGAACACTCTTTGCAGCCATATCGTCTCCTGCACAATCCGTCCATCGTTTACTTGGTCGTCCTCTTACCCTATATCCATCCACATCTATACTCAACACCTTCCTTACCAGATGATTCTCATTCCTTCCCATAACATAGCATACCCATACTATGACAGCCGGTTGCCATCATGACATATTTTTTTAATGTTACTGTTTAAAAATACTCCTCATTGGGCACTTGTGAAATAGCTTGTAAATTTTGTGAAACTAAATAAATTCCTAGTTAATTCGGCTCAGTAACGTCAAAGTTTACACCAACTAATTAGACTAATGTTTTAGATCAAAGCATTTGTTCCTAGAACTATGTTAAGTCGGTTCTAGTCGATCTGCCGGTGGAATAGGATTATTGGCTAAAATTGTTACATAAACGTTTCACTTCAATGTAGCATTGATCTAAGATACCTTATGACGTTTTAACATTAGAACACAAAAAGATCGACAAAGCCACGTCACACAAACAAACTTGAATTAGAAGAAAAGGGATTATTTTGTTACGAATTGTACAAATTTTATTTTATTAACATTAGTCTACACAGACTACGTCCTAGCCATGAATTAATTAGAAAATGTGTATACAAAGAAAGAAAACTGAATACTTAACAAACGAGAATCCTAATACTGAAACATTTCAACGAAAATATCCAGAAATAATATTGAAGCATAAACTTGTAACACACGGCATAAAGCAACACGGTGATGTAACTAGGAGGGATTTCAAAACGATATCTTTTTCATTCTCATAATTTTCTGTTCTGACCGTGACCTTCTAAAAAATCTTTTTATTGTTTGTTTACTTAATTTCTCATGCCATCGTTAATAGAGTATAGCGACTATATTAACCGCAGCATGCTATGCGTAGGCGAGTGAAACCATTCATAGCGTGACCATCACGAGATTGCTTATTGATCTACAAATGTCCCTTATACATGTCTATCTTTTTGACGGTATTTTTAGGCTGCGTAAAACTCCGTAAAAAACTCGAATAAGTTTATGTCTGCATCTTTAGTATGTTTTTGTTAATTGTACATTTATGCAAATAAATAAATATTTAAAAAAAAGATGCGAGAGTATGGGTAGAGAGGGATGTGTCCCAATAGAATCGCTTCGTTTACCTCGTTTCGGACAGTTCAGACCATCTTCATACAAGCTATTTATTAAGGCGCAATGTCACAGCGCCGCTACACATTTCCGTGTGAAACATTTTCCTCGCACAGCTTTCCGAAACGCGAAACCTCAACGCGTTTCCACAGCGCAGCTAGACTTATTTCGATCTCTCATGTAAACGCGTCCTTATTATCATCAAAGTACCGTCTTACAGAATTATTCAAACTGTACAGAACAGCAATTAAAAGAAGATTACCTTGTTGATTTAAGTACTTTGTATTTAATAACTTGTAAGGACTCCTAAACCTGTTTTATTGTACTCAAATAAATATTCGATAAATTTCTCTGGTACCTTACGGTAATCAGATAGACACCGAACAACTGCTTATATTACTTCAAAGGGATTTTCGAGAAAAACACGGGAAAACAACCTCTAAACAAATATGAATGTTTTGCGTAAAGAGTTTTGACTACTTTCAAGCAAGGAAAAGTTTAATGGTCTTGACAAATTGTCTGAACCATATTTGATTTCCTAATTTTCTAGCATTTAAGAATATGTTAATGTTTCTCTTAAACTTTATTTATAAATCAATTTTTCCACTGTGTTTTACTTCTTTTTACTAGCCTGTAGGTAAAAGACCCACTTCTGGGCAAAAGGCTAATAATTTTACATGTATATTCTAAATCGCCGTTTAGTCTGTTGCTCTCCTTTTACTTAAATGGAAATTTGAGTTGTGGATTTGTCATGTTATTTTACATTTTAATCACTGTGCTCCTAATTAATGGTGATAGAATTATATTCATCAAACGGTATAAATCGCGCATGTATCGTACCAGTTTCCCACGGTCTATCACATTTCACGAGATACAACTCCGTGACAGATTCAAAGACAGCGGAACCTTATCAATATCCTATTACCCCAAAAATAACTCACTTAAAACTATTCGACATTCCAGTCTTAGGCCACAAGAATGGAAAAAATGTCCGTTATAATCACTTCTTAAAACAATACACAACAGTGAAAGGTAAACTATTTAATGACGATCTTATCGCTACTAGCGATAACATGCAGACATACTCGTACAAACTGTCAATAGTTATAAAAATCAGATCGTAAAAAATCAAAAACCCTTTCGAACATTTTAAAGTTGATGTATTCGTAGAAGTTAAATTTTAAAAAAGCTTGTATTAATCGCTGTGATAAGGTTTCTGAAGATAACATTCAAAAAATCATCATAATTACGATTGAAAAAATCTAAAATGCATACACGAACTCGGAAAATACGACATGGTGTAGGTAGTCGCGTAAAAATACACTGAATACTCAAAGAACTTTTATTAAACCTTCAATCTTGGTCTGAAGTATGTCGAGCGAGTTTACTCAAGATATCAGTGTAGTGTAATTATATGATGATACAACGACAGCGCGTCACACGTTCCTGGTAATAACTTGTTGCAGGAACGCATTACCCGCTCGCGCCGTTGCTACGAGTTCATTACATAGTTTTGTCAATCAATCTAGTTTATGTACTAGAATATTAAGTAGCAAGTCGGGTTATTGTTGATATTAAATCCAATGCTGCAAATTTATGATTTGAGACTTTGAATTTTTGTTTCCTAATATTTTATGCGATTTTTTTTTAATATCCAATAGAGCAGGTTACAACAAGATAAAATTGCTAATTTTTAAATGGCCAAACATGTCTAATATCACTGGAAACCCACGTTGAGATGGAGTTATAATGAAACACAGAAAAACACATAAAAGATATAGCAGGCCTCTTTTTGCGAAGGGGAGTAAAAAAGAACAAAACAATTGTATCCGAAATCTTATATCGGTAGTATTATATTGCCAAAATATTATAACCTAAAAAAACAAATGCTCATTTTAAACCTCAAAATTATTTAGTTGCATTTCTGTGTAACAGTATAGATATAATTGATACGAGTAACAGTAAGACAATGTCGCGGTCCGAGGTCGTGAGGTTATCATTAACTCACTGATAACTAGGGATGGGCCGAAATTCGTTTTACATTCGGTTTAACCGAACTTCGTCAGCTTGAACCGAACTTCGTCATTCGGCCGAATTTCGGTTAAAATGCCGAATATTCTGCACTAAATATACTTGAACTATCATAATAGAAATTAATGAAAAAACGTATGTGTAGTAACCATAGAATAGTAGTAAGAAAAAGTAATCATACGTGATAAACAAAAAACTATAATTAATTTTTTAATTACCTTTCTCAAAAATATTTGGTTACTTAATCAAACAAAACACAAAATTAAACCGCTCTTCTTACTAATCAAACCAGCCTTAGAAATCTTTATTTCTTAATCAAAAACAAAATTTTAATCGACAAAGTTAAAACAATTAATTTAATTTATGAAATGTAAATAATAGCACGTGACAAGATGGTGACGTCTTTAAAAATGACTAGCTTGCTAACGGCCCCACGGGGAAGTGCGGAGTAAGGGCGAGGTACATCTAGCAATATTTGCAGCAAGTGCGTAAACAAGACACAACACGAAAAAGCTCGGCGAAATTGAACCGAAATTCGGCCGAAGTTCGGCCGAATTTTTCATTTTTACCGAATGTTCGGCCGAAGTTCGTATTCGGTTTAAACCACATTCGGCCCATCCCTACTGATAACGTGATCTTGAGTAAATCGTGACCTCGTCTGCGACCAACACGGAGCCAATCGTATTCTGCTACATATTATTAGACTCGTTATACTGTATTGTTACATGGGATTTTTTGACGAAGCCGCCTACCATTGTTTTAGCTTTACAACTAATATTCATTTAACAATTAAACTTTTTCTCATCAAATTAACCTTTAAAATAGATCTTACGTATTTTGCTCCTTAGGAGGAAATAATTGGGAATGCGTAACTTTTGTATAAGCATCTGATTAGATTTTAGATTAGCAAGCATCAATGATACTATGAAGATATCTTAGTCAAATGAATAAGGTTCATTTTCGCTAGCTTTATAAGAGATTTTGGAAAAGAGATAATTATAACTGCATTCTCCTGTCTGCATACCACACTAATAATAAAGAAGGGTTTATTAATCCTGCTTTTGTGGTCGTCCTTCATGCGCTGCCTGATGTTCAGAGCCATTATTACCCATCGTGTTGCGATGTCATTTCACCTCAATACCTAATGCAGCTCACACACGATAAGTGCTCCGGTTTAATTAGTTTTGCATACCTACACCTGTATGGTGTTGATGGCGTGTTGTTATGACCGCCCGAAAGTTCGTTATCGGAAAATTTCATGGAGCCAATGTGCTGATCCGGAATACAATGTACCCTAATAGAAAATGTAACAATATGTCGCTTTCAAATTTCGGTACCTATGCTTTCATGCATACATTTGAGCCATTCCATCAGTTTTAACGCTCTCTGAATTGCCTAGGGAACTGTAGTTTTAAATAAATAACAATTTATGTTAAACCTGTAACGTTAACTGAACGTGTCATACATTTCCTCTTTTAATGTCATTTGATATTCACTTTACGTCAAACAGTTTGCTTGACTAAACATTAAACCACCTCTTTGGTTAGTTAAAAGCTATGTACATGCGACGAGTATATTCCGTGTACCTTGATATTCACAAGCGGTTAATTTTCGCCCAGCTACACAGGGGACCTGGTGCGGAATATTTGTTACAGCACACACGAGGCGTTCACACAAGGTACCAGGACATTTCTGTAACAAGGACCGAGACATCTACAAGATACTCTCCTTAATAATTATAAGAAAAAAGTGTTATGCTTCTGTAAGTGAGAAAATAAGGCTGGACATAATTAGATTAGAGAGGCGCCTGCAGCCGGGGAATTGGCACTGCTTTTTATCTTGTCTCGTAATTGCCAATGAAATGAATCCTACAAGTTTCTGCAGATTGGATTTCGATCATCTTAACCTTTTGGTGAAAAATGTAAAAAGTCATCAAACTACTTGCTTTTTTCAAATTATTGATTAAAACAGAAACTAATTTAGATCCAAGACGTAAAGATACATTGGACCTTGTATCACCCACCATTCACAATTACGTGATCAATATTACTTACAACAGTACGTAAGGAAATTAAATGCTATCAGACAAATCACATGTGTTCTGAGAATAATTAAATATGTATGTGGGTATTTTGATATTACATGTGTGCCGGTAAAACTCGTCCGCCCACGCCTCTTAATTGAGGAGGTGGATATTGGGTGGAGAAACAAAACTTCGTCAGGTTTCGTCAACTTTGGAAAAGAAAACATACATAACTTGGCCTTGTGTGACCTACCAAAAATAGCACTGCTTCTTTATTTATGCTGGGCTATCACCCTCAGGCGCGAATGAACTCGCACAAAATTAGTTTATCGATTTTATCGACTCGAGTGATTCCAACTTCTTCAAATCTTTAGATAATATAGTTATCTGTATGAATACTGTCTCAAAGGTGTGCGGTATCTGCAATCTACTGTCCTGTGTACCTTGAATAAGATGATATTATAAGCGCATTTAACCATGAGCTCTGTCTACCAGCTTATTAGAAAAAGATTGCCTATCTTTTTTGTAATTGGTAGGAATAGCCAATACAAGGGACCTATTACCATTTCCTAGAGTCAGTCTTGCTCTTGTGGAAGACAGAAGTTCATCTCGCACCACCATGGCAAAAGCCTTTCTTGCTTAGTTGGCATGCCCTAGAAATCCATTCTTGTAATTTAAAACTAAATCAAACAAGAACAGGAAGAACACGCAAGAAAAATACCCAGCCTAATTAAAAAACGAAGGGAATGGCAATAAAAACTATGCGTGCATGTAAAGGCATTGTTTCCGTAGCCTGTGTGTACGTAAGTTTCGTATTAATGGCGGAGCTCTAAGCGTCTGCTTCGCTAAGACAACCGTTGTTAGGTACATAGTCCTAGCCTGTAAATCACTGAAGTAATTTCTGTGAGAATTTCCTACGAGTTAAAAGCTTAAAGCTTAATTCTAAATGCGTGTGTCTATATTAAAGAAAGTACACATCAGAAAAAAACACTTGAAGACAGAAGGAAACCTACAAGAATATTTAAATCACTTACATTTATTAAAACAAAAAGATCGATCTTTAAACAGCAAGTTTATGAATATTCTGCTCAGAATCAGAAGTTTACATGCTGCTACAAGCTTAGCAAGAACATTTAGATTTACGTCAAATGTTTCCCAAATTCGTGCGTTTGACGTACCGCAGACGTAGGAGCTTACGAGAGAGGGTGTTATAAGCCGTACCTGTAATTTGGTGAACGTTTGCTCGTGATATCGTATATTTCATTTTGCATTCAAAGGATTGCACTTTTCGGGGTCCTTTTTTTTCATAGCGGGCGTACCATTTCTGTAGGATTTTAAAAAACAAGTGTTCGTAATCCAGCTTACAAATTTTAGCAATTTTGCCTACATTTTGGTTACGAGTGAACGTTGAGCATTGAACTTTCATTGAGGTTTAAATTAGAAAAAACTTTTTAAGCTCCTTGAATTACTGGTAAAATTGCCAACTGTTGCATTCCATGTGTAAAAACGATTTTTTACGACATAATGACATAACATTTGAATACCACTTTATGATCTCACTATTTAAGGCCAGTTTATGAAACACAAATATTCGGTTCTGATATTAAAACGATTCATGCATCGCTCCTGGTTATTTATCTAATAGACGCAGGGCGCCACACTATTTGTGTGTGTTTTGGAAATTGTGCACGGTTTGGGTGAAGTGTTAAATTGAATGCCCGGAGGGTAGCAGCTATAGGATTGTGATGGGCTATTAACCATGCAAAATTTAATTACCTTAACATAAAAAATATGTCATGAGATGACTAATTTTAGGTATTTCTTTAAAAACTATATGTTTAGTCGTTAGCAACTTAATCTATCGACATCATATTTCTTTGTAAATTGGAATCTAATTAAATTGCTCACGAAAGTAATAGCTTCTAACATTCCAGTCTTAAAAACAAAATACAAAAGTTCTAGCTACAATTTAGACTGTAACGGCAGAACTGACATCTAAGAACTATTCATCAACAAAGGTGAATGATCAATGCAAAGTTAAATCAAGCTTCTAGAGATGCGAACAACAGCTGGCCTTGCCTAAGACAATCGAGTATCAGGGCCAGGTAAAGAAAAAATATCTTTTCTCCTCTGTTAAAACTAAAACAAAAAAAACTGGAATAAGTTTGAAGTCCTGTTTTCTTGTAGCGGAAATAATAATTTAGGCTATTGAAAATCGTAACTAGAATTGTTAATCTAAGTTCCAAATTTTTAAACGTTATTTATTTAACCAGAAGGTACCCATTTGAATCATAACCCAAGCAAATCAAATGTCTGTCACGTAAATCTAAATAGCTTAAGATTTACCTAGTAAGGTAGAAGGGAAAGCAAAATTCTATCCGCAAAGCGACATCGACAGCCGCGCTGAGCCAAACAAATATGGTCGGATGATTTCCAGAACAGCGGTATACAGTATTTGTACTACATCTCTCTATACTTGCTCTTAGAGAGTCAAAGGAAACTAAAGTGAAGGCACTGTCAAAGCTGTTAATAGTAGAGATTTTTTTTGAACCCATATAAAACACCTACTTGTTGCTAAATTGCATGCAAAAATTTAAGAGTCGTTCGAAATAACGTGAGGTGCGATGCAATGAACGATGGTCGAGCTCCAGCTACAAAGTTAATTAACGCTTTGGCAACGACGGGCGTCGGGAACACACGCTCACCGCACTGCTCCTGCCCTCGTGCCGTCATTTTGACTCGTAGGCACACTCTAATAGATTTTTTTGTGTCTATAACAGAAACGATTGACGTTGGCGACTACCAAAGGCGGCTAGACCCAAACCAATCTATATTTTTTTTCTGGTATTTGTCAATCACACGTACGCAGTATGGATCCTTTACAGTACGAAATAGTTATGTTTCCTCGAGATTGATTTTGATTCCGCTTGAGTACACCGAGACAACCGGCTTTGCAATACGTGTCGGGAGATCGATTTGCTTGGCATAAAGGGCTCATCATTTGATGGTCGGTGTTTTCGCGTAGGACTGATTCGTAATAAACTTTTAATACGGAATATTATAATTGGAAGCACATATAAATGTAGCACTATTGTACGTAAGTAAATAATTCGGTGAAATAAACAAACAATATGTAAACGAGTACATCTACGAAAAACAACAAAATTCTGGTGACAAAAAGCTGTTTTTTTAAGCTTCCCAATTTAACGATGAACGTGAAATCAAAATACCAGAAAGTTCAAACAATTACTGTTGGTAACGTGTATTTAGTCATCCATTGAGGGGCGCAGCGAGGTGTTGTTTGTAATTATTGGGAAATTTGATTCTCTCTGTTCGACTATTGTGACCAATTTCACGAAGCCGACGAAACCGCTGGCGATACATAGCGATAAATAAATTCAAACATCACATTTACATTTACTGTAAAGTCCCCCGCATTACCTCGCTCAGACTCGCAATAAAAGTATCATTAGATTAATTAAGTACACATATTCCCTTTGCTTTGACTATCAAACGTATTTTTTTTCTGCGGTGGTCAAACCTCGAATGAAGTGGACTTGCTTTGCTTTTTTAAGTCTTGGGACTTATTAATGCAGACAGATAAAATAATGGTAAGTCAATAACTTTCTCAATGCTCTTAATAATATTCTCTAATAATAGCAAAAAACCTGTATCCGTCCAAGCCTTTAAAAAGGACCGGGTCTCTTCACATGAAGTGATCCCCTGACTGTTAAAAGAAGTACTATAAAACCATTGAAGGATTATACTTATAGATTGGTTAGCATAAAGTTATTAGCATCCATATCGGGTTTCATTTTCTTTTGAATAATCTTTGCGAGTTTTCCGTATGATATCAGAAGTAGTAAGGCGATTGTCCTACACATTTTATTTCATTGTTGTTCCTTCAGTTCAACTTCATATAAATATGAACCTTAACTGTGATTGATTCATTATTTCCACCCGTAATAACTGAGTCTAAAAATATACCATAATGTAATTAATAATTATAATCTTTAGAAAGTAGTCTGAATTACTTTATTTTACGTACAACACGGATTGTTGGAACTTTTTGAAATAGAATAGAATAAGCTTATTTATAAAGGTTCAATTTGGCTCATTTTGTATACCTACGTCGCTATAAAATATCTCAAACTAAACATCTATCAAGTAGACTATTGATTGAATCTTTGAAACTATGTGATAACATTCCTAAGAGTAACCTGCCATCTTAATATTCTGTTTCACTTACTTACAATATTTCGGTTATAAAATTTTGTAGGATTCGTACATTTTTGTTATCATCGAAGTTCCTATTAACAAGCTAAAATCATCATTAGGTTCCATCATATCATGTCACCTTCAGGTAATCATTGCTAACATAACCACACAAAGCCACTTGGAATAGAAAAGCTCCAGCTGTGCAGCTGCGTATTTCAATGATGACACTGTCATTAGTTCCCATCAAGCCTTATAATGAAAACAGTGCGTTCAATATTTCGCCCATAGATACAAACACTGCTCACCAATATTCTAAACACAATGGTCTCCCCAGCGAAATAAACTAAATGAAAAGCTTTTTCAGGTAAACATTCAGCCATTATAGAATAGCTATTTGCTTGTAAAAAGTTTTAGTTTTAACTTTTTAAACGGTTTGGGATAAGTGTGGCCCTCACACTCAGCTCTGTTTTTATATCGCCGTTGCTACACACAACGTTACGAGAACACATCGTTTTTTATTCTCCAGTGAATAAAATAAAACATTTTCTCTCTTTGTGGAGCTTATAAGCACTAATTGACACTAATTTGTTTGCATCGAGATAACAAACAATACCATAGCCGCACCAGTATCGTGGAATAAAAATAAATGATTCATATCTTTCACAAGCGGTGTAAGAAAATTCCTGGTAAAAGGAGGTAGCTTGCATGGTATAAACCTCTAGACAATAACGCATGAGAATTATTCTTTTTATAGAAATATCTAATTAAGCGAGCACAAGGTAAAATGTAGAGATAAATTTTATTTTTAATCTAAAGGACTTATTAAGACATTTAATGGCCGGTAGGAGTAGGAATAAACGTTTTTATGTATTGGCTTTTTATTCCATTTTTTTATTGATATCGCTCTTAACGTAATGTATAAAACATAATATTTTATAATAAAGGAAACTCTTAGAAAACGTATTCTGTTCGCTGTCTCCTTTAATAAAGGCTATCCTTTGACATTGAATTGATTTGAGATATTTCATTAATCATTTCAATACATATTATAAGCTATGTCATAATGAATTATGATAATTTTGGTAGAGTTACCCACAAAAGTATGTTACAAAATTTACGTGAACTTTCGATAATTTCTTGCGATCGTAGCGAAAAATGATTTAATTTATACCTGATACTACGCGTGTTGGATTGTCATTCCCCATCTTATATCTGTAGCTTTTCATCCGAATTTGCCCACTTCCCCTTAAAACCAATTATTTTCATTCCGCGGTGAAATATTAATACATATCTGTGGATAATCTCAAATATTGGATACTGCCCAACGGTTCTTCATGTGGTAGGTTAAATATAAATACAAATATTTGTATCTGTATGACGTTACTGCAAATACCAGGAACTATTCTCACAATATCAGATTTGTATAATTATAGATATATCATAACAACCTTGTTTTATACTTGTTCATTAAGATGCTGTAGAAACTGCAGTGCAAAGGTCTCTTTTCATGCAGCCAAGTAATCTCCAGGCTCATGGTACTTGGAGGGGGCGATTATGTTCTTTATACAAAAAATAAGACATAATATTCTACAAGATACACGACGAAGGTTGCTAAATATTAAAACTTCTTCTTCAAAATATATACGTACATTATAACGTTACGCGTCTTAGTTTAAATATTAAATCTTATAATTAATAACAACACGAATAACCTAAACTCGTGCCAAAATAGTAACAGCTATATCAGTCCAGCATTCCTGAATCAATTCGGACGGAAGCGTATCTATTCTATGGTCAGGTTTGACTAATCATATTGCAGCTTCACTGCACCGACCTAGAAGGTATTTAATTAAAGATATCATCTATCAATAAATTGGTTTTCTTAATTGAAATTGAGCTGCTTGGGGTAAGTGTGAGATTTGACCGATAATAAAGTTCAACCCGAACGCGTCTCGGATTGTCTTAGAATTGGTCGCCATTTGTAAACAAACCGAGACAAATCCTTGTTTTTCGAGACACTTCAGGTTGATCAGACAATGTTAAATCGCATTAAACTGAAAAAATTACGGTGAGGCATCTCTTCTTTACAAAGACGTGTGTTTGGTCTGTCTCTACTACATTTGAGCGATTCGTCAGCTTTACCCCTGTCGGCCGCGTCGGTCCGAGCTGTCATACTGATGTCTACAATTTTTCAGGCACTTCCTACAAAGCAGTCTTGGTATCGAATACAAACAAATTGTTCTAGGCCATAATAAAAGCAGTGTTTAGTTAGCACTATATTAAGTACGTTATCCTGTCTTTTTTTAGAAGAAGGAAAATGTTACATTTATATTTATAAATGCTTTGTGTACTTGTCAATCATTAGTTACCATAACAATTAATATCTGTCACCTGTAACTCCAGATGACAGACAGAAAAAGTAGTAACACAATGAAGTACGGTATATTATAATTACCTAACATAAATCCTCGAAGACTATAATAAATGCTCAGTTGTAAGACTCGGTTGGAAAAATAACGGTCTTAGTTAAAAAGTGTATCTGGATAAGAGGATTATATTTCTATATATTATACAGCTCCCACAAAACAGAACACATTTACGTTACAATTTTCCATATTTTTAACTTATAGTTAATCCGCCTTTTCTGTGTAGGTACGCAGTAAGCAAAGCTTTTAATTTATTCCGTGGCCCCAATACAGCACGTTTTATGCAATCACAGACCACCAATGAGTCTGTTCACAAACATTGTGTCGTATCTTTATCCAGGGAGGGAGGGGAGGGGTGGCAACGCCCCATCAAGGGGATGACGACCCGTCTTAGTGTTGACCTCTGCTCGTAATTTTGTTATGCGTTCTCTGAACTTATGTAACCTCCAAGGTGGCCCAAAAAACATTTGAAAATTGTCAGTTACGTACAAAGACGAACCTTTAAAATTGTATTTGCTATTCTTGATTAGATCTTGCTTTTCTGTCTGTGATGAGAGGTATACAGTCCTTTACTCTGACCATCCAGTGTAGTCGGAATCTCGAAATACATTTATATTAACATTTCCCTTATACGCAGTTTAAAACAAACTATAAACTACAAAGTAAAGCCAACTATTATTCAAAAGTATCCGTGAGTTTCAGATATGCAGTAAAATGAAATATACAGTTCAATGGGAAGTGAATTCTGAATAACGTCGGTCTCGGCGCGGGTGTTTTTGTAAATGTTTCACTTAACTTCAGCGACCTCGTTACAGCGAAAGCGATTTTAGCATGTTTGATATTCAAAGTTTTCTGCTGCCGTATTGCATTTTAAGATTTTATATTCAGAATTGAGGTGTAGTGGAAATCCTTGATTTTATTAGAACCTTTAAGAACAAGAGTCATTAATTTTATGAGTGGAGCTTTTCATTGCCTGCACTATGTAGATCTAGACTACCACGTATGAATTTCGTGAAATTCTCCTTTGAAATACACACAGTAATCATGTTAAAAATATTAGATGTTTTGTTCTTTCCGCCTTAATACGTTTACAAATCATATTTAAAAGAAAATGAAGTTAAAGCTTAATTCTGAGATAACTTGCAACCCTTCATCTAAGTTACTCAACTTAATTTTAACAAGTAATAGAATAGTCAAACTGTACTGTCTTAGCAAGTAAAAGTTTTTCTAAGAATTTATTTTTTCCCCTAAAAAAGGTATTCAGGTGCATTTTCTTCAATTCCAATCCATTCAAGATTTTCATTCACTTTTATTGAGAGCCGAACTCTACGGAACTTTTATTTCCATTCACTCCCTTTAAACTTTAAGTAAAGAGGAATCCTTTTCAAATCGTGATCAGTTAATCCTGTATTAAAAGTATCTTTCCGCATGAATAAAGTACGATAAAATCTTTTTGAGAAAGTCGCAGGACTAAAGGAGGAGAAGGATGCGCAATATTGTAATATTATGTGAAGCTAACCAAATACCGCTTTAATATTGTACCTGAAGACCGGTATTACGATATCTTAACTAAACAGTAAAGAATATCTACGTTTTGCACAATGAATTTCTTTGCGGATAATGTTATGTATGTAAATAATGTGGCGCAAATAAAAACACACATGTACTAATTAATTATTTCTGAACACTAGTAGGGGTTTCTCCGCTGCAATTGTGAGCGTTTGCAGTGATACGGCCCAAGAGAACACACGTTATGAATAAGTTGATTAAATAAACTTACACTGAATGATGTACGTTTAAGCTACAATTGTTTATTATAATAATTAATTCCTCATCAAAAGTAGGTTTATTTAACTCGGTCGATAGACTGTTTTTTTTAATAGGATATTGATTAGACCTTGCTTGGGACAAATGGAGATAAATCATGAAATTCAAGACGTTAGTAGGCGGTTTACGTGTGGATGAGTGCAAGGTTCTTATTAATTAATTCAGTCATTAAAAAGTGCTGGGCACTTATCGGTGAAGCGTTTTCCTTCTTTTTCATACCGTGCTTCTACTTTCATATATTTAATCATATCTGCCTTTTCCTTGGTCTTTGTATTTCCTTCTATATCTTCCTCTTCCTATCTGTCATCTTATTAATAACGACGATATTTACGAACGCGGTCGTCTCAAAGAAATGGAATTCAGTATTATAAGTATAAACATGTCTTTAGACTAACAAAGTTCCTATTAAACGTTTTATAATAAAACCATTAGCAGGAAACAATAAATACAATGTCAGTGACTCTGGATGAACACAATCATAGTATCAAGTGGTTAGAAACAATGCTTGTTCAAGTTTCCACGCGCGATGTTTCACTTTCATCGTAATTGTTCTAATTACATGGTATGTAATAGATGCTAGGTAATTTAATTATAGGGTAATTAAACTCTTGTAATTGATAATCAATTTGCAGCGATAGTCGAATAGGTAAAGAGAATATCTAATTTGTAGGCGTTGTAGCCACATAGCCGCAATGTGGCTTGCAAACTCAGTAGAGGCGGGCCAAACACGTTCCGAAACGCTTCGACACTGGCTGTGTATGTAGGAAACGTGCACTAACTTTCCAGTCAAGCAAATAATTATATGATTGTTAACATGTAGTCTCATCTAACTTCGACGAACTAGTCTCGAACATTTAAGTTCACATCCATTTGCTTGGCGAAACTCCGGGCTATGAAACCAGAATATTGAATGTTCACTTATAAAACTTCCATTGTTGTAATGTAGACGAGTCGGTTAGTGGTTCTCGTATAAATAATACATAAGTATATTGAAACAAAATATACCATCTAAGGTTATAATATTTTCGAGAATTCGCGCTTTCGTCGTAACAATGCGAGCATTACGAAACTGAAAAGCTTTTCAGCGGTGGCGATGTCCTTGTCTTAAAATTGTATGCAGAGAAAGACCGTTTTTCTGCGCACTATCCTGATTTTATGTTTTTATGCGCTCATTCTATTGTCTCGATAAACAATAATGATAACTAAACCGTTATTCGTCTTCCTAGCCATTTTTTATTAATATTGTAGTCAATAAAGATTAGACATAGACCGCTTATTAGATGTTTACAGGCAATTTTACTCCTTTGTTATCATAGTAAAAGCTTTAAACGGCTTCATATACTTCAAATACAGCTTCATACGTCCATCGTCTATAATAAAACCTCTAACGTTCTACAGACGTCATATTTCATGATGCTTTCCATCAATTCTACCTAAAATTCTAATTAAGTGCAGTTCAGGGCATGCTTTCAATTAGAGAGCTATAGGATATCTTTTTAAAATTTCAGCAAAAGAGCGAGTGCGTTGATGACAGTTCCTTTGTAATCAGAACCTATTATGTTAAATTCAAACTCCTAAATGGTTACGTAAAGACGCACATCTGCTAGCCCGTGACAAGAATAAGCGAAGTTCTCGTTAAGACTTTTACGTAACTAAAGTCAAAAACTTGACTTGTGAACATCCACTCCTGTTGTCAAAAGTATGATATATATATACATGATAAACGTATTACATACTTAATATTTTATTTGTAATCAACATCCCATAAAAATGTTTTCACAAGAAACTTACTTGCAGTCGTATATTGTTACTTAAGAATATCTAAAGAGAGTTCTTGTAAGAAAGTTTTGTAGCTTTTAAAAATATTGTTGCATAACCACACATCTTTATAGTGCACGTTAAATAGATAGAGCTTCTAAGCTGAATACTTTATTAGTTGAAGTGGCAATAACGGTTTCTTCAGAGTATCTACTCCAGAAACTGTTTGGAAATTCAAGTCTTTAAGGTTTCATGAACGACGGTGAGCTAAAAGTGCTGAAAACTAAGAAAAGTTAAGAATGCTTTCCAAACAAACTAGCAACTTTTATCTGTCGATAAAACACGCGACACTTTAACTGTAAATAAATCAGTATTATAAACTACTCCAAACAACCGGAAAACAGAAAAAAGTGCATCACGATCATTCCATTTGCATACAAAAATTAAATTTCATTTAAACCCTGTAAAACCTTTTAGCGCTGCGGATTAAAAAAGGCTTAATACTGAGTGATAAAAAAGAAACAGTATTTCGCTTACAATAAGGAAAGAGTAACTATAAAAAATACAGTAAATCCACATAAAAATGATTCAAAGCTTCACCTGTACAAGATTACGCCGTAATAAATTCAATTGTAGTACATTATAATACAATTTCCATTTTCCTATCAAAACACAAATCGAATACAGTCAAATGAATATCAAATTTTCGAACACGTTCACGCTTACACTGAAAAGTAAAATTAATATTGCGATGCGGCTAAAGGCGAAAGAGAAAATATTGAACAAAATAACGTAGCTTTTAAATCGACTGTGAAGTTTCTTTTTTTATCGCGGCTTAGTGTTAAGTGTACTATGTTCTAGCATTTACAGAGCGCCCGTTTTAACCGGGATGATGTTTGAGGGCAAAAAAACGTGCCTCAAAAACACGGAAGAGCTTTCAGCTTACTTCAACTCACTCATAAACACTTCATCTCCGGGTAATAATTCTTCTTTCTACGTTAACGAGACTTTTGAATACAAAACTTAACTCAACAATTAAAAGGAAACAATTAAAAGTTACCAACTACGGTTAGAGCTGATAACGACCGCACAAAATAAATATTATTCCATATTCTATTCAAGTCCGTGCACATTTATATTTAAAGTTCAGATTGTGTGGCTCAAGTAGGTCATAGCAAAAGTCATTTTATTCCTTTGGAAAAATCGGACGGGCTAAGCGTGCATGATGGCTATATTCGTGAAATTTTAAACAGGAGTTACTAGACCGTTTGTTTTGCAGTTTTGGCCGTGGATGAAAATTACATAGACCTACTTTACGAAGATCGCTGATGCTGGAGTAGTAATGATTATTGAATTTATTAATCACTTACAATCTGTTTTTAAACAAATTATTTTTGTCACATTTCTCATACCTACCTCGATGAGGAAATCATCATTCATTCACATCACTCTAATGTATAATTTTTAGTCATTAGTTATCTTTAAATCGTATCGGTTTTTCTTTTTCTTATTTCCTTCTGCGGGCTAACTTACCCATCTTACATTAAATTAAATACAAGTTGCAGTAAGGTTAGAAAAGTGCGTGCTTTCAAGTAACCGAACATGTTTACGTTGGTAGTGACAAGTGCTCCGAGCTATGACTTGTTTGTACAGCTGAATGGGTGCGTCGACCCCTGCCTAGCGAACCTACCGTGCGGTATAGGGAGCGGAAGATGCCAACTGAAGTATCGAGGGCCCATTAGAATTTATCACAACGAAACAATAAAATCATATCCGACTACTATCCATTTTGTACTCTACATTTAACAATGATATCAAATTAACCATTTAGCTAACACCTCCAATAATAGCGTTAGGTGTCTGTTATCCAAAATATTGGCTAACTCAATTTACACCAACTCTAATTAAATTATCATATTCGGTGATATATTGACACGAGTTTCAAATTCACGTGTTTAAAATAAGCGAATACTTGCAGTTATTAATTAAAAACAACCACATTGTAATGAAAACACCAAAACCAAATTTAATTTAAAAGACTTGATGCACTTAAAATTACAATCATTTGATTAATTTAAATTTAACCTTTCCTTTTTCAATTAGTTTTGTCCCAATAAATTAATCATTAAACGTGAATTTCGCTGTAAAAATACTGCGGTAACATTGGTAAAAAATCGAATGAGTGAAGTTTATAATTGAACCCGTTTTAGTTAACCAAGTGTATACCCTAAATGTATTCTAAAACGTATAATGGACATAGAAGTGGGACGGAGCTTGGAACGAAACCTTTATGTGGAGAGTAATACAATATTAACCATACGATTCCAACCCGTTGGAGCTCATTGGTCCAAAAACTTTATAATGCGGTCAAACAACGATTACCGATTACGGCGTACTGAAGCTAATCTGCTCTTTAAGCTAGGGACCAACACAATATACGCATAACAACACTAAATAAAATGTTATTTGAATTCCTAGAACCGATAACCATTTACTACAATGAGATCTGCAAAATAGCGGACGTTACAATCGCATTGATAATAGCAAAATATACAAAACTCTCTCTACTTTTTTTTACTTAGCACCAATTGATTAAATATAATGTTTAACGATTAGCATAATCTATTATTATTCCGGTCACAGTATATCACTGCCAACCCGCCGTACAAATTATGCATCGAGTTGGTGAGAGATCGGCACGGACACTGGGCACTAGGAAACTAGTTCAAATGTAACATTTTGCATTTATAAAAAGTCTTCTAATTAAGTATTGATTGCTTTATTTCTACTAATAGCTAATTGTTAAATTGTTGAGTACTTTGGTCGTAACGCGCTTACCTAAGTATTTAATCGGTACAACTAATCCGCTCGTTCTGTAAACTACCCTCACAAGTCAGAACCTTCTAGTTCAAAGCGCACTTGTATATTCATCTAATTAATAGACTTCACAAAGTTTCGAAGTCGATTTATCGATAATTGGAATCGGCCAATTGTAGGACGTAATGAGGATGATTAGAGCAGGTCATTCGCTAATGTAATCCCACAGGCTACACACATGACTTTGTATAGAGCGTTCTGCTCTAGAATGTAATACACAAAGTTTCAAGCAGGGCTAATCTCTAAATGTACTAAATAAACAGGGGTTTATTTAGGTTACATAACGTAGTTTGTTACCTTCATGAACACAAACTCCATATTTGCAGCGGTAAGCGGGCAGACGGTAACAAGCTTACGGATCTTTTGAATTTATTTAACCCTACATTATTCAACCTGGGCGATAAATTAATTGAATATTACGAGCAGGGTTTAAGTAATATGATGCAAGAGTATTATTTTGATGGTGATTCTGTAATAATATATTATAATTCTGTTTATTGGAATAATATCGGAGACTTAATAATGAATCATCAATTTTATTGCTGTACGAATTCAATGGTGGACGTTTTACAATTTCGAATTATGAAATGCATATTCGTATTCATGTCTATATTATGATTTAAATCAGCTTTGAAAAGGAAACAAATTTGAGTTCCGATCAGCAAGCACCCCAGTAACTCCGCGTCGCCGCTTCAGCCCCGTTGCTGGAACCTCTCAAGTTTCCAACTCACCACAATTCTCGCAACTTCGTTACGTTACACGGAGAACATAGAAGACGCCAATTTGAACCACATTATTATATCACGTTCTATAATACAGCACAAAAATTACTTACGTATATCATACTTATAACAGCAGTAATTACCCATTTGTGGTATTCACATACAATGTAAATAAAATATTATAACAATTTGGTAACAAGAAATAGTAATTCGCAGAAACGGGTAACAATTGTACAACATTTTGAATGGTGTAAATAATTTATTTCAAGCTTAATTTTATGAATACCGAAAGTCTCCTTCGTGAGTTTTTACCACTTAATTGGCATCTAAATAATATACTCACACATTGCGATGGCAATAATTGTTATTATCATGTTTTTCACATTGATACTAATAACAATTGTAGTATCGACATGCATTCAGTGTGTTTAACAAGCCTAGTCCTCACGCATACGACCAGAACACACCTGATACAAAAGTTAATTACCTAATAACAAGTCATGCATAAAGCATATAATAAAAGAGATCGCTTAGCTGAATCTCACAGTCATTTTGTAATTATAAGCGCGCAGTGCACACGTTTGTAACCAAAGAGCTTTGCCCCGGTGAAGTTTGAAATGAGTCTTTTGCAGCTGGAAGCGTTATGCCGCGGAGAGGTTTTCGTTTTAACTTTAAACATGGCCTAATATAAGCGGTATTTAAACTACCTAAACTGTATTCAAAGGATGTTATTAACACATGTTAAGCATATTACACAATAGTTTTTTTATGGATATTCTAAAAGATGAGATTCTCGTAAATGTTTTATTAAAACCGGGTATAAGTTACGTTGGATTGCAGCGAGTTCGACATCCTAGTACAGAGCCTCCGACCATGGACATCAAAGGAGGCTTAACGTAGTTACGCAAAAAGCTATCTGCGGCTAAAAGTACGATAAAACGTAAAAGCTCTGACTATGAGTGTATTGTCTGTAAATTATTTTATATTAGATAGCTTACTTGTTCTGAAAACGAAGTTAACATATATTTGCGATCGTGAGGTTATACTAATTGTATCAGTATTATTGACGCCGATTTAATGTACTACGTCAATTAAGATAATAATTGCAACATAAAACTGCACCTGACGTATTTTGATTTTAGCATAACTATTTTTAAAACAATAATTTGATTCTTTTATTAAAAAAACATAAATATTCCTCCGTAACAACATAAGGTGCATCAAAACAGGTAAATGTGTGCATCGAGTGTCACTTCGAATATTATGGTTAAAACTAAGTAACGCACCGTGTCACCGTTTACACCTACCTGCTACCCACTTCGGTAACTAAATACTGCTATCTTGTTATATACGATAATCCCTTTGTAGTCTGGCGGTGCCACCTACAATGCTTCGTGAGTGACACTATTCACAGCTCAGTCTTAATAGGAGAACCTGACAATCACCGCTGTGATATCACAAAAAATTCATCACTATTTTTATTTGCTCTTATGGACTCAGAGAAAAAAACACACGAAAGCGCATTAATAAAATTAATGCACTCGTTAATACGTAACTCAAAATACCGACTTGATACGAGGGGAAAAATACAACGTATATTTATATGAAACACTGTCAGAACAGTGGTAATGATATTAAAACATTGTAACACCAACCGAATTTACGGCAATATATTCAGCATTTTCGCAGTTTATCATGTGCACGGCCAATGCAAGTTAGCTAAATGTTCGACAAATCGAATTGGAACATTAATCATATGAAACAAGTTCGATAGAAGCATTTACGGTCTGCGGTAATTGTTACGCAAGTGATATTCTCTAATTTATAATTAAACAAATGTTTGGTACGCCACTATTTAATTATTTTAATGAGGTAACCTAAGAAGACCAACATAAAATTGTATAATTTATACAAACGGTTAAAGTAGTGTTTATGTGTAACAATCTAAAAACGTATTTGTAAACATAAGGACCAATACAGTACAAAATATTCCAATAAAAACACAATAAAATGCAAGACGCAAGTTAAATACTTTTTGCAATACTTTTTCAATCGTTGGCTGCAAGTTTTACGATAGGTGTAGAGTAAAGAACCCTTTAATACTGCGGCTTTCAACTGCTTTGGAATAGATCGAAGATTATACGGCAGTGGGTGGCAAAGTACTTGTTAACTTTTTATCTCAATATTAATATGTTATTTATTTTGACTCCAATAGATACTGCTTAAGTTTAACTCCCTTTTTATCACGTCATAAGTAATCCTAATTTTTGTCTAATTGACATAACTAGCATCGATCATAAGTTTCGAGAAATCCTTGTGTTATGGATAAATGTAGCTTGAAAACGTAAAAGGTTTCGGTATGCTTTCATTGTGGTCTCAAGATGACGGCACATTTTATATTTTACACAGAGAAAGAACATTAAACATAAAGGAACTGTCGCTTTTATACTTACGCTGCTGACAGACTTATTATATAAATATTTTTATAGCCATAAAACTCTTCTGTTGCATTTTAATTTGTGTATAAAGATTGACAGTTAATTGGGAATCGGGTACAATTGTCAGGGAACGTGTGTCACTATAATTTGATTCTCGTCAATTTTACGCAACGCTTCAAACACGAACTGGCAACGTTACTCGCCTCAAACTCTATTAACAAACCGCAAATCAATCAAATAAACCAGAAACTGACCCTGCAACGTGTGATGCCCAAATAGTTCTGTACTCCAGAATTGTTCGCCCAGTTGATCGTTACGTTGAGCTATACATCTGTTGTACATTCCTAATTAAGCCCTGTATTCAATTAAAATATTTTATTTACGTTTTACTTGTTTAGATGTATTGTTTGCGATCCGTTGCGATGCCCGACCGGACGTAGCGTTCATTTCCTATTTTTCTCCGTTCGTGCAGGAAACTAGACAACTACTAGTTGCTATTCGTGATCATACACAACGTTGATAACAATTTATTGCACTGGCCTATATACTCGTAAATATACCTGTAAGATAAATATGAAATGAAAGTGAAAACATTGCGGGTGAAATAGCTCGGAATAAAAATTGTGACGTTAATCGCGTTACACCAAACTAAGTGACATTTTATAGTCTGGGAATTTTAACGCTTTGCTCGAAAGAGACGGTAATATTTTGTCTAGTCTTTTTATTACTACGTGTGCCATAATGTAGCCCCAAAAAGAGAACGAAGCTGTCACGAAAAGTCATTTACTTAATTTTTCAAACATTGTTTGTTTTGTGAACTCCTAATTGTAATTAGTGCATTGTTTTAAATTCTATTTTGTTTTGTTAAAGGGAGCAGCCTTATCGGCAGCAACGAAGAGATCAACTTGAAATCGCCGCCGTTTTTCCATGAACTGATTCGACATGACGAGGTAAGCGCCGCAAAAAAAATGCAATCATATACGATTTCGAAAAAATAATTGCATACTTTAAAAACATAAATACCTTATCAGACGGTTCTCTTTAATATAAATTAGATTTTTCAGTTAAAGAAAATATATTTCTATTTCTACTAATAGCCAGTCAATGGCATCGTTCAGAAGCCTTAAGTGAATAACAGATATCTGAAGTGAATCACAAAATGGTAAAACATTTAATAAAATGCGAGTAATATTTTCCTTTCGCTATATTGGATAGGCAAACCAGATTGATTGCTCGGTAGCTTCACTTATTGCAGACATCGTATTTTGAAGTACAATATAGACGTTGTATTAAAATAGAAGATAGAGCTATTGCTTCTTCAACCTGTGTCTGTTTACTCTTCAAATCATTCAGAGTGTAACCAGATAGAATTGTAGCTATCTTTCATATTACAGGAAAATATCAATTGAAATTCCTCAACTTAAATAACAGGACAATGAAATAAAGTTGTTTTTGGTTACTAGGTGGAACAAACAAACTTTAATAGGATAAATCAAAGTTTATGACAAATAATTATGAAGCTTTAATTAAAATAATTTAAGTTATAAATTTGACAGTCACCTCAATGGCATTTATCTTGATTACATTACAAATAAACTTGATTTATGAAAGGTCGAGAGTTTATTGTTTCGATTAATTTGTCTACTTTCGTATTTAATTATATTATCAATGTATGTAAAGAAACAGGAATAAAACAATCTTTTTCTGTATTGAATTAAACACGTGTTGTAGAAATCAGCGACTTTCTAGAAGTTTCTAATAATATAAAGATTCTTATAGACAATTTTATGACTATAACGCACTGTACCTGCATGAGTAGAAACAAGACTTGTTTCGTGTGATGTACCGAGCAATCGAATGTTAACGATTATTGGGTGTGACTTTCATCAAATCTACTTTACAGAATAATTCGATTCAATAGGTAAACTCTTAGAAAACATTCTAGTCTCAAATATGCAGAACTCTAGCACTCAACAACTTTTATTTTGAGTTAAAACCTTTTTCAACGTTCTCTACATTTCGAAATATAAACGTAGCTTAGTGAATTCTTGGAATCATGTCCTTTACTGCACCTTGTAAGAAAATATATAGCAAGTTATTCGACCGAGTGCGAGAAGTGGAAAAATCGCTGAATATGCATGGAATCGAGTAATACACGGCACATCCCTACATAGTGCAAAACCTTTCAATCGTATCGAATATCCTGAATATTTTACAATGGATATCATAAATCCTTGAACGATATTAGTATCAACAATTTCCATTCAAAAATGTACTCGGATTTATGTGATTGTGTTACCTACAACGAATCGTGTTTTAAAATAGACATGAATACAAAACCACTAGTCACACGTCACTATAATAATGTTTGTGTGTAACTGGTCGAATAATGAATGGATCGCTGGTTTCAGCATTCGATATTTGGTTTTAAAACACGAAAACAATAACTGAATACCTTTAAAGGTTTGTAGGTACCTGTATTTGAAACGCGTTCGATTGAGATGGTTCAGATGCAACAGTCAAAACGGCATCAGCTCTTCAATAATTTGCGGAGACAAGGGGAGATGTGTTTGAATAAACAACCAATTAGGTTCAATTGACCGATGCTAAGCGGGGAGGTTGTGCAATAAAAAAATATGTTGTTTTATATAATACTTTCCTCTTGTTTCCTCTCATGCATTCCGGCACTAAATATATTTATCTTGTCTAACAGCCTACCCCGGAACAGTGCCCAGCGTTGAAGGAGAGCGTCGCCGACATCGACACTGTTGCCATTTACCCTTCGTTCGAATTCCAGGTACGTAACTTCATACAGTCCTTGTTACATTTATTAATATTCAATTAAACGGGTCAATAAAAAATCCTTCGATTCATTAACCGACAATGAAAGTAGAGTCAATAGATCTGACATGAGTGAATGACCTTATAGCCTTTCGGTGAATTTAGTAAAAGCCCTTTTATAAACCCTTCCGAAAAACAACATGGATATCAAACATTTAATAAAAAAAACCTTTTAGCCAAAGGAAATCAGAATCGCTAAATTTATTGGAATTTGTTTGAATAACTTAAAACACCAAGTAAAATTACACGTTCGGGACTTTACGATTGTCGGCGCGTCAATACATTTGTCGTAGTTTAGCGGCGCGCCCAGCGTGTTCATGCTTCGTAAGTACGCGCCCTACTTGTTCTAATCTCACGCATTACCAACATTACAACACTACTGTAATGAGATTTGTAATTACCTAGTAATGTGTGTGTAAAATTCGTGCTGGTTTAGCTGTTTCTGAAACTTTGTTGGAGGCAGTCTGCAATCTGACTAATTTCACTGAACACCGTAATTTTTAGAGCCAAATCTGACCTTAACAATCGTCTTCTAAAATTATACTTAACTTACCTTAACGACTGTTGAAGATCGTCGTATGGAAGCTAGACGAAGCGTTGTCTAGTTAAGTATAAAAAATATATCGCCAGTACATTTGCAAACGGTAACCCATCTACAGCTCGACCGCAACGAACGCCTAACGTTTTAATCGATTAAACCTCACAACCTACACATTTCTAAATCGTATTGGTTCGAAACATCCAGTAGTGACATTTGACCGCCGAATATTAATATCTGAATTATTAATCGAACTGTGATCGCAACTAGGGCTTAACTGACGATTATTTTATGATATTGGAACAAGGAAACAATTGTATTTCATGAATAAGTAAGCACATTATATTTATATCCGTCAGAAGATTTTTCGTATGTCCCCATAGACTAGTGGTTTCACTGAGGAATTTAACTAGACTCAATCTTACTGGAAAAATTTCGTTGCGGTCTTTTGCGTTTAGACTTTATTGTTGCTCTAGGAGTAAAATCGCGAGTTATCTTCATCTCAAAGTGGAATATAACATTTTCTTGAAATTTACTTTGTCGTCGAAAGTGACACTGGGTTATTGTGTATGGCAGAGGTCAGTTTTCTAGGGGAATGGGAGTTCCTGAGAATAGTTTTCACTTTCGATTCCATTCAAATCATTATGAGCAAACGAAAGCTATGTGTAAAACGATCCATGTTGAACTTGATCTACAAAATTTTTGCATATGTATGTGTTTAGCGCTAAATTATTCTTCCTCATTCAGCGACGGATCACTAACTACTCTACGTTAGTAACTTTGTGACCTTGACTTTATGTTTTGTTTGGAATTAAAGGTCATGGTATTAATGAAATTATAATTAAGAAGCAGAAACGTGAACTTGGAACTCTTTCGTCACAAGATTTTTCTTCGTGGAAACTTTAAAACGGCAGGCTTTATAAATAGTAACTGCACTAATTAATAAAAAAATATAAATCGTTCCTTTTTCACAAATTTGTATGTACCAGGCAATTCAATTTATTTTTCTAAAAGACTTGAACTTTCTACCTTCGCTACTAATTACCAATTAAGGAGTATAAACTGAGTAAAGTAGTTCATGCAATTTAAATATGAATAAATAATACGCGTGGCGGTGTCGAATGAAGGAAACCTAAGTAGGCGAGCATTCTACTCATAAGACTTCTTCGCATCGTAATATTATTAGTTCTTAGATAATACTTATATCAAAATTAACTACATATCTACTACTAAATGAAACTATTGAAATTAATTCAAAGTTCTGTTATTAGGGGCTCAAATTGAAATCACTAAACTGAAACTAAATATCTGTGTACCTAATGAATGTAATATGCAAAACAAATGTCGTAATGCCCATAGTTAGCTGTTCATCAAAGATCCATGTACATTATTGTACGTAATTGAGCGCAGCAGTAGATCACAGCCGGCGTCAAATGCACACTGCTCGCTCCAAACAGTTGACGGCGACGGGAGCAGTATGTGTTCGGCCGCTCATTGTATCCATTGTTCCCAGATTATCTCTCCTCGGATTATAGAAAGCTAATCTATACTAAAATTAGTTAATTAACTGCATAATCTCAAGCCTGTGATTGGATGTAACTTATGTAACCAATCAGTCGCAGTAGCGGTCGGCTGCAACAAAATCAATCATCAAATCACCAGGAACTGTTGTTTAAACTTTAATGCTCGCGTGTTAAATGTACAGCCTGTTTCAGAATTGACATTGCTAAGTCAATTTTACGGTTATAACTGTTATGTTGCTTACATATGTCTATTAGATATGAAAAGCCTGAATTATGAATGTCGATTACGAATGCAGCGATACCTAATCCGAGTGCCGAACACAATCAACTACTCAAGTTAAATTAATTAGTCAAAAGCTGTTGGAGGTAATTTATAACATCGATAGGTAACAAGCTTTGGGTTCAGTGTTTTAAGCCGTAATTACAAAAGCTTGGTTTTCTGAAGTTTACCCTGTGTGCTTAGTAAAGTTTGGGTTCTTATTCTAATCTATTATAACTGTATGGCAGCTCGGAAGTTAGTCAAATTGCCCTGACTAAAGGTAGTTAGTTAAACGATCGAGTTACCCAACTCGTTATATTATTAAATTTTCTTCAGCAATCTCAGGTACTTGGTTGGTATACGTGGGATCAGTTACAAGTATCCGTAGTATCTTTTAAAATTAAGTATCTTCTTGGTAAAATTAATATTAAAATGTTAAGTTATGAGAACAACACAACATTGTATTTCTAGTACGTTATATTTTTATCTGCCAGCGTTTGGTAACAACTTTATGTATTAAAAATACTGTCTGATTAAGTAAAAAGATAATCAGAAGTACTTGTGATTATTTATTACAAAAAGAACGATTGAATTTCTAAATAAAACCGGTATCTATTATGAAGTACATAAACATTTCGTACATATTACATTATGGCTTCACTGAAACAAATAAATCATAATAATTAGGAAACTCACCTTAAATAGAGCGTTGTTAGTTAAGGGTTTATTTATTTCAGGATAATATTTGTCATTTATGATAAAAAAAATATTTCTTAGTTTTTAAATATTTTTTCACTTATCCTTCAAGGATTAGACATCCCGCAAGTGTGAAAACACATACGTACGGGATATCATCCTACCGTGTTTGTGTGTGTGTGTGTCACTTATTTTTTTTACAAAGATTTCCAAATCCCGGCAGAACGAAGTTCCGGATCAACTAGTTTATTATAAGGATTTCATTAAACGTCTACTTTAGAAGAAGCTTTCTCGCTTGTTTAAATTTAATTTCTTATTTTAGTTTTGGAGCTCCTTGCCGGTTCTTTTTACAGTTGACTCAGTAAAGTTGAGAACGATTTTCCCTTGTTGTAACATTTTACACCTTACTTCTTATTTTACTCCTTTTTATCATTTTAGTATATGATAAGAACTATCCATTTCTCCTTACTGCAGTCCAATACCTCCGAGCAGTAGTTCCGTAATATTGATTGTAACTGCACAGCTCGAGATCGTTTCACGGGCTCCGGAAATCTGATCAGATCTCGGTACCACAAACCGTCTGATTTGTTTTCTCCTTTTCTATAGACGTCTTACTTTTCTGCTACTAGCCATGCAATACTAAGTAGTTATCATCGTAGATTTCTTGTGTTCACAGCTATATGTAAGAATATAAAGGATTCAAATCCTGATTTTGATTTATTTTCGGATGAATGGAATTTGTTATTGTTGATTTTTTGCGAAAAGAATTCATGTAAGTGAGAAATTTAATTTTTATAAAAAAAAAAAAACTTATTTATATTTACCAAATACTTATCCTGAAAAATTGCCTATTACTCGAACAATTAAAACTAGAATCTTAACAATAAACCAAGTTACAATTCATTTCATCGCTTCAACATTATTTAAATGATAAAACATTGCTTGTTATCCCGATACATATTGAATAAAACATGACTAAGAACAGCGGAAAAGTAGTGAATCCTTTCTCCAGTAAACCTTCCCTTCCGGTGTGTACTCCGAATATTGAGCTCACAGCTGCCGAAACAGGTTAGCACCATCTGATGCAAGGATATCGACACGTGAAGTTCCCCAACCTCATAACACCAATAAAACACCAAATTCCCAGTATCTCTAACGCTTTTGCATGATTCGATTTGAAACTAATTGAAAACGTGACACTGTTGACATGCATTTTTGTTGACGTATAAGCTGTTTCGGCTAAGCCGGTAATAAAATAAATGGTTCTCTCGTTCACGGAAATTAATAGACTAAAATCCAGGAAATTTAAACAACAAAAATAAACATAGCGTTTGTAAATTTGTTTAGCTATAGCAGAGCTATTTTTTTCCGGAATTAATAAATTGTTCATATCAATGTGCATACTCAGAATTTTTTTTAAAAAGCCCAGAATATAGTAAATTCCCTAAGATTTTTATTCATTTCACACAGCCAAAGGCACACATACTCGTATAATTCAAAACACGATATGACAATAGATTAAAGTTAAAAAGAAAATTACATGTCATTGTTATTCACACAAGGTCAGTTTAAATATTCTGTCTAGTTAGAAATAAACAGTCATAATGGCTGTCAAGCATTCATCATTTACAAATAGGTAAAGTGCACAATTTCCTTTAAGTGCCGTTGTCGTCTTCGACTATAATTTTCTTATCGATCGAATGTGTGTATTATTCACACAAGTCGGGGGCGTATACGTCGTCGACTTGATTTTCTAGAATTTGTAATTAATTTTGTTATGATTTATACGGTTATCACTTTTTTATGTTTCCTTTTTCCGTTTATTTTCACTTCGCAATCGTATATCACTTCCATACATTCGGTCGATTGTATAAATGTCTTTGGTCTGGTAAAATGATCCAGGATAACAAACCTAAGAAAGCAAGACGCAGTTCTTTTGAATAGTTCAGACGCATTACCTGTTATGTAATTCCAGTCGGTATGGGCTTAGGGACGAGTCCTCATTTGGTATATACTAAGGAGCTAGTGTACTTGTAAGGCAATGGGGCTCGCGTCCTCTGTGGACGATCGTCTATCCGCACAATTATCTGCAATCATTATATAACGCGGATGTCTTTGTCGTAGTGCTTTACTTTGATTCTCAAGTCTTTTGTCCATGTTTGAGGTTTGGAAATCATTTTAAGTTTGAAATCCGATGTTTAAGAATTAAAGTGAACACCTTTTATTCTCTTTTCAAAGATGGCCACCTGTTTTCTAGGTCGTAATTAACCAGTGTTTGTTAATTACACGACTGACCAAAAAGAGGAGTATATTGTTTTCAGTGTTAATGTGTAGTGTCCAGTGTAGGGAAAATGTTTTCTCATTCAGTTGAACGCCACGCAAGTTTCAATCTGTTCGTTAAAATGAAGAAGGTTATTTTTATCAAGAAATTTAAATAAAGAATATATTTATATTTATTATCAATATACCTATGTAAATGGCGTTACAATTGGTAATTATTATTTTTAATTTACAAACGAAACTAATTATTTTCTTTTTAATTTTCGATGGCTAGAATTATTCGATTTTTAAATCAATTCAGTTGCATACCTATATCATGTTGTATACGAGTAATAAACAATAAATAATTAAAATTAGGAAAAAAATAGACGCGCTTCCATAACCAACCTGTTTTCATGATTATTTAACATTAATTCAAACTGTGATTCAATTCATGTTATAACCTGTACTACCCTGTAAATAAACCTAAGTTTATTTAAGCACACACTATTGAACGATTTTAAAGTATCGGTTGTCGCCAGTGTCGCTGTGAGGGATTGCTCATTCTGACATTGAGTGACCACATAAATGTCTGCTGTTCGACGGGTTCTTACAACAAGTTGCTATGAAAAAAACCTTCTTAAAAACTACCTTTTTTTTTTTTTTTGCTTTAGAATCTAAGTACTAGAAAAGACAATTCCAACGATTTCTTTCTTTAGTGCAGAGCTCAGCTTCATCCTCAGATCAATCTATATCGCAATATACACATTCTGACAAATTTTAGTACAAACGGAAGCCGGGGAGTACATAAAAATAAATTTGCAAGATTTGATTACAGACAGACAACGAGACAGGCTAAACTTAAAAAAAAAGAGAATGAAAAAATAAAAGCATCATGTATCAGTGATCCCATTTTCGAAAGGGGAGCTAAATTGCAAATGAAACTGGACAATGAAATTTTTGCATTTGTCTCGCGTAGAGTTCACTAACGTGCCTAATATGTCGTTGCATTACAATTTAGACTTTCCGGAAAAGCTTTTAGCTTTTATTCGACAGAAAACTTTTAGGGATTTTAGAGTTGTAATGCACATGAATTGTATTGTGTCTAATCTATTTATGCTCAAATTACGTACATCCGAACGCGTCCGAACGTTCATTTTACAAACTTTGCTTGTTATTTTTATATTATCCTACTACTATTATAAAGGCGAAAGTTTGTAAGTATGGATGTATGGATGTTTGTTACTCTTTCACGTAAAAACTACTGAATGGATTTGAATGAAACTTTACCACAATATAGCTTATACATCAGAATAACACATAGGCTACAATTTTTGAGATTTCTAATGTGAGGTCGTAAAAAAAAACATTTTTTGCGCTTACATTGCAAACGCTGACTGAATCCTACAAGATAGATAGATAGAAGGCAGGTATAAATTATAACTTATATCTTCTAACCACGCGGACGAAGTCGCGGGCAACAGCTACTGCTTAAATAATTACTTAACCGTTAACAACAAGATATGGTGAACAAGACACAGGATTAATATAAATTAAAATGTAGGCTCACTTAATGTAAAAAAACAACTAGTAATTTTGGATAGTGTAAACTAAAATATTTTTATTCAAATTTTATAGGAAAAATACATGATTCGTCTTATTAAACACAATTACTCGGCACGTTAAAACCGATGATAACAAGTTTATGAATGATTACAATATAATTGAAATGTATTTCTTTTTCTTTAACACGTGAAGTAAATAAACTAGATATAAATACTCGGAAGATGATTTAGGAACAGTTTTCTATTTCACGTAGCGCGGCCGCTGTCTGCCGGCGCGTGCCTCCGCCGTAGAAGCCAACAATACAATTACTTGACATCTTACGACGTATTACTTTCATACATTCTCCAACCATAACTATATCAAGCTAACTAATTCAATATAAAAATAATACCTCTAGACTTTCCGTTTATATTAAAACAAAAAACAATTTATTCCCAAGAACAACTTTAACTTCACTGCGTTTTGATAAAATATTAGCTTTTTGAACTTTTTATTTATTCGGTTTGCTATCGTATGTCCAAAGTTTTCAATTTGTATCATTAGCAACAGTTAAAATTGAATAAAGTTGTAAAATGTAAGCTGTTAAGTAGGTACCTACCTATTTCTTTTTATTGGGTATTGAAAAATATTATTGTACAAAGTTAATAAACCTCTTTACCTAAAAGCCCACTCGACCTGGCGCTTGCTCTTAGCTCGGCAGGTTTGTTGCTTTGTGGAAGCAAGATAGTGCATTACACTTTGCATAGTGGCCGCTCGTTCCAACAATGGAAATCGTCTGTAAGTGCTCATAGTACAAGCACTGGTCGCCCTCTCTAGCCCTTCGAAAAGGGTGCGAGATAATGAGTTGTTAATCCCTCATACTATTTGAACTTATCGACGCAACTATAGATTTTAAGATGAGGGTGGCAAACCGGCCATTAGACTAATAATGTGTTGTTCACAATGAATGGAAATCATTCAGTTTAAAACACACTTTTTCGTTCTTTAGCGTTAGATTTAGAACCGGTTTCTATTTTGTTTCCTTTTTTCTGAGTCACCAATTATATAACTATTGTTTTTTGGGTTCCATAACCAAATGGTAAAAACGTACCACATTTACCGTTTGTTACTGACCGTCTGTCAGCCGTCACCAGCGTGCGTCATATGAACCGTGATAGCTAGACTTGGAATTTGAATTTGAAATGATGTACTTTTGCTTCCGCTATAACAATACAAAATACCTAAGAATGATTATTAAGATTACGCAAGAAAAAAGAAATAGTTAATTTGTCCGTAAGTATATACGTAACGAGTCTCTTAATCAAACAACGTAAGTGAACGAGAAAGTAATGAAAACTGATTATCTCTGCCAGACGTTTTACTGATACAGCAGCAGCAGACATGTATTTATGCTACTGGGTTTTTTGTTACAATACACGCAACATTTGTAACCAAACAATGCGTTCTTGACACAATAAATACGAGTGGACAATTTATACAAAACACACAATGATTGAATCGAACAAAATGCACTTTTATTACGTCAAGCGTGCAGTTTCCACCAAACCGTTCAGTTCAACTGATGCGAATTCAAGAGTTATGCGTGATACTTCGTTAATTCGTACAGGATGCAGTGAATCGTATATTCGTTGGGCTCACATGAACGCGAGACTTGACTGTAACAATGGTCCGTCCGTGCCGCGGATTCGATGCTGACTTTGACTTTTTACCTGCGCGCAGTTTGTACCGCTCAAATGGATCGTCCGGCCGACGCACCCGTTCGACAGCCGTCAATCGAAACTGTTGCGAGGTGCTAAACGCGTTTTAACAAAATAGAAGTACCGCGAACGCGAAGCTGTTCATTTCAGCAATATGAATGTTGGCATTCATTGACAGTTCAATTACTTTTGCTATCCGAACTGAACGTTTTTTGTATTTTAGATAAATCGTTAGAAGTTTAGCACCCAAAAAAAGTTTAAAAATACATCCGTTGGTTTTTTTTGTAAATTTAAATTTAAGAATGCAAATATGAAACTATCGTGCAAAATACATCGTATTATATCATATCGGGCAGTAATACACGCAAAATTTAATTAGTAAACTAAATACTTAGTAGAATTAAAACATCTCAAATGGATTCACATAAAAGATCCCTTAACTCGCTTCGTTTCGAATGCATAAACGTAAAGTAGTGAATAGGGTGTGCATCGAGGTGTGTATTAGTTTCTGTACAAGTTGACGGCCTTTCAGCGCGTTCGCGACTATCCGATAGCCTAAAAACTTCTGAACAGAGTGCAGTCGTGAAAGGATCCTGTATCACTGAACAAACTAACGTACATCTTTGCCAAAGTGAAATACTTTCCCTTTGTGCGGGAGCAAAGCTGATGTTTACTTACCTATGGAGTCGAATAATACAGATCCTTTAGTTTTCGTGTTCGTTGAGATGAGACTCCCTTTAATTGAATGGAGGTCCGTAATGAATTGAAGGGATAAATCAATTATGTATCTCTTGGAAAGGTGGTTTCGATACAAATCACGCTATAGAAAAAAATGAATGCCAATCAATGTAGAGGCATTAAAATTTGTATATATCGTAAGAGATAAATACATTCATACTATAGAAATTAATCAAATATATTCCGGACTTATTTATATAAGGGTAACATATAAGGTTATTTTCCAATTTCTTTAATATTATAATAACAGGACTTTTTACGATACATTGTTAACGGATACATGCTCTCGTACTTTATTTATCCTCGTGTGCTAATAAAACTCGTGGGGTTAATACAAAGTTCTCAAGTACTTGCCATCGATGACGTGCACTGAGCAGAGCAGTTTCACATTCGTTTTCTGTAATGTATACCAATGAAAGTTACTAGTTTGCGGTCGCGAAGCCCGTACACCGCTTCAACGCACTTTTAATTACTGTACGGCACATCGATGCATTAATAATACCCATTTAAACATTGTTAACGGCACCATAAAAAATCAGTAATAAAGATAAACTTTACAACTTGAATATTTTTACTATTTTTAAACCTACCACATTACTGATTTAAATAACAAGTATTCAATTTTATAGCAACACAGGTAAACTTCGGTATAAAAGGACGATTAATTAAAAATATTTTTAATTTCAGCCAAGCTGGTTGCGTACAAAGGAATTTTGGGACAAGTCCTTTGAGGAACGATATGAAAAGATACACAACGATACCCGCCGGCCTAGATTGAAGGTGAGTACTTTGTCTTATGATACACACGCGTATACATCACGTATAATTGGTAGGTACAATCATTTTTATCTTCACTGTTTACACGAGCGTTGTTAAGTACTTTGCTCCGCGAATATGTGATTTCTGCGAAGTGATCCTTCATGTCCGGTCCCAGGTTATTGTGGTACCGCACTCTCACAACGACCCCGGATGGCTGAAGACCTTCGAGCAGTACTTCGAGTGGAAGACGAAGAGCATCATCAACAACATCGTCCACAAACTGTATCAGTACCCGAACATGACCTTCATCTGGACAGAGATATCATTCCTGAACGCTTGGTGGGAGAGGTCGCATCCTGTCAAACAAAAGGTACCGGCATTGTTTAACGAAATATCAATTACCTTTTACATACACAATTTTTAACTTTAATTATTTTAGCAATACAATATTTAAAATAAATATCACAATTTTAATGAGAACGGATTCCGAACCAATAATCCATATTCGTATTAATTAGTGAGTTCTGTGTTTGTGCATAATAATACTTCAAAGAGCTCATTAATATAAAAAATGTAAATAATTAATTGTTATCAATAGAAGCGTATTAATTGACTAAGCCATTCAGCTTACATGCTGCCTCCTAATACACACTTGACTGGCTAGTTCAATATATACATTTACAAATTAGCCGTACATTAGTGGTACTAGCCGTATGTTTATATAGCACGTACATTATAGAACAGGGGATTGACGGGTGAATATGATATTCACCCGTCAATCCCCCGTCCCCGCCCGTCAAATGGTGTACAAAGGATTTATGCCAGGACACTGAGCAGCACAGTCACATGTACGCTAATTACATCATGCTGCGATGATTACCCTGCGCATCAAGCGGAGAGATTAAATAGCATTCAATATTTACATTTTCTATTATATTCACACAACATATAGGACAGTTTAGAAAGAACGAGTTGATAATAAGTAATGTTTCCCAGGCATTGAAGAAGTTGATTAAAGAGGGTCGACTTGAGATCACCACCGGCGGATGGGTGATGCCCGACGAAGCTTGCACTCATATCTACGCGCTAATCGACCAGTTCATTGAAGGTAACATTTTTTTCAGATATGGTAATATTACAGCAAAGGAATCCTCTTTAAACTTTTATTTTCTTCTTAGGTCATCATTGGGTAAAAACGAACCTCGGCGTCATCCCGAAGACCGGTTGGTCGATCGATCCATTCGGTCACGGACCAACGGTGCCTTACTTGCTGGACAAAAGTGGCCTGGAGGGAACAATTATTCAAAGAATTCATTACGCTTGGAAACAATGGCTGGCCGAACGACAGATCGAAGAGTTTTATTGGATGGCAGGATGGGCGACCAAGAAACCGTCAATGATTGTACATAACCAACCCTTTGATATCTATTCGATTAAAAGTACGTGTGGCCCGCACCCCTCCATCTGCCTCAGCTTCGATTTCCGAAAGATTCCCGGCGAATATTCGGAATATACCGCTAAACACGAAGATATCACTGCGCTTAATTTGCATACCAAGTCGAAAACCTTGGTCGAGGAGTACGATCGCATCGGTTCCCTTACCCCTCATAATGTAGTGTTGGTGCCCCTGGGAGACGACTTTAGATATGAATACGGCATTGAGTTCGACGCGCAATACATTAATTACATGAAAATGTTCAATTATATAAATGCCAACAAAGATGTGTTTAATGCAGAAGTACAGTTCGGAACGCCATTGGATTATTTTAATGCCATGAAAGAGAGACATCAAAATATACCCACGTTAAAAGGCGACTTCTTTGTATATTCGGATATCTTTAGCGAAGGCAAACCTGCTTATTGGTCTGGTTACTATACTACAAGGCCTTATTTGAAAATTCTCGCTCGCCAATTTGAACATCAACTTCGGACGTCTGAAATTTTATTCACACTCGTCGCAAACTATATCAAACAGGCGGGTAGTCAAGGACTTGTAGCTTCTGAAAAGAAGTTAGAGAAATCATACGAACAACTTATTTACGCAAGAAGAAATCTGGGTCTGTTCCAACATCACGATGCCATCACTGGTACATCTAAAGCCAGCGTAATGTACGATTATGGAACCAAGTTGTTCACCAGCTTGTATCACTGTCTCCGCTTACAAGAAGCTGCTCTCACTACTATTATGATTCCCGATCACACCTTGCACTCGCAAAGTATTCTACAAAGCGAAGTTGAATGGGAAACATACGGAAAGCCAGTTAAGAAGTTGAAAGTGTCCTACGTGGATAAGAAAAAAATTGTTCTCTTCAACCCGTTGGCAGAGATCCGGACTGAAATCATTTCGGTGCGTGCAAATACGTCAAACATTCGAGTTTATGACACGCGCAAGAAACAACGTGTTATGTACCAGATAACGCCAAGCATCGATGTGCTTGATAATGGCAAGCGAGTTGTAAGCGATGTTAGCTTCGACGTTATGTTCGTAGCTACTATCCCGCCACTAACATCGATAACGTTCAATCTAGAAGAGCACACAAATAAGTCCGCTCATTGCGTTATTTTCTGCAACAATTGTGACGAGACACCAAAGTCTGAGGTATTCACCACCAAGAAAATGATGCCTGGTGATATACAACTAGAAAACACAGTGCTGAAGCTTCTTGTCAATAGAAACACTGGATTTTTGCGACAGGTGTACCGAAAGGACATAAGGAAGAAGACTGTCGTAGACGTTCAATTTGGGGCATATCAAAGTGCACAAAGACACTCTGGAGCCTATCTTTTCATGCCGGACTACGATTCTCCTGAGAAAAATGTACTCCATCCTTATTCCAGCTCGAATTCCATGCAAGACGACAACATAATCATTGTGTCTGGGCCAATATCCACCGAAATTACAACAATGTATCTGCCATTTTTAGTCCACACCGTGAGAATTTATAACGTCGAAGATCCAGTGCTCTCTCGCGCGATTCTCATTGAAAATGTTGTTGATTTCGAAAGTCCACCAAAAAATAGAGAAACGGAGTTGTTTATGCGACTACAGACTGATATACAAAACGGGGAGCCTCCGGAATTTTACACCGATCAGAACGGATTCCAATATCAAAAACGAGTGAAAGTTGACAAACTTGGCATCGAAGGAAATTACTACCCAATAACGACTATGGCGTGGCTTCAAGATGAGGAGACTAGACTGACTCTGATCACCAACCACGCACAAGGCGCCGCTGCCTTTGAACCTGGGCGCTTGGAAGTGATGCTCGACCGGCGAACTCTGTACGATGACTTTAGAGGCATCGGTGAGGGAGTCGTCGATAACAAACCGACCACATTCCAAAACTGGCTTTTACTTGAGTCGATGCCCGGCGTCACACGAAATAAGAGAGACACGAGCGAGAAAGGATTTAAGTTCGTAAACGAACGTCACTTCAGCCCTGACCAAAAGGAGAGCGCATATCAACTACCATCTCAGACCGCTGAATACTTGAGCCGGTCGATGAATTACCCCGTCAATGTGTTCTTGCTGGACACGAGCGAAGTGGGTGACATTGAAGTGAAATCAACTCAATCGTTTCTGCAAAACTTCCCTGCCGGGATACACCTGCTGACCCTGCGTACTATCACCGACGACGTCCTGGAACTGTTCCCCAGTTCCGAGTGCTACATGGTCCTGCACAGACCTGGCTATAACTGCGCTGTCGGAGAGAAGCCCAGGAAGAAGTCCGCCAAGTTCTCGTCCAAGACCAGGTTCAGTGGCCTCAACATACACAACATCACTTCGATGAGTCTGACCGGCCTGAAGAAGTACCGCGCTCTCACTGGCTTGAGCGACATCGAGATAGACCCGATGGAAGTAAAAACATTTAAGATCAGGTTTTAAAGACTGTTAGTAGTAAATAGGTGTAACACATTTGTAATTTTATAATAATTTACAAACTTCTAGTGAACTTACTTGCCAGAACACGCTTCGGCAAAGCTTATGATATTTAAATGAAGTTAGTAGAAGGTGAAACATTGATGTTACTCTAGAATAGTTTCATCTTAACCGACCGCGTAAGTATATCACTATCTATTAGTGGAATAGTTTTCGATTTTCACACAATACGCACTCACATTGATTCATAGTAGTTTGCCCTGTTAAACCTTGATATCATATTGAAATATAATAATTTATTTTCGTCGACCTGATTATGTAACTATTTAAGTTTAGTGCAAATCTCGACTACTAGTTAAATCTACCTCAGGACCAAATGTTATACTTGTTCATCTATTGATTCTATAAAAATGATTAATTATAATAGTTCAATTAATTATAGTCTATTTGAATCTATGAATAAATTATTGTTCTTTAAAGCATTCTTTTGTATAATAATTATTTAACATACATCGTAACGTTTAAGTTGCGGCTGTTGCTCTTCGTTTGTATTCCAACTTTCAGTCATAATATAATTTGTTACATTCATAATAGGTTGCTGTGATAAGCGTTCATGACATGACTAAAATATTTTTTTGATGATTTATATTTTAGTTACCGATTTAGTAAAATTAAATTCGTGTTTGCTGTTGTTTAATTGTCTTATTGGCGTTTCTTTTTTCTGTAATTAAAGTCAGTTTTTTTTTTGTATCGGACTGTTGGTATGTTCTGTATGTTTGTAACAAAGGTTGTGTTTCTTATTTTTTGAAATGATTTAACTTTAAGTTTAAAAGTGATATTTGAGTTACATTTAATATAGTAAGTTATAATTTAATCCGTATGCTAAGTGTGAATTATAAACAAATTGGTAGGGTGTTAACAGTCTACATATATATTTTGACGATTTTCTCGCCCTAACCTTAGTTATGCCTTATTAATAAAAAATATGCAGTTCTAAAAGAACAAAAGTATATAAAATATAAACAAATTGACCCAATTAATTATTTAAGATCTGTGTAGGATTTATTAATTAAGGCCTTTATCCTTTCTATGCATTTCAAGGACCAAACATTTACTTTTTATAAGTTTAAATAATGTAAACGAACTCGTGTCTGTAACTGGCTAGTGGTTGTTTGTTATAATTTCCATTTTGTGTATATTATTTGTCTACTGAGTGAGGAGGATGATCTAACATTGCCACTTAACATTTAATTTAGTGCATTTTAATGTAACTTATTTTATTTACATTTATTTGACAATGTATATTTTGGAAAAGTTTATTTATTTAATATGCACTACAACTATTCTTTTTATGATAATTATATTATTGTGATAGTTTAATATAGAATCATTACCATCGATATTGTTTAGTCAATGAAAATTAGATAATAACATGAGAATAATAAATGTGCACTATTGATAATGAGTTAACCTGCATCATGTATTGCGTCATTTGTTGTATATTTGGTGGTACTCGTCGTATGTAATCATAGTTATTCACTAGCTATAGAATATAATGGTGTGTACAATTTTGTTCGAAATCTCAGTAGTTGAAATAAAAATCATTAAAATATACAAGAACATGTTTATTATAATATCCCATTCATGCAAAACAACGGACATAGATCCTGATAGGTCTCTTTTTAGAATATAGTTAAATTTACGCAAACGTAAGTTATTCAAGAATTAGAATTTTATGTAACTTTAACAATAGTATGTACCTATTTATAAAATTACTCGGCACCACTGAGCGTCCTGTCATTTCTTCTTTATTCTACTCGCAATCCACTCTAAGCCTAAATGTAATCTGTGAAAGAAAATAATAAATTAATAAAGTCTCAAAAACATACTTATTAATTGATCAAGACCTAAATTTATCCCTACCTAAATTCTCAGTTATATTCCACAGCAAATAGTAAAGTTACAATTGTTCAAAATATACACGACAAAAATCTTAATTTTATGACACTTCGTAAATTAAAACACATTTCGAATGCTTATTCTGAGCCTGGCAGACTTTCTGCACGTGGCTTACATGGCTGTGAAACGCCGCCTGCACAAGGATTAAATACATTAGTGCGGGCAGCACTAACCAGCATTAAACAGTTTATTTAAAAATAATAATAACATCCCAATTCTGAGCATAAGTAAAATGTTCGTCTACACAATTCGAAACGAGGACTGCATTTCTCAGTGTGAAAGCCGTTCAAAAATGCAGCTCAGCTTTAAAAAGGTAAATCTTATACAAAAGGAAATCGCAGTTATTGACACTCATAAAAGAAATTATAAGGATTTTGAAACAATAATCAACCACTCTTAAGCGCGCGTGTAATGTTGAATGGACTGATAACTTAGTGGTATTATGTAGGTCACTAAGCTAATTACACTAAGCGCGACGTGGGTTCGATGCCCGCGTAGGACAAGTAATTTTGTGATCCACAGTCGCTTGTCCTAAATCTAAGTGCATTTTTTACACTTTATTGGATTTTTTTAAAACTCCGAGATACAATAATTAAATTGTTTTCGACACAAAGTAAGTTTTCAAAAAATATTAAATACAAAAAAAAAACAACAACAATATATTCCATTGCACTATATAGTATTTTCAAATAATACAAATCTATCATAATACGGCAGACAATGACAAACAAACACACTAGATCAATCTTGTATCGTTGGCGGTCCAACGTCAATCAACAGTTTCAAACTTCGAAAGTTAACTTTGACAGCGTAATTTATTACGATAGAGACTACATCAGTGCATACTAGTGCCATCTAGTGCATCGGCGCGGAAACACATCAACAGGTAGGTCTCGATGCAAGCGGAAATGTAACTCCTCTCCAATAAGGAAACAGTTTTACAAACGTCAACAGGTTAACAGGTGCTTACAAAGGCGGGAGTTTAGAATATGGGTAAATAAATACAAATTGTTGATTTGAAATTTTCTATTTTATGTTACAGTTTATTACTTAAATGTACATGGTTTAAACTAATATACATGTTTTTAGACTGGAAAAAAGTATCTTTATGAAATTTACAGTTTTTATTGGGTTATGAACAAGTTGATGTATGAGGGTCAGCCGTCTGGTACTAAAATGGACAAAATACAAATGTTTCAGGTGGAATTTTCATAACATAGGCAATAAAAATGTCATGCTCAACAGTAGGAGTGTATATCTAGATGAATAAGAAATAACGTACCACACAACCAACAAATACATTTCACATTACATTTACATTTATTTTCCAATCCATTTTGAGACGCGTTCGTTACTTCTATTTTAAAATAAATGAAATACGAATCTATATCCACAGTGTCGGCACGAGACTGGATTGCGATTACGACACTTGTAATTACTTTAACAGGGAAACCCGTATACGCGAGGGAGAACATTGCAATAAGTTTAATAGAGTTGGTGACAATTCGTCTGAAAACTGAGTGCATTGCGACACATGAGCATCGTTATTTTATATGAACTTACGTTGACATTTTGTTTTCTTTAAAGTTTATTTTTCTTTAGAAATCAATGAAATAATAAACGATTTATACCTTCCATCCTTTTCGTAGACTTCATTATGTTGGCAATATCTTAGTTTTTTTGTTCAAGGGCTTTCTATACATACATCGATAAAAATGGATTTAGTTAAACAATAGAATAACTTCATAACTAAATTAAATAAACATGAATTCACTGACAACCTACAGCTCCTGTAATACTTTTTCATTTATGTTAGTAATCAATTCAGTTTATTTTTAGACACGTTCTCGTTCTATAGGTAATTGGATGTCTAATTTGAAACAATTTTCTATAATCAGTCGAGTATTTTCCCCTTCCACACGAGTGCTTTGATCGTGGCAAGAGTCAGCTGTATTCAGGTGCCCTGTAATCACTTATTACAATTGCCACTTTCTTTCATTTATAGTTCAAATTGGCTTGGCAAACTGGTGGTAATATATTGCTGAAAAAGGACTTTTCTCGCTCTTAAATATTCCATTTATACGCTATGATTGTAAGTAACTTGTAAGTACTCTGGAAAAAACAATCAGAATACATTAGTAGCACGGGATAGAGCTTTAGAACTATTTTGGCGGGACCTTCGAGGCTAGAAAAAAAAAAACGAAACCTTCATCAATTAATTTCACAACATTACAGTTACTTAGCTTTAATAAAAGCAAGGCTATTCGATAACACTTGCATGAATTGAACAGGTTCATAAATCATATTTTTGATTTATCTACATTGAGCATGTGCATTTTGACAAATTTTGTAAACGTTAGTACAGTAGCAATTATGGTAAGTGATTATTATGTGATCATAATTGACAATTATATCAATCCCGATATATGAGTGAATAAAGCTTTATATTATGAAATAATTATTCACCCCTCGAACCTTATTAGCAATAGGCTGGTGTAATGATGAATGAGTGCATTAAGAGTTGTCTAAAACAGCTTTAATTTACATCTTTAAATACCTTTAACATTATACTGTACGAGTGTAACTAAAACAAAACTCTTCCTGAACGGCTGGATCAAGTTGAATGGAAATTCATACGAGTTGGGGTGGTAACCTGAACGCTTCAAATTTACAAAATAAAAGTAATAAAAATAAAAATTGTAGTTATGTAGGGTCCGCTAGTTGCTTATGTGAACATCTTATATCTCTGTAGATCTGGCATCGGGTTCATATTGATTGACATCCGACGGCTATGTTTGATTTCACGTACAGTCCAGACACAACACAGCATCATCGGCATCATCCATCTTTTCCCATTAAAGAGTCTTTGAGTATTGTCATCTGAAACACAAATCACAACATTTGGTATTTGAGGATTAAATAATAAAAAACACTATTATGAACAAGTCAAAAGTACATGAATGGACAAGGGTCTATAATCAAACCCCTGTTACAAGATGATCTTAAAATGATCCAAATTATATCGAGTCTTTAATTATTAAGCCATGATGGTTCAAAAATTCATAATGAACTCGTATTTAAATTGGTAACTAGAGAAGTCTTAAAATAAAAAAAAATGCATCGAAAACGCACAAGAAAATAAAAAATACTCACATTAGAATTATTAAAGATTAATAAAAATAACATAAATGTTGTTCAGCGATCGCAGACGCCTGACACGTACAGGTTTAGATCTCTCCATTCTTCAGTGGTTATCAAAGTTTGAATAATTCAAAACCACAAACTGTTCAATATTCAATTCATAAATGTGTATTTAACAAATAGCGTTAACTACTTGTATCTATAATACTGTTTCTAACAGACAAAGGAACTTAACTATTTTTGCATACTACCCAAAACCGAAAACAAAACCTTTTTATTTACTTGAAAAGAGAGTGGGGGAGTTAGGGTATTAGACGCGATTTTTGTAGCGATTTCTGAAATTTTTATACCCTGATCTTATAGAGTAGAATATATGGAGGTAAATAAAATAATAAAACTACATTAAAAACTAATTTCGCCACATGACGAGTACCTTTTGAGCTCAAAATATTTATACACTAACTATAAGACGTATCAATACTTATTACTTACATTCTAAATGACATATCTATATAATTTATGGCTCTTGATAAAGAGGGATACGTCAGAAGTCAGTGACTGCAAATATTTATCAAAACTAGGCTGCTTAATGGTGATAAAGTGTTAAGACACAATTGTTATTTTATCATTGTCTTAGAAAACAATACGTATAACCAAGATTTGGAATACACATATTAAAAATAAAAAAAAATGATACGTATTCACGGACACCTACGGCCGATATCGATATATCTTTTTAATGATGGATTTGGCAACAAGAGAAATAATTATGACATATTAGTAGAAAGATTTTTCAATAGTAGTCAGGCTTTTTGGTAAAGGCCGAATAATATTGAAAACGGCCGTAAGTGTCGTACATAATATATTAGTTTATTTACCCTAAGAAAATATAATAATATGTGACCTCCTCAGTAATCCCTATTTTTGAGAAACTTAAGGGCGAGTTTGCTTTTTGTTCTTGAATATGGCGTTCTAACTATTAATTATTAACCGAATCGAAATTATCACAGTTGTAACAGAAAAAAATATGCTTCCGCTGAGTATTAGTCAGCGGTTAGAGAAACATAACTGAGTATTCCAATACTACGTACAAGGCAGTACGTTTATGTGAAACCAGTTCACAAGCGAATCTAGACTAGTTACAACTTTCGCTATCATATCTGCTAGGTAAGAAAGTGAAAGATAAACGGTAAATATTAAATTATTAATAGAAAATTACATGGATTGCTTTGAATTCTCATACTTGGAAACCAGGAACTATCCAGGTCATTTAAAAATACCTCTTTAAGAGTGAATTTTACGCTTTCGTGACACAGGCGGGCAGGATAGGATTGGATATAATAGTGACTGCCGACAATAAAATATAACATACGTCTACATTGAATTTACATACTAATATCTCCTTCTAAAATAGTTTGAGTTTTCCATATAAGACGCTGGTGTATATGTGTGTATGTTCCGGTTTTATACCTAACATATCTACGTTAGATTGCTGAATGTTCCAAAATTGGTCTCAGCAGGTTTTTGTGCTTATTATTTAATTTAGTGTATTAGAGAACAACTTAATTTTTTGTGACAGTGTAGAAAACTGTAATAAATTTTCTAGAGAGAACATAGGATTTATATTTTGGTCTGCTTACTTATGTCTCGTACTTATATTATTTTTGCAAAATTTAAAATTCAATTTCTTGAGATCACAATTTTAATTAAATTTTTCCTTTCCACTACCCATCGTTTTTAAGCTCATCTTTCGTCTATAGGTACTTTTTCTTTTTTTATGTCGCGTGGGATGTTTTTTGAGAGGTGTTGTGTTCCGGTGCTGATGTGTAAATTTGACACCGCGCAGCACTCGACTCCGGTGTCGCGTGAGACGTTATTTTTTATAGGAATATTTATGAAGGATTGGCAAAAACTTGAGTCAGGGAAGTTAACGTAACACGTCTAAAGTTTCAGATATGAATGCTTTAATAACAAATAAAAAGAAAAAAATTGAATTGATTTGCATTTTGGAGAAGTATATTATCTGGACTCTATAAGAGGCGATGACTGAGTTTGTTTTATGTTTCTTCTCAAGGTACACAGCCAGAAAATTTCGAAACAATTTTCTAAACAAAAAAAACATGCACAAGTGGTCTCCTATCCTATTTGCAAAATAAATGATTTCATTTCTTAGGCCGCGAGAGAAAAATGAGACTCCGTTTAAGTTTGTCTTTTTCTGACTTGCGGCGGCTTGGTACAGAAAGAACAGTTGTTAGCCTACTTGATTATGGCACACCTTTACCCATGCTTTACTTTAAACAAAACAACTGGAATCTGTCTTGCAATTATTTCTTTGCCAGTGCCGCAGGCTCTAAAGGTACATTTCCGTGCAATGTAGCCGTCGCCAACGTCTGACTTCAATTTAATAAGGCTGGCATTCATCATGCGGTAAGAGAGGAGACGAGAAGTGTTTTGAATAACCAATTACATTTCCACGTCTCTCCGCTTAGCTGCGGTGGATTCACTCTTTTTGATAAGGATATACCTAGCGTTCGTTATTAATGTAAAACACAGTCTCCGAGTTAGTCAAAGAGGCAGAAATGATATATAATATTATACTACGACCTAACCTCCTTTTATCTATCTCTGTTGAATAATGCACTTAGGTATAAAAATAAGAATATTTTTATTTTAACTTTGTAATGTGTGTTTAGTACTCTGCCTACTTATACCGAAATATTCTAATATGTTACCTTAACCCTTTTATTGTTATTCAATACAGACAAATTAATTACGAATTGAATAATATGCGGCTTTTTCTGTCACCCTTTGTCAGTTTTGGTATAAATTATATTACGCTAAAGGTTTAAAAAAAAAACATAAACATAACCATTAACTAAGCTTCAGAGACTTAGCGCGTGGCTAAATCGTAAAATAAAAAAAAAAACTCCTAGAAACGAAAAGCCATGTTTGATCCCAAATTATTAGAAACACGAACGAAAACTTGTTAAACCTTTGGTTGCGAAAGTTTTTACAACCGTCGAAATTAATCAATAGGTTCGAAAACTTTTACGTTAACCTTTGTAAGGTTATAAAGTAAGGAAAATTAACGTATTAAAACGTGATCGCAACCTTATGAGGTAAGCTTGTTACAGCGAAATTAAATAACGACCGTGACATTGAACGGTCAGTAGGATTTTTTCAAAATTTTCATCATTATTCAGAGTAAGTATCTCAAATTAAGATTATTTTTACATCCATATTCAAGAACATTGAGCAAAATGGCGCTCACAGAGTCAAGGTCAATGTCAATTATAGACATGGTTTCCAAGACAGCCAATCGTTTCCCTGGGACACACCGAACTGAAAAGCTAGGCGGCTTTCGTTGGTCATAATTTTTTATCCTGGTTTATAGGAGTTGCGTGACAGGCAAGTGTGGAGGGTATGTCCCATTAAAAAAAAACTATAGACTTTGTTGTCACAGACTAACATATTAGATCGTCACTTAGCGGGATAGCGCTTTTGAATACAGCTAATTTTTGGGAGTGTCGTTGTTGAATACAAGGACAAGGACAATTAACTAGAGATTGAATACTTGACCGTACCCTTCGCCGGTGAGCGCGCAGCAGGCCTGTATGTGCCAGGGGTGCTGCTTTATGGACGTCAGGTCCAATTGTTCTGATATCTCCGCTGCTGTCATCGATCCTTTCACATCCTGGAAACGAAATTATTACTGTGAGTACATTGTTAGTCATCTAAAATAAAATATTTTATAAATAAGGTTTTTAATATTTGGTTGCGCATCTTTATGTAATTAAGGGTTTAGTAAGAGTACTCCGTAATTATTTATGTTCGGAAAATTCTCAAAAAAAGCCATTCTCATTCAACTTTGTCAAGGCATGCGGTCATATCAAAACTCTTTTGGAATAGGCTATTGTCTCACTGTTGATTTCAAAATATGTCTAAGCTTCGCCGTAACACGACTTATAACAATAATTATTTAAAGTATGTAGTTATATTTGGTGCCCCTTTTCTATTTAACTTGCAACAATTTTCAAGTCCTACAAAGTTTACGTAAGGTTAAGGAGGCAATTCGTTCGGAGAATTACTCAGGTACTGAAAGTTTCATGAACACAAACATCAGCTAATCACCTGTCAGAGTTGCCGTCAAACGATATTATTGGTTGTTATACTACCAATCACGCAAGTCTTGTGATCAACCGTTTTGACAACTTATTACATGTATCGATCAGGATTTTGATGCATGTTTCTGTCACGCCGATTCCGTTGTGGGGTGTCCCCTATGACTTAAATTCGAACTCCTTTACCAGACGCGCGAGAACCCCGGATTTTATAATCTATAGCCTGGACATGCGAACAGTGTTTTTTTTTCTGGTCGTCGGTTTACCACAGCTTGAGTGGTCACGGGTGGGCAAAGGCTAAAATATTTTAAGCCCGAACAACAAATTACCTCACTGATTATTGATTTATTTCCATTGATAACTAATGATTGATTTCTCTCGCTTCCCATCCTCTAAAGAGGACAAATCCTAGGAAGCCTTGACTGATGGTAGCCCTACGTATAATAATAATATAATATAATAATATAATATTGGACAACATTCACACAACGCCATCTAGTCTCAAATTAAGCAGAGCTTGTGTTATGAGTACTAGACAACTGATAAACATACTTATATAGTTCTAAATACATACATAATATAGATAAATTACACCCAGACACAGAACAAATGATCGTGCTCATCACACAAACATTTGTCCTGGGTGGGAATCGAACCCACGACCTCCGGTATAGCAGTCAGGGTCACTAACCACTAAACCAACAGGCCCGTCGATATATCGTTATATCGATAGTTTTCATGCTTAGCCAAGTTTACTGGTCTCTATAATAAATCGATTGCTTTAACATTTTTCTACTCATAGGGAACACAATATATATACAAATTTACAAGCTACTCAATGTTTATTACAGACGTTATCAAGCCTGCATATTGGATTAAAACAAGTGTTTTAGCTAATTAAATCGATGCCGTATCGATCGGAAACATTAATAAGGCAATTAATTCGAAACAAATAATACGCGAACGAGATGTTAGAAACCTTGCAAATATTAAGTTAACTTTAGAAAACGACCTTAGTACATGTTAACGAGAATCCGAAGCGAAGCATGTCTTTACATGAAAGAAATACACTTCTTAAATAAATGTTTATAACATGGCGTTTTTCTCGCATTTTTTTTCATTGGCTTGAAAAAAAATGTTTCTGTTTGTCCCGGTTGCAATGGCAAGTCAAATAGAAATCAAATCTAGTAAAGTTCCCTAATGCAATTGCAGTTTTACTTACAATATTTAATTATTTACTTATTTTAGTGATACAGATCTCTAGATAAAGCACGAGTACTTACATTGCATTATACAATGTATCGATAAGAGTTTTTATATTCACTCAAGATATCATAAACGAGGAAATTAGAAAACAAGCATTAATTTAAAACATTTTTCTTCAAAACTAAACAACAAAATCTTATTTTAATTACAATTTTTGTTTAGAATCAATATACTCTTCCACCTTCCAGCTAAAATATGACACTAGCCCCTATCATGGAAATTTCAATTTAAACGGAAACAGGGAAGTAGGTCAAATTCAACTTGAGATTGAAATCATACTTGTCTGGTGCTAAAAATGATATCTTGCAATACTAAAATAGCTACTAGGTGGTCAGACCTTCTATCATAAACCAAGAACAAAAAGAGTTAGAAGACAGACAGACAGTCAGGATTATTTAGAGAGGACGATCAACGTCAGATTTGAAACGAATTATCCATGTTGCCGTACTTTTTGCGAATGAAATCCGAACTACTAGACATTTTCCTTCCATTACGTTTGACAACCTACAAAGAACATCGAATTCTAATTCTTAGACAGCGTATATTACTTTCGCGATATACGTCCTAGTACAAAGGCAGTGCACCTCCTTCTCCTTATCTAGTTAGGTTTCACGTTCATGACGCGCGTCGACGACAATAAGGTTAGGTCCCCATTGACCTTACGTGTAGTCTAGTGGGGGGGCGTTAACAACCGGCTGCGTTAGGCAGCCTCCGCCACATATTAACAGATGTTCACACGGCATGCAAGTATGCTGAGCGTTCTCATGGTAAAGTCAGCGACAGAAGTCGTCAACACAAACAGATTTTCAAAACAACTGTACAATCTAATTGGATGAGTTGCTCTTGGACTATCAGTCAACTTATTATAGGTTTGACACTTAATATAGGTATTTCAAACACTAAAATAATTGAAGTGACATTCCTACTTGTCTAAGAAATTTGTGCTTTTAGAATTGTATTAGCGACTTCCGTTGCTAACTGTACGGATAAACACCTTTTTTATTATGCATTGCGGAAAATATGCAAGATTTGAATGTGGTTTGAAGGATACGTATTTAACTGTTCTTAGTTTACCTAATTTTTGATATCTTTTTATTTTACGTTTTCTACATTAGTTAAACAACAAACAACTGGTGTGATACCTTGTATTTGAAAAAGGAGTGTGTAAACACAGAAGCCAATTTATTAGCTCTTACACTTATTTATTTTACTCAAATAGTATATCTCCAAAAAACAGTATTTTGTATGACACTGTTGACTGCTGATTTTATTATATTACATATTAATATGGTATCCTATCCTAGAGAAAAAGAACCTTTACAAGAAAATCTACAAGACAAAACCCCATTCCTTTGAAATCACGAACATTATGCCAACGCAATCAAAATACTATAAAAATATGAACAGTTACGATTTTATTATTATTTGGTATTTATTTTACGAGATAAGGAAACCAGTAAAAGGCACGTCCTTACGCCGCCATAGATAATGCTGATGACGCGATTAGATTGACACAGCTGTAGTCACCGCGAGCGATGCCACACAGCATTTATTTATACACATTTTTGATTCAGTGACGGATTATATACATGTTAGGCGATAATAGGGTGGATACATAAAATAACAAGATGATTTAGACTGTTAGTTCAATGTTAATAAACAAATAAACGAAACGAGGCTCATGGGAATATGAGGTACTGCTTCATAAAACTAATGTTTTTAATTAATTTATATGGAATCAAATTTACCCTGTATCATTTGGCATAATGTAAGTTTTCTGTTGTCACCCCTACGTCTAAATTCGATATTCAAAAGAAAAGAAAGAAAGTAAGGAGTAATAAAACAAATTCACATTAGCACTGACCTAAGTAAACGAATTAGAACATCCATAACCGAGTGTGGCCTCGCTAAGTAAAAATCCGATACGTTTCGTATCGACTTATGACGTCATACGACATTAAATTATGTAAATGAGAATTAACGTGAACATGCATTTACCTAATGGCTTCGACGAGGGTGCACTGTCCTTAGTCAGGAGACATATCCAACCCATGTAGGTAGTCAAAGTTCGTGACTTGTAATAACAACAAAATGTAACTGTCCAGTAATTTGAAAATGACTTTAAAGGCTATATCGTATCGTAACAATACATTACGTGGCCGCACAGCTCTGGTATCAAAAGACATATATCATCGTCAGCAATGCAACTCGTACGATATTTTCGCATCGTCTAAATTTGCTTTCAGAAAGAAAAGCATCTGTCCCTATTGCCAGTAACTGGAAACGCTTCCGAAAGACGAAGGGAAAGTTTTTAAGAAATAGAAAATGCCTTCTAACGATAAGAGTCCTAAAAACTATGAAGATGAAAGATTTAAATCTTAATTTAAAGGCTTGGCTCTTATTCAATGGTTGATTAAGACCGCTTGTGGTTTAGGTGCAGACAAAGTATATTCGACGCCTAGATTTTTTTAGTAGTAGTTATCGAACAAAACAAATATAGCATATTAGATAAGGACGTAGTAATATCAATCTGTTTAGAAATTTTAATGTACTTCCTACGCGGAACTTGACAGGCTGTGTTATTTGAGACTATTGTAATAAGTTGATCTTGAAACTAATCACGTTATACTTTCACATTCCAAGAGTCAATTCGAAGGTTTTATATTGCTTTATTGCTCTCAGTAGTTTGTTTATATGGAACTAGCTGTTGCCCCCGACTTCGTCCGCGTGGTTAGAAGATATAAGTTAGAATTTTTGAACGGAAGCTCCCGAAGATGAATATTTTTCCCCGTTTTTTACCACATTTTCCATTGTATCTTCGCTCCTATTAGTCGCAGAATTTTTAAATTCGAATCAGTAGTTCCTGAGATTAGCACGTTCAAACAAACAAAAAAACTCTTCAGCTTTATATATATAGTATAGAAGTATACATATTTAAATTATTATATTAGTCCGGACTCACAGACTAACGGGTCCTTTATATGTATATTATATCGATGAATTTAACTAGATATAGGATTTTGGTATACTCTAAATACTGGTTGAAGCGCTGTAGGTAACTGTACTGCCGGGATTATCTCCAACCTATACGTAGCAGCCCATTACTAGTACGGAAATTGAAGTGGCGATGGCCAAAGGCTGTTGCAGTTTGACCCAGTTAACTCGAATGTATGAATGATTTTTTTAACAATCAACGATCTATGTCATTATTGTGTATCTAGTAACCAAACCATATTTATAGGTGAGATATTGATTTTTTTCTATTTTCAAGTGACTGGTGACAAAACAACATGAGAATTAAGCATTTTTGACTGAGTAGTTACAACTTTACATATGGTACATTATAACTTATAAGACTGTTACGAAACTTTCAAGCTTCATCGAAATGATTTCCGCTCAGTTTTTGACACATCTATAAATCATAACATTCTACAATACGTAATAATGTATGTCTAATGGACATGTTTAAAAAAAGATCACCAAAATCAAAACACTCGATGTTTTTCTTAAAATTAAATTGAATTAATAAAAAAAAAGGTATTGGTTTCAGAAATGGGCGATATTTATATTTTTAATTATTCCACACAATACTACAGGGTGTTTCGATATCGGTGTCTTTTAGTCTGTTTTAAAATTACCTGTTTATTCGCGTAGACAAGAAGGCAGGCTCGACTTAGCTCCTCGTGTTTCAACATCTGATGCAACTCCTCGCGACTTATGTTCAGCCGCTGACGATCCGTCGAGTCAATAACCATTATCACGAACTGAATGAACAGAAAACTAACAATGGAATAACGCGACGCAATCACTATGTTGACAATTTAATAATAATAAGAATATATTTGGATAATAATGGAGCAAGAAACATAAAATTCGTCACAATATTAAAATAGTCGCTATGGTTTGCAATGGCTCTTAAACTATAGAATACTATCAGAACGCCAAGCAATTAGGCTGTTTGTTCAAAATTACGTGAAGACAGCCTTGTTAATCAGCAGACTACTTATCGTTTTAATTTCAAAAACTTTTATCGGTCAAAAATGACGCAACAGCATAACTATTGTATACCAATTGATAGTTGTATCGTAATAAACGGATGAGGTAAGGGTCGAGCCTTCCTCTGGAGCTAAATTGTTGTCGCGCACATCCATTAGCCGAGTCCGGAGGCAAACAAATTGCTCTCGGCTTAGCTCAGTGCATCGCGTAATACATATTGAATGGGTCAATCTCGAGATATGTACATTGCTATAGCAGTGCGGGATCATGCTGTAACTGGTCTTATAGATTGAATTTTTCTCGCTCTTTCTAGAGTATACACAATACACATACGTTTCTGGTATAACACAATGTAATAACGACTGAACGAAATTGCATGTGATTTCTACGGATGAATTCTGAGAGTTAATTTTTAATCATAAAAAAATATTCATGCGTAATTCGTACGTCTTGATACGCGAGCCGCAAGCGGTGTACAACGATCAAAAAGTCAAAAGCAAGTGACATTTTCAATAGCAACAGCGCTAAAGCATAAAATTTCAGGTGCATGTAAGGCTAAGTAGGTGCAAGGCATCGCAAGGAAAGTTATCGAATGATGGATAAACCGGTCGCGGAAACCTGTACAATAATTATATTTCGCATGAATTATAAAACAGTCGCATAGCGCCACAGGGTACTCAGAACTAAAGTAGGCCATAATGATTCAAGTATTATGAAATAATGCGGATTTCGTTACGTATGTTCCTATTATTCGAGTGACGTCATTTTTGACATCAGAGACTTGAGCATGAATATATCTACAGTGTATTCATATTGTTTACACTATATGAAGATATTTGTGTCTCCAATCATGTCGCAAAGACTGTAAAGGAGTGATGTGTTTCTGTTTCTTTTTCGGGAGTAATCGCATCTACTGAACCCAATTGTGAAAATTCGTTTACCAATAGCTACGTCATTTGTGGCAATTATTGGCCAAAATAAATACCGCCAAATACATTAGGCACGGGTCAGCAACAAAACTCTTTATATTCTCATTAGGTAATTTTTGAAAAAGATTAATAAGTCGCTTGTATAATACAGAAAACGCTAGATAAGGCGGAGCACTTCCTAATATACTTAATTGGTATTATTGATGCCCGATAACATGGTGTACGGGACAGATTAAGTCGCGGCCACTTTATCGATATAATTAATACGACTTATCCTGTTAATGATATTCGTGACTGGCAACAACAAAGTACTGCGTTTATTGAGTGTTTAACTCAACTTATGAAGTTGTGGAGAGAATTAATGGATCGCGGTTTTAGTACTGTGGTATATTATAAAGTTGTTTCTGATTATTGATAACCATACAATGCAAACGCCAATATTTTAATTTTGAGCGTAGCTCTGCCTGTATTTTGCACTTTCATAAATGACTGCTGAGTAGTATAGGTTTTGATAAGGCAATAGCTTGAGCTTAATAAGGGCAGATTATGTATAGACGCATGAGCGGAAACTAATTGATTGAATAGATTAAAAAAATAAATAAGGTATTTTTTTTTTTCGTCTCCTAAGCAAAAAAAATAAGATTTAAGTACAGAGTTGAAACCTCGTGTGACGTCACTTATCAGTCTTTACTTTCATCAATCTTAGCATTTGATGTGTTTTATCTTCGCTATTTATGATTGATTTAATCAACTAAAAAGCAATGTTTTTAGAAATCTATCTGATGGACTAATTAGATTTATCAATCCCTATAACTTTGTGTCTTAGTATTAGCGTCGAAACGTACATACATTCTGTGACACTAATTTCTTGATCATAACACATATTTTAGTCGGGTTTAAACCAAAATTATGTGACAAATTTGATTAGCAGAAGACGTATAAGTAAGCTAACTTGTGGACACAAGGTCGAATTCTAGTTACGCATACATCCTTGTGTGAATTAAGGATGTCGACTATACAAAAATACATTAGATGTTTAAACTGTATAGCTTCATAATATAAATAGTAAACAATTAATTACTTGGTGTGTTTTGTTTTTTATCAAAGTCAATCGATCTAGTCGTAAATGAGTAAGACCAAAACAAATTTCATGGTAATAATGAAACTGTTTTAACTTTTGTTTTTGTCATATTTTTTCTTATGTGATCTTAAACGTCACTCGATTTTCAGTCTAGGTTAGTCGTACTATCTGTGTCAGTTAAGTTGAGACAGATAGACATTTTATTTATTTATTTTAAGGCGTATTTTAGTTGATTTGGACTTTCGGTACTTATCACAAATGGTTGTTTTCAAGGTTAAGTTTAGCGGTGCATGCTTAAATGTTATAAAAATACAGCCGTAAGCAAGAAGGACGCTTAGCTGAGTGACCTTTTTTAATAGCTCTACATTCTACTTGACAATGACCGAGACATTTTGCTGTGCTACGTTTTTAATACGAATGCTAATCTCCTTATTCTTTTGTCTATTATAGGCTGACTTTTATACAGTTAGATACACCAAGAAATGAAGCTAAACAATTTGCATTGTTTATTAAAACATTAGCCATTATTTGTACTAGTCTATTATGACACATTAAAAAAACTTTATTGTCTGATTGTTTGTCAATTATGACTACTCTATTTAACGGCGGTTGTCGCCTGGGCATTGCGTAATCACTGCGAAAAGTAGCCTCGACCTTACTTGGGCTATAATTGCTACAAACCAAATATATCATCAAAGTTTCATTTAAATTGGTTCAGCGGTTTGGCATTAAAGATGTATTGAATTAACTTCTTAATAATAATATTAGTTTACAGCATTATTTAAACTGTTCTATTATGACGCATATGTTTACGTAATGTCTGATTGTTTCTTAATTATACACTATTGTATCCTCAACAATTTTCCTCACTGTAAGATTTAAATCCAGAGCCATAAGTAAATTACAATACCATTTAAGTATGAAAATAGAATCATCAAAAATAAATGTTTGACAAGCAGAATTATTTAACTGTTCAGCGAAATACATAATTGATTAGGTTAGGTTAGGACTGTTTTTTGACAGGCAAGTTTTACTCATCATTTAAAAATAGCCGACTACAAAATATAGTCTAGTATGTTATGTTACCTCACTATTGGTATAGTAAGTGTTCCAGGCTGATCTCAAGCTCTGTTGGCCTCCGAGGTCCCACATCACGAAGCGCAGGTTCCTCCAGACCACCTCCTCGACATTGGAGCCAATTGTTGGCCGTGTGTGAACCGCTTCTCCCAACAACAGCTGGTACAGTATTGTGGTCTTACCAGCATTGTCTAAGCCCACCAGGACTAGTTTGTGTTCTGTGGAAAACAATGGCATAAGTATTGTTTTTTTGTAGAGTTGATAGTTTTTAAATCTACAAGTAAAGTAAGTTAAGTATGTCTTTTTTATGGTTGTCTTAAGATTTTCTGTTTGTATTGTAAGCTAGTTGGTAAGAATGATGTTTTGAGACAGAATATTAATAGTTTCTGAAAGTTCATTAAGTTGAAAACTTTTCACACTAGTAGTTGTGTAATATTTTGTAAAACTTTTAACAATAAATACTTATTAAGTCTGACTGAATGATGTACATGTCAAGTAGTAAAAGTACAGATCATTAGTTTATCCACCAAGTTTTTTAGATAATATGAGTTACTACCCACTTATTGAATAGTAAATAAAATATAAATTCTCAAGGGTTATTTGGTATTGTTATTAATGAAAATAAATGAGTACAGTGACAAGTTAACAACAAGTTTATAACTTGTTAGTGTTTGTCTCACTCTATTTAAACTTATATGTAGAGGTTTACACTGACCAAATACTCCTACAGGTGCTATAACGAAATGTCGCATCACAGAAATAGGCCGCACAAAACTTTATCAGTGGAAATATTTACTTTAACACTAATTTGGACGGCTCGTAATACATCTTACACTATCTTATCACTGACATTAGCTAAGTAATAGTTTATAATTATATAAATACTTACCCTCATTCCCGAACAAACTCCAGATCTTTGATATAAGTAAACCCATGCTTGGTAAACACTTTGCACTAAAAAGATCAGAGACAAAGACTGGAAGGTAAACTACAGACCTACTTAATTATTCTCATTGTCGAAGAAATTTGTACAAGTATATGCAGTGTTATGACTTAAAAATACACTGCATACTACTTTGTGAACGTCTTTCACGCTCTAGTTCACTACGATATTTCACTAAACAGCATTTTTATTACTAAATGTAGCAAAATATGTTTCGTACGCGTCTCCGTACTTTTCTTTCAGAACGAACGGGTAACCAGTCGACGAACACAGCAAGACAAGACACAGATAATGAGACAGCAACACAAGTCAGAGTCACCAATCTTTGGGGTCTATTACCATGTATAAAATTACTCGAAATGTAGGTCACGCACTCATATTAAATAATAGCAAATATATTTACTACAAAAAAACTTCATTGAAACATTTGATAGCTTCAAATGTTTCAATGAAGTTTTTTAAATAATTATACTAAAAGTATATAATATGTGCTACGAATGAATTATCATTATTGCTATGTACGACTACATATAAATAAAAAGCCTGTTTATAAGAATAGACCCCCGATACGTTTCATTGTACGGTGATCACTTAAAGAACTGCACAGATAAAATAGATCTCAAATATGGTAACAAAATTTGTTTCACGACAAATTTTACTCATTCAAAAATTTTGATTATTAAATACAAATACATAAAATGCCGTTACATTGAATTCACAATAGTACCTTTGAGTGATAACCTTTCAGAATTCTTCTGAAAAGTGTCTTGTCAACTAGAACGAAACGTAGCGAGACCGTGTTACGTAGCGTGGTAAGCTAGCGCGAGAATTGAATTTTACCCTGATAAAAGGTGAGTTTGTTTATTTTATCCACGAGACACTTTGTCATATTTTTTTACTCATGCTACCTTTTGAATGTATTATGAGTCAGCTAATCGCCCTACAGCGGCCAGTACCTACTCGTATAATTAAGATTGCGATGACATCAAATACCATGATCCTAAGACTAATCCAGGCGGGCAGAAAGATATCGATGCTAGATTTATTAGTAGGTACTGCTTTTCTTAGATTGTTTTTTTGCGTGTGAAATTTTAATTATTTAAAATTATAGTTGTTTAGTTACTCCTTATAATATTTTAGAGATTAGCCGGAACAAACGAACAAATAGTCAGGACAGAATAGGAAAACATGTTGTTTTGGGGTTTGTATGAACCGTATATTTATATACTTATATGCATGTAGTTTAGCTTATTTAAAATATTTTCCCATAAAATATTAAGACAGTAAAACAATTATACAATACTGACTATTGCTCTAGTCGACTTTTATGACACATTAATTAATTTTTTTTACCTACTTAGGTACTTAACAAAAGGGTGGCATTCGATTTTCTTAATTTTTCGTTTAAAAAATAGATTGAAAAAATGGCTTTTTTTAGATATATACTTTTAAATAAATTTGAAAGTAGGTATCATTAACAAAAAAATGACACAGTTTTGATCAATTATATCAGCCAGAGCCTTTTGAATACGCTTTCATATTGTATAAACTCCCGAAACTTTTATTAAAATATCGAAAATTCGTTAAAACAAACAAGTAAAGAATATGTCGCAGGTCAAGCGGCAATTTGATGAGCTGTCAAAAAGTCAACATATCGCGGACAGAGTATAAAATATAGGTATAGGTATTTAGGGCTAAACTTTTAATAATACGAATAGTTTGCACTAAAAATACTAACAAATTTCAAGTTCGAAATGATAAAATCATCGGATCATTCAACTTTAATTTCTGCTTAGTATTTATTCATAGTTCGATGAAAAAATATTTTTTAATTATATTCTCGGCACAGAAACTTCCTCAAATCTTTATGAAATAGCTAGCTAAGTACCGAGACTGTAGCTAAGTAGGCATTAAAACTTTAAGTGTATGCAAAAATCAATAGATACTTACGTCATCGTAATTACCATTCACATCGACCGCCGTGCGCATTCTTAATGGCACAGGACAGGGGAAGCGAGCTGGGTCGTCGACCCGACCTGTGGGGTAACTTGGGACTTCCTCCAGTGCTTTGAACCCTCAAAACTTAGGTATACATACCTCAAAAAGTCATTTAAACCCTCGGTATTAAGGCACTCTAGATCTTAGCACACAATATTATTGCCTGTTTAATAGGGCCATTTCGCCTTATTTATTTATTTATTTTATTTATCATTTATGTACACAGACCAATAAAAGTATCACAAATATAGAAACGGCTAAACCTTACTGCGGTCTTTAAAAGTAAGTCTTGCAGCTGCTTTAAAGAGACTGCAAAGATTACTCTATCCTTATTCAGATTCGATTCAAACTAATCAATCTTGTCGTTTCCCAATCGTTTTGAATTTCATAGTAGTTAATTTTCGTGAGGATGTGGATGATTCCTCACGAAAATTAATATTTGAATACGGCAACAGTTTACTCACGCGTATTTAATTTACTAGAATTGTCCGACTAGTTTCGGCCTGAATCAGAGTCATGAGCTGGCGCATCTGTCAGCTTTGTTGGCTTTTGTATATGCTTAGAAACCAATGTATTTCTGTACCATCTCACTTAGTTGGTTAAATAAATACACAAGTGTCACATCGAGTTACTTACCTACCTTATTAGGAACTTATAATACAATGTCATCAATAAGTTTCTCGAAATTTATTTGGTCAACATACAAAACATAACGAAAGTATTACATAGGCTTATGTTTATTTACAAAATAGATAACCGATATTTACAACACTGCGATCGAAATGGATTATAATAAAATAATACATATTTAAATTATTTTATTTTTAGGTCAAACTCCTTAACTATCTTAATGCACTACTTATTTCACTTATGTTAGTATTCTCTTCACACGATTTACAATATCTACACGCAATATCGACACAGAAAAATTAATCGCATTCATAATTTTTAAAACAATATGTAGTTTTATTGGAACCGACAAAACACAATTCAGATTTTTACTCGTCTTAATTACCTTTAGGGATCTACGAACGAGTCCAGATTGAAAAGCAGGAGTTCCACAGTTGGGGAAGTGGAACTTCGCACCAGTCCCCGAAACTTAGAAAGGTTCTGAGCTAAGCTCGGGCATTTGCCTCCTGCATGCAGTATTTTTGCGAAGTAAATTAATAACAATTTTATAACCATCAACGGTTTTAAAAAGATTACAAGTGTATTGTCCCATTTCAGTCAATTTATTTACATTTTGTTTCCATAGTCTAAAAAAAACTAGTGATCGTTACTTCTTGACACGGAACACAAAATCCGTGGTTTGTTTAGAAATGTATCCGTAATGTGGTCAATTCCATTGGCGGGAAATTGGTATGGCTTAAACTAAACACTGGTACACCGTCAGTGGTACCGGGGAGGTTGGTTTGATAAACTGACTTAATGTTTCGTAATATTTTGCTTAGAGAGAATGTTGTGTCTCCGTTACAATGAAGACTAATTGATGTATCAATTTGACATGAAAAACTTTGACGATGTAGCGTCATTAGAGCTGAGTTGGGAATAAAGTTGAGTAAGTTATTTCTGTGTAATATTACTCTAAAGGAGACCATCGCTACATCACATGGAAACGAAGTTTTGACTAAAGGCAGAAACATGTAGTAACAAAGATCGGTGTGATTTTTGTCAATAAGGAATATATCCAAGAGGTGGTCTAAGGTGTTGGCAAGATACACTGCTGATAGACTAGGTAATTTCAACTCTTCTTGATGTGAATAACGATTAAAACTAGTAGCCGTATCCATAATATTTTCTAATAATATGAAATTTCTGTGACATGTCGTGGTACTGTCTGCTAGACCTTCGTTTGTTCCTCGACCATCGTTGAATAGAACTCTCCTGTCTAACATGAAAAGTAATTGACCTTCTTGTAACGCAGTTACTCCTTGAGCATGGTCTGTTATAAACGTGAGGCGACTCCTCCTATCCTGAATAAATGCCATGCTAGTAATGGGATACATGTTTGACTCAATACGTCTACTGATGTTCAAAATTCGAGAAGTGTATTGAAATCCATTGTTATCAGTGTAAATTTGTGGAGGATTACCATTACTAATATCCGTCTGTATCGATAAAAACAGTTCCAACTCTCGATTCTTTGGCGAAATATCATAATCGACTTTACTTTCAATGAGGATAGCATTAGACAAGGGACTTCTAAGAAGATTAAAGATTTTACTTGTATGTTGCAACAATCGACCGTAAATAGAAGTAAGTTCAGTTGTGACCAGTCCAGAAATGATCAACAAAACTTTCTTCTTTATTCCCAATCTATATCCAGTCAATACATCTTGCAGCGGTTTACTAACATTAGTATTGAACAAAAACATTCCCGAATTTACATCCGAGTCTTTGAATGCGCCATAATCAACGAAAACCATTTTCTCATTGTTTGTTTCCTTTTCGATTACGGTTTTCATAAAGCCTGTGAATTCATCGAATATGAGTCGATGTTTGTAACTTTCAAGTTGTATATCACCTGATTGTATTGGTTGAATGTTGAACGGAAATATAGATCCGTTACTCACAACATCGTCAATTATACAAGATGAGCAATATATTGTAGCCGCGTTTTGTGAAGCATCATAAGTCTCTTTTATTTTAAATAATTCTAACGTCATTGGAGGTACCATTACGGCAAAATTAATTTTAAAGAACCGTCTTGAAATCTTTACGATATTATCCGAATTATATTTCCAAACAGGATTTATTTGAATCGTAACGTCTTTTTTGTTGTGATCGACAATTCTTATATTTGGATTTCTAGTTACAACTTCTACTATTTCAGTCCTTTCGTGACTTAGCGAGTTAAATACATAAATTTGATCTCCCGGCGAAACTGTTCTAAACACGGATATGAATTCACCATCTCTATACACGTATTTTTGCAAGTATGCTGTGTGTTGCTCAGGTTTCAAACTCAGATAACTGGCACATATTTCTTGTATGTACCAACAATCTTTCACAGTGGATAAAATTTGATTATGAACGTATTTTAAGGCGTAAGCAGTAACCGTTCCACTGACAACATTTCGATCAACTAAACGAGCAACTGTTTCTCGTGCCTTAATTAGTAGTTCATAAATTTGGCTGACGTTAGATCCCCGAAACACGTCGAGATTCAACGCATAAGAAAAGAGTATTTCTGTTGTTCGTAGTGTAGATTGGAGGCGTCTTAACAATATTTTTGTAAAAGGTCTTGACGTATAAAATCCTGTCCAGTAAGCAGGACTTCCAGAACTTATGTCAGCGAAATTGAGAAAATCTCCTTTTAAGGAGTGGAAATTCTTATATTTCTCTTTTATGGTTTCGAAGTAATCTTTAACTGTGCCAAATTCAATCGTTGCTTTGTAAATTTCTTTGTTAGCTGTAACGAAATCAGCAATTTTTTGGTAATTATTGTATTGATAATCAAATTCAGATTGTTTCTCATACCGATGCAAACCGCCAAGAGGTGCTATAATAACATTGTGTGGCGAAATCGTTCCTGTTTTAGAATATTGTTCAAGAAGTAGTTCAGCCTTTTCTTTGACGTTGAAGGCGCTGATGTCTAGATTTTTATGTGAAGTTGCAAAATTAAATTCTGATGTACAGAGAGGGCCATTAGGGCCACACGCTTTAAATCCGGCTGAATTAAACTGTAGAAAGTGTGTTAATACGGCATGCTTTGGGTAACGGTCATTGCCAATTCTGTTCAGCTCCTCGTTGAGGCTCGATTGATATACTTTCTCATCTTCCCAATTCTGTAACCAAACAAAGTCACTATACTGATACTCCGCAAAGAACTGCTCCCAGGAGTAATGCAGATTAGTGAACACCAGTTGATTAATATTCGATGCTGCCAAGAGGTACGCCATGGTGGGACTATGAGAGACGCTGTTAGTGAGCCAAGCCACTTTCGGCGTATAATTTAAATGTTGTTTCAGCCACTGATGTCCTGGAAATAAAATGTAGGATGAGGGTTTGTCTAATTTACTATCTTTGAATAAACAAAGCACTACGCTGTGAGTAATATAAATCAGGCAGTTAAAGATTTACAGCTAGTAGTTCTAAGAAGTAGTGGTAAAGAAATAGGTCATATTAGAAAGTCAATTGGTTCATATTTTTACCTTCAATAAGTTGATGAACTAAGCCAAATAAATGGGTTGTCGCCTCATCAGGTTCAACCCAGAATCCAGTTGTTATCTCCAATTTCCCAATTTTTAATAGTTTTCTGAATGCCTGAATAATTGAAAATTAATTAAGTTAGGTACCTAATTTAACGAATATTCAGATAATGAATGTGTGGAATACTTACCGATCGAGTTTTGTGGGTAGTCGTTTTCCACCATTGACTCAAATGTGAGACTTCATTCCAACTGAAAGTGAGTTTGCTATAAAATTGAAGTTTTTTCACTACATTTGACAAAATCTTTGAAACAGTCTCTTTATGATATTGTTCAAATGTACGTTTCCAAATACTATCGACGTGTGTTCGCGGTACAAGTATAACCTACGAAAAGGAGATCGTTTATTACAAACTCTTTAAAACAATGACCAACGTCAACGAGTCGGCAATTGACCTACCTTAAGTGGAGGCCATTTCGGATTTCTCATCAACGATTCGTAGCGCCTATCAAAAATATGATTCCAATAATGTTTCTTCGTCATCCAGAAAGGCTGTAACAAGAGGATAGATTAGGTACCTATAGTAGTAAAGTCTCTACACGAAGGCACATAAAGACGTATGCGAAAACTTACCTCTATGTTTAATAGTGAAAACTTTTCTTGCGCATCCATATCGGCCTTAGCTTCTTTTAATATTGAGCACGTAAAGGCATCCGTAGTTAGATTGTAACTAAACATGGTACTATCCATAGGCATACCTTCAATGAAAAAATCTGCCTTCTCATTTTCAGGGTCGACATCAATATCAATAATACTGTGTATTGTATCTTTAAGAGCAGCTGTGGTTTCAGTTATAGTTGGAGTTTTGCTCTTTGGAATCAGAATACCCTTAACCTGAAGACTTTCGTTATCTTTGGGTATGTCGTGGAATTCAGGTATAATAACGGTATTCTCTTTGCTACTCCCGCCCCTTTGTTCAGCGCTTTGCGTGTCGCGTTCCTCTATGGGCGGAAAAAATCTCGATGGTGTAGGAATTTGGTAATAGTTTTTGATCGCTAACTTGATGTTACTCAAATTGCGATAGCTCTCAAGTGCATCTTTTGGCGGTTGTAGGGTTACGTTAAGATCAGTAAAAGTATTTCGCGCTAATCTTAACTCAGTGGGCAACTCGGGCTTAGATATTTTCATCCTAGAAAATGATGCTTTTCCTTTACTCGTCTCTAGTGACGATAGTATCGTTGATATTTTAGGCCTTGCCATGTTATGGAAAACTGTCTTCATTTGAGCTATTCCCGGAAAAATCAGAGCCTCGTTAAAGCGCAGAGAATGTTGATTCGTCATGTTTTTCCAAATTGATTCCGGTGCACTGATTTCACTAAACGGCCTTTGGACCATTTTCGACTGGTTACGTACGATCTTTCGTAAAGCTAAAAGTTTAATTTTTACTATTAGAAAGCATTTGAATCACTTTTGTCTAATTATTTTTAATACATTTAAATATGATTGATCTATTTTGCTTTTTATGAATATTACAAGTAGTACTTACTTTTCTCATATCCCGTAACTTTCGTTGTCAGTAGCAGTACTAGTAGGACGGGTGCGCACGACACGCGGATTATACTGACCATCGCTGTTGAACAACTAATTGAGGTATCCATTATGAGTGTTGTTTGAAAAATATACATTCAACATTACACTGTTTACCCACAGTGTCGTGTTATGTTCAGTCCGACTTTCTTGTTTGTAAACATTTTTTTGTGTAAAATGTGTCCGCATGATGTTTTAAACGAGGTCGAAGTTCGGTACTTATTCATTCTGAGTTTGGCTTATACATAACATGGTACTTATTTTGTAACCGATTGGCACGGTCGCATATTGAAACAAAACAGTTGATTGCTATGTTTAAATAATAGTACTCGGAAATTTGGTCATAATGTATTGGGTAGATACGTAATGAAGTATGTGTTTGAGATGAATCGTACGGCTATCAGATGTCGACGTTTGGAATTCAGATGATTGATTTACTGTAGTCAGAAAGTAGCTGTCGAAAACCATTTTTTAGGCCATTTAATCAAAATAAATCAAGATTCAATAACTTATGCGTCGATATTTAAAATGAGAAGTATTGAAATACAGAATAATGTTCATGATAGTTTTATTTTTAATTAGGTGTACTAGCACTAATCTACCGATTAAGTAAAAAATAGACTCTCTTTTATTTGTGAGCACCTACTTCCTACTTTGTTCTGAAACTCACCACACAATTCTGGACATCCGTGTGACACTACCGGAATCAACAAAATAAACCATGAAATGAAATGAAATGAAATGAAATGAAATCATTTATTCTGCAAATAGGATATTTCATCACTTTTACATGTCTTTTTATAAGAACGCTGGAGCCGACATTTCCTATCTGACTACCCTGAGAAGAAATGTCGAAACAAACTCATGGGGTCGTAGTCTCTTTTAAAGTCCAGACAGTTTTAAAATATGAGTAAAGTGTATAAACTAATGCAGAGTATTTCAATGGAATGGATAATAATATACCTGCATAAGGTTTATACTTACAAATATAAATATATGTTGGAAAAGATAAAAAAAAAACCGCAAATAAGTTGCATATTGGATTAAATAATAATTAATATTAGTAAAAATAAATTCATGCAAAAGCACAAAAAATGTCAAAACTGTAAAAGATTATATGCAAAAGCACAAAACATGTCAACAATTATAAACACAAATAATTATAGCTGTATAAGCGAGCAGTTCAATCCCAAGCGTTTTTATCATTTACATAATCGGATATTTTGTAATATCCTTTTCCGGATAGTTTTAATTTAATAAAAGTTTTAAATCTCCTAGTCGGTAGCTTACGAACATGAATGGGAAGCTTGTTGTAGAAACGTATACATTGACCCATGAACGAGTTGCTTACTCTATGGAGACGAGTAGCATGTACGGCTAAATTATGTTTGTTCCTTGTATTAACTGAGTGAACATCGGACAATTTCACAAAGTTTGATTCGTTTTTATGAACCAGCGTCACGTATTCTGCTGCAGCGGGATTGACCGAAAGGGTTACCGTGGGCCCTGTACCTGAACGGCAAAGGAAGGAACATGTGTGGGTTATATTCAGTAAAAGACCAATCCAGTCCAGTCAACCCAATGCGGAAGAAGTCATACAAAAGGTACCTAGTACATGCTGAGCCAGGCTCCCAATATGCGCGACCATGAGACACATACCACCCGATTGAGATTTTATATATTTGTAATGTGTAATCTACCTTTCCTATTTGATCTTGTTATTGATTTATCAGTGATGTAATTAAGTGAAAAAAGTACCTAATCACATTTTTCGGGTTTCTAAATGGGTTCTAAGAACACTATTAAAAACAAGAACTACCAAGCTTTGCCGCCCTAATGGCTTTCTCAGCTCATCAGGCCCCTGACTGCATCATAAACTAGGTCTTCCATACAAAACTGTAATCAGCTGATTTAGATAGACTAAACTTTCTTGGAGAAAGTTGTTTAATCCCATGTAGAGAAGCGATATTTTAAAAATAAACTTGTTGTATAAGAACTATTTTACGATACCTATTTTTGTCTCTCCTAAACTTATTTTCATTGAAATAAATACAAGTTTGGTAAGAAAACTTATGACAATTTTAAAATGTAGTCTCCTAAGTCACTGATCAAATCGCATGCGCGACTGTATGGCACGAAGTTAGCTACGACTTGCTACCAACATAAAGTTACAAACGGGCGGGTGTTTCTATCGATCGGCCCTATAAGGGGCGAACGCCGGCTTTACCCTACAGTTTTACCCAAACAAATGTTGTTTAGTTTGACATAAAACATGGTAAGTAAAACGTCGCTAACTTATATTTTCACTTTATACATGTTATTGCGAATTCTTTATACATTATGCGAGCAATTTATTGTTGTTTTCATTCTTGTTACGTGGTGTGTATAGAAAATGGGTGTCGTACATGTAAACATAGTGATAATCTTATTTGCATTTGCATCTGATTACTGATGTGATTAAACTCTGCGATCGACGCGTGTGGAATTAAAATAATAATATGTTGGTATGATATAACTGTGGAAGGCAAAATAAAATAATATATATAGTAAGCACCTAGTTTCGTGTAGATACGATAAAAAATGTGTCATTTATTTTAAGAAAAATAAATGTGTAGATACTTAGGTATTTATTTTACTCTTGCTAATTTTTATATTGAAAAAACTTAAAAAAATAAAAAAACCATTCAGCAAATTAGTGAATCTAGTCCTTAAATCAAAGTAATAACAGCTGACATTGAAACTTTTTTTCTTTTTAAGGATCCAAGTTCTATGAGCTCGTCTGGTCTGTTGGAGTGGGAGTTTTCGTTGCCATCTGATCAAATAATTTCTCATGGATGGTACCACGGCGCGCTGAGCAGGACTGCGGCCGAAACCCTGCTGCAGCAGGATCGAGAGTTCTTGGTCAGGGACTCGTCTTCACAGCCCGATAATTACGTGTTAAGCTGCCGGTCAAATGGACAACACTTACATTTTGTAATACAACGGGCAAGTCTTCAATGCGTTCTTGCTATTGCCCTTAGGGTTTCTGTCACCACCAATAGAATAGCCATAGTCATAAAATATGTTTTTTTTCAGATCGTGGTGCACCCTGACACTGTATACGAGAGACACCAGTACCAATTCGAAGATGAAGCCTACGACACTGTGGCAGACCTCATCACCTCATACGTCGGTTCCGGAAAGCCAATTTCAGCAGCTTCTGGAGCGAGAATCCAGTACCCGGCTAATCGCGTGACGCCTCTTACCAACTATATTCAGAACGATGACATCAGTTCCGTCGTGTCCCCGGTTACAGACGGATCATACGGTAACCCCTACAGTCTGTACAGCCACTTCGCGGCTAAGCCTGGAATGCAGCTGCGATTGCCTTTCAAAAAACAACGATCTCACTCTCTAACTCCTATTGATATGGGACAGCATGTCACTCACGGCAAAAGTGCAAGTGCCGACGGTGTCATTCAAAGTCAGACTAGTAAGCTAGGGAAAAGCTTTTGTAGCGATTCTTATAACAATTCCAACACTTGGGATGCCAACCTCCCGACTAGCCCACCTGCCAAACCAGCGAGATACGATGGACCCAAAGCCGAAGAAAGAAGATTAGAGCTACAGCGACTGTACCAAGTTTCAGGATCAGATTCTGGCAATGGATCTGGAGATTCTACACAAAGTTCTGCTCACAGTGACCCTAATAAGTCAAGAATGGAATCAGATTATAATTTAGTGACTCCGACAATTAAACAGCAATTCGATTACGAGCTCACCGAGGCCAAGTTATTGCAGACCGAAAACATTGACTACGTGGTGGAATCTAGAATTAATTTGGAAAATTTTCAGTCGCAAATCATACCGATGGGGTTAACTAAACCTCTGGAGTCTGAAACGCTGCATACCATCAAGCTTCTGTTACGTACTTCCGGCCCGAGGATTTTATCGAATCACATGACAAAAGTGGATTTGTATTTTATGTTCGACAATGCAATACAAATCGAAGGTCTGGACAAAACCGCTTCTGGACTGGAGCTCTTGTTCCTGCCGCAAGGTCGACCGCTGCGTTTAGATGTTATAGAAAGGTTCGTTGTGTAGTGAAAGACATCTTAGGTAGTATCATCAGTAAGATTTATTTAATGTCTTTATTTTTTCTAGGATCGAGACGTTTCGCCTTCTCATAGCAGTAACAATATTGACTTGCCAAACGGACAGACAGCGAGCTGACACAATTAACGACTGGATACTTCTAGCAGTTGAGACAAAGACCGCTTTGGGTAATCTCTACGGGTTCTCTGCTATTATGTTTGGGCTGTGCATGCCTCAGGTACGACACTGACTAAGTACATTAACTTTATTACCATAGTATTAATTTTTGTATTGATTTAATATTTTTTTCCACAGGTGGAGTGCTTGGATAACGCCTGGAATATCTTAAGACGCGTCTATACAGACAACGCGTTTATGTTCGAAGCTAAACTAAGGCCGTGTTTCAAAAGTATGAATGAAGGAACAAATCCTTTGCCTCCAAATACGACTACACCGAACATTCTTCCAGCAGTGCTGTGCTTCCATTTATTTGGTAATATACTTTTGAATAAGTATCTCTGGTTAGGATTTTTGAAATACATGGTTATCAGTCCTAACTTTTATTTTCCTATAAATATACATAGGTCTCATTATCTGTCTTTTCATCTACATACAGACGGCGAAGGCGGCGGCCTTTTGCAGCCAGACGACACGTTCTCGTTCAGCCTGATGAACAGTCTAGAGTTCGACTTCAACGCTACGGCAGCCCACTTGGACGCGGCCCGACACTTCCCCAACCAGATAGACATGTTCAAACGGAACGCCAGAACCGTTGTGCAGGAGATGTCTTCCTTAGGACCAGTCTTGGACCCGACCCTGCTCGAGTTATTCAGAACTGAGTTCCATATTAACTTCCTGTGGGGCGAGAGAGGCGCTCTCACCACCCCGAACCAAAGATTCGCCCGTTTAACGGATATTCTGACAGCCATGGCTAACAAACTAGCAAACCAACCTCCCGACGCAGACGACATTGTTTAACCGTATTTTTAGAACAGTTTACCATATCACAGAAACGCCAATTTACAAGTTATTGTGTATGCGTAGGAACATGAATATTGGATAATTAAGATAGGTACTTTGCTCATTATTTACACTGAAGCAATATCGACAACGCGAATATTTTATAATTTTTGTTTTTATAAGAAAACAGTTTTGTCGTAATATGTAAGTATGTATAGTACAAAAACAATTGTTATAATTTTGCACTGCCCATACTATAGTTAGGGCTTTTTGAGGCAATGCGAGATATAGCGATCGAGTTGAATTACATTGCGGAGCTGTGCAGGTCAGGCTAGTATTAGTGTATAATCTATGGGTCAGGCGGCCTGCCACCACGACTTACTGGTATTGCGCTGTCACACATCACCACAACCATATTTTTGTCTACAACTTTCATACAACGCCATCTAGTCACAAACTAAGCAAACCTTGTATTGGACAATAATTGATAAAAATACTTATATATTTCTAAATTCATACATGATATCGATAAATTACACCCAGACACAGAACAAATGATCGTGTTCATCACACATACATTGGTCCTAGGTGGAAATGAAACCCACGACCTTCGGTACAGCAGTCAGAGTCACTAACCACTAGACCAACAGGCCAGTCGTTACAATATTACTACTTAATAGAACTATTGCTTTCTTTAGGTCGTACTGTGGTCGTGAAGTAGTATAACATCGCCGGCAATGTATCACAACTCGCTTTATTTCTCGTATCGTCTGAATTAGCTTTCATATAAGAATTGGTGTATAGTACCGACCTAGTCAAGTGCATAGTATGTGAAGGCTCACAAATATTGCAATAAATATGAATACTCGTAACAGTAACTTTATGAACGACGTGTACCTTATTTTTGATCTCAAATAGTTTTATTACAATTTATATTTAATGCATAAACATATACTACTGGAAAAAATGTATTTTATTTTAATATACCTCGATAAAACTAGTGCCCTATTAAAGTAGGCCATGTTGATAATAGTAAACTTTTTCTTTTCTAAAATATTTAATGTCTCGCAAAAATGATTAAATCAGAAAAAACACACGATTAAAAACACATTGCTTTTATTTATCACTTTAATCATGAAATCATACAAAATTTCAACTTAAAATACATAAAATATTAAATAATGTTCAAAATATGAACTGGTTACTTAAAATCCGTATAAATTCATTGGTGACCCCGAGAATAAAAAAGTGAAGAACTACGTTAGATAAACAGGGTTTAAGTCGCAAGAAGCCAGACTCATGTAAAACTAGTATCTCAGAAACAATAGTCCCAAATATTATACAACTATTAAAAAGCCAACATTATTAAAATCTAAATCTATTTTGTAGATTGAAAACGCTACGCATTAATCAATTTAATTCTCCTGTACTTCTTCTCTAGGTATCTAGATTAATATTAATTATTATCAACATGATTACCTATGTTTAACTAACACGCCTTAAAATAGCTAGTCGGGATAACATTAACACAAGACTATTATCTCTGAGAATTGCACTAAAATATTTATAAAATGAAAGCTAACATCTGTATGGTAGCACGAAGACGGATTGGTCAAGTCTTTAAAAAACACGACTACTTGAGGATGTTCAGGGCCTACCGGTACAGTAATATAATTATAGTTGTACATACATAATAATATTACCTTAAGAGGTGTTTCAGTGTCGGTAGGATCCCTCGTTAAAATAGTGATATTGTGGTCTTATATAAAATCCTGCTTTACATTGGTATATTAGATAGATTTGAACAGATTCGTTTCGTATTAGGGTCGAGTTTAAAATCGCCAAATAACTTTTATTCGGTGAATATGCTTGACGATTCGACAGCTTTTATATAGAAAATATGTCAAACCACCAAATTAAAAGTTAATTGATGATTTAAAAGTGGGCTCTTAGGTGTTTCTAAATAATTTTCAGGCTCGTCGCCATTGAACTTATCTTTAAAAAAGTATAAATACTACTAAAACTATATGATTAAAATATACGCTTATTCCACGTAGGATGGAGGGGCTCGCGGTTGTGTAAAAACCTCATAAAACAATTGATCATATAGGTTATGCGTAGGTTGGTCCGTGGACTAGTGAGAATCCATTTTGATGGCAAGACCCTTCCATGCCAAACGACGTGCCAGATAAACAGTCTCATCGAGAGATACCGAGCTACACTGTATTCACTAGAATTACTCCTAAGTAATCAGTACATGTATGCAATAAGACTGGGGCAGACCCAAATATTTGAAAAAGAAAGCGAAAATTACACCGTTACTTTTTAAAACCTCAATTATAATTCCACACGCTACGCTACGTCTGGAAATGCAATAACCGCAGCTTACAAGCAGCCAGTAACGCGAAGCGTCGGTTCTAGTGTTGTAAGAAGAGAGATGATAGCTCTTAAATCAATTTCCACAACAGACTAATGTATAAGGTACCTTAACTACATAAAAATGCTATTAACAAAAATATAAATTTTGAATACATTCAAAATAAACATATCATATAATGGTAAATTTGTTTACTATGATCAAAAATTATATTAAAATTTTTGTCTTATTGTAAATAGATTTTTTCGTGTTTTTTTATTAAAAATCGCCAATATTAGTCCAGACATAATAGAAGAATTAAATGTTTAGTTTGCAATAATTCGCATGGAGCTGGTAATTGGTGAGGTCATAACTATAAATAGTAAAAAAAAAATAGTCTGTAGGTGTCAACAAAATATTGTCATAGTTACTTTTTGGGATCATCATTGCATTTTGAAGATATCGCGATGTCAAGGATTGAAAATATTACTTATTGGGTAAGCGTTGAGTGAGGCAGAGTATGAAGCATATTATTAATTGTATATATTTATACATTATTTTATTGAGGTTTTCAAAGTAGAAAGTTTATAATATAAAGAAAAGAAGAGTTTATAATGGTGGTGCGGTAATACGTGAGAGATATATATCGAGCGATATCACTGAAACAGTGATCCGTAAAGAAATTTTTAGATAATGGTATGATCTACAATTTATGTCTCACCTATTTTTGCAAAAACATTTGGTTTCTGACGACAGCTTTCTTTTACAATGATGTGTTTATCACCTCCACCAATTTCCAGATAGATGCGATGTTTTGCAAACTTAAATGTCTATTTTGATTCGGTAATATGTTATGTCATAGTTTGACAGTCTCTGGTATTCATTGCTTTCAGCAAATGTTAAAATTTCAGTGATTTAGCAAAAAGCGCCACAGTCGCTTGAGTCTTATCTCCGTTGAAGCGTCTGAGTTCGACGATAGCCTGAAAAGAATAACAAATACAAGTCATGGTGAAAAATTATGATAAAAAACTTCGCAACATGTTATCGTGTTAAAATGACGCATCACGATGATATACAAAGTCCAAACCGCACCTGTTCTCTGGTGAAACCAAGGGAAACTATTTCTTCCACTTCTGTCTCTCCAAACTGGTCGTTCGGCAAAATGGTCTGGCTGGGATCACCAAGCACTGCAAAAGATAAAATCATTCTTAACATTCACATTTTTGTTTGACTTACACTTGGATCGATAGACCAGTGTAATATAATTGTACTAATCTACGAGCTAGGGATACCTAATAATTAATTAGCTAGGTTTGTGTCTACCTATCATACATACCCATTCTCTGGTTATTGATTTGCATAGGCACTGAGGTCGATTGGCCGCTAGACGTCGGTCTAATACGCTGGTTGCCGCCAGACTCTGTTCAATTTTAAATATGTTACATAATTGCAATTATTATTACCAATCCAGTGCTAAATACAATTTGCTGACTATACATTTGCACGCTATAATAATAAACCAGTCTACTTATCTACCATTTTTTTCAGTCTCATGATTCGTAAATAGAAAATGTGCTAGTGGTCATGTATGCGATTTAAGTAATTAAAAACGTATGAAAGTTACTTTAAGTTACTACTAAAACTAACACTTTACAATCGCAAATAACTATTATTCAACAGTTTCATATGACTGATTATAAAATTTATATGATCGGAGACTATGGTTTGTGAAATAATGTCAAGAAATGCAAGTTTTTAAACATACCAAGATCGTGATAAACCATGGCAATATTTGCCGTGAACATCCTCAAAGCGCTTGACAGAGATAATAATAATAGACCCCCATGCACTGCGGAGCTAGACCCCCTTGTTTCGTTTAGTTTCTTAACTTGTCAGTTTCATTACCGTTTCCATTCACTGACCCGACTTTCCCGACAAATATGCACGCATTACCGACAAGCAGTTTAGCTACACCGCGCATGCAATCAACTACACAGAAACAAGGGATTAGTTTTACTATTTTTATTGTTTTAAATAATACGTTACTATGTTTATTACGTTGCAAAACGAATAACAGGTTCAACACAATTGATAGATGTGTGTGTTATTTCTTTTTGGCACGCCCACCTTGTTTAGACTTCTCCATAGCTTCTTTGACTTGTCGTTCCTCGTGGTCTCTCATGGACTGGTTGACGATCTCGTCCTCGGAGTAACCGGAAAGGCGCGCGCACTCGGGCAGCTCCGACTCCGGCAGGAACGGCGTCTCCGTGCCCGTCGTGCCGATACGAAGCACGTTCCGCTTCAAATCTATGTTACACTGGCGTAACACGTCAAAACATACATTAGACTCAGATTCACTGCATTTATTTACAATCACAATGATCTTAGAAAATTAATGAATTTTACACCAATGAGAAGCTCTTTGCAGATTAATTAACAGAATATCATCGGTTAGGCTAGTTTTTAATGTTGTAAAATAGGCATAAATAACAAAATAAACGTAAACGGTTTTGTTTTGGCAAATAGCAAATTTTAGAAAAATGTGCTTTTATACAATGTATTTTCCATGCAAATAATTAAAACCTAAAAAAGGAATGGTGTACTCATTCAAGCATCTATTGTAATGACTAGAAAAAGTAATAAGTTTCAATATAAGTTAAAAAATAATTCAGCTTAAGTATTAAGAACCATTTAAAACTTACTTGATGTCTCTTGAGCATGTCTAAACCAAGGAGCATGTCCATAGGTTGTTCTTCAAGCACAGAGAATGATGTGGTGAGGAAGTCCTTTTCGATTCTCATTTGGACCATGTGAATTCTTCCGATAATCCTCTGGACGCCGACGCCTTTAGCTATGCCTGCCCATCTAGCAATCAAACAAGCATGGATGCATGAAAACATACAAAGAAAATATTTAAATGACTTTGCAAGTTGGTCCTATTTTATTAACTAAAACTGGTTGTAAATTGGGTTTAATTGTTGAATCCTTTGTAAATTATCTGTAAATATTAAATAGACTAGTCAACAGTGTATTTATAGAACAAATCCAAAGGCAACTGTTTCTTTTATGGCCTTCTGTACTGACATGGAGAATAATTTAAAGAATTTCAAATATTGATCAAGAGATTTTCTAGAAGAAATCTAAAGCATCATATTTACATTACATGAATAAAAGATCTATTTTTCCGACCATTGTTCTTGAATAAATGTCATTTTTATTCACATAGCCAAAATTTTACATGTTTTAAAGGCATCCATATTAGATGTATCACAACCTTGACTTATGGTAATCTTTAAGGCTAGATACACTACTTACCAGTTAAAAAGTATATGGTCAGGCAAATTTATGATTATACTGAATTTGGACATCACATCTCTTAGCAATATAATTCTCAAAAATTACCTTTACACAACTGCAGAAGAGAGTTTTGCCAATTTAAGGGAAAAAAATGATACATCCAAGCACACTGTAGTTACCTTGTGTCAACCAGCCGCATTATGTTACAGCGCTCAGCACAAGCGGCAGACATTATAGTTGTCTGCGCACCAGAGTCTATGAAGGCTTTTACTGGAAATCTAAAACAAATAAAATCAAGTAATAATAAATTACCAGCTTCATAATACTACATGTAACAAACATGGTATTTTTCTCACATCTTTGTTAAAGGACTTAGGTTAGATCAGTAACCAACCGGATTTTCTCTATTTTACTCCAACCAGTTACATAATTAAATATTAACTTTACTAATAGACAAGTGTAAAATGTGTTTAAACATTACCATTAACCATTTTTTTAGGATTAAGTTTTACAGAAGAATAGAAGGTAAAGAGTAACCCTCACCCATTGACGTGGCAGTTGATGTAAAGCATGACTACAGTGCCGAAAGTTTCAGGGTTGTACTCCATGGCTGCCTCCATGTTTGCTTCAATGTTCTTCTGCCGAATCTCCTCAGCAATCATTCTTTGAGCCTCTGTATCAAATGGATCTGAATTCATCATCCTGTGAATAGTGTACCTTTGTAAGTTGTGTCCCACTGAATACATTATCCCATTTATAAAATGACCAATATTTTTCACCTTATACGCTGTTGCTGGCGTTCAGTCCTAGCTAAAATTTGTTCGCGAAGCACAGAAGCAAATGTATCTATGAAACATAAGATTGAAATTTACAAAATAATGTTTACATTTGTTAGAAAAATGGTTAGTAATTGTTCACATACCAAGGTTTCCGCTGAGTAGAGCATCAGCTAATCTTGGATTGTTTTGCTTGAGCAAGGCAAGCTGGTCTGGATTAGCTAAAAACATCTCCCTGATGATGCGTGGGTCCTCTTCAACTGGTGGGTTCCTTGCTGCCATTGAAGTGCTAGCCCCTGTTGGTACCCTGATGTTGCTGAAGTCTAAATTTGCTAAGCCTGTTGGCAAAGCTACAAGCAAGATGATGTTTTTATTATATTTTTGTAAAAAAAAACGAAATCTACCACTCAAATTTAAAAAAAAATCTGATGGCTTGACACCTCATGTCATAATTTTTTTTTAAATCAAAATTTCAGATCTCATTGTTTGCATGTCGCCAGTAAGAAGTTTGTCAAAATTTGGCCTTGTGTCATCAGTGACAATAGGCATGACAATGCAACTTTAATGCACAGTGAAAATAGTGGTGCACATACCTTGACTGGAATCATTTTGGTTGAGGTTTGAGGCAGTCTGCAGCATGTGTATGAGCACGATAACGTCCCCGTCGTGAACGCCGTGCTCTTTCAGAGATTTTTTATCGTCCAAAAGCGGCTTGCCATTGTAATTCAGGATGATGTCGTTCGCAGGGAACCCGGATTCTATTTCACAAAATGCTTTAAAATTCTCCAACTCCAAATCTTCAGAGACGTCCAAGATGAAGATCTCATCGTTCAGAGTTGTAACTGTGACTTTCATTGTGAAAATAGGATGATGAGCCGACTTTGGACGAGTTGAGTTCAGCGAGGTAAATACGTGTTGTTTGAGTTATACTTCTGGGATGACTGTCCAAAACATTTTAAATTTTGTATACGCCCCCCGAATACACTCGTTTTGTGTGTACACTAACACAAGCACAAATAAATAATAATGAAAGTTGGAACGGTTCCCTGCGATAAATAAAATTATGAGGTAGGTATTCACAAAGGGGGACTCGAAATCGGAGCTAGGGTTGTAGCTGGTGAGCCTTATATGTTAGTACCAAGTTAACGGTATTTTATAGTGAGAATAAATTTACTAAAAAAATCTACTTGATTTTGATTTAACTACAATCAAATAAGTTACAGCAAAATTACAGAGTTTTATTCCTTTGAAACGTGATTTTATGCCACCTGAATTGCTCAAGTTTTACGGTTGAAAAAAACTGCAAAAAAAATATATTAACCAAAATCAAATAAATTATTTTAAAATGTTAAGTAGCCTTTATCATTTGTATTTCAAACTCTGTTCTATTCTATTGGTCTTGACCAATAAATTTTTTGTTGCTTGAGAGATTTTACTTTTTTTCGATTATCTGTGGACGTCACAACACTATTAAAAAAAACAATGTCGAAGGGAAAACTCAGTGGAAACGTCTTCTTTGTTACATACCTATATTTTCTTTCTACGTAGGTAGTCGCGCGAGTGCGGAGTTCAGAGTGCAGGCTTCGGTCGGTATTTACGTGTTATAAACAACGTGTTTGTCAAAGAAACAGTGTTCATTAAAATTTTTTTGTTAATTTATTAAACGAGTGTTCCAGTTATTATAAATATACAATGTGAAATCGACGCATGACGTAGAATGGTAAGTGAATTACTTTTTACCTTATTTTTATTTATTTTTTGCCTTGATATCTTTTTTAAATAAATTGTTTTGTAATACCTACATGTTCCAAGATTATGACTGTGTGTGGCCAGAAGTTTTTAGTGTTAAATATGTGAGGTTTTTCGATAACGAGATAAAATCTTGTTTTATGTTATTGACTCATTTGAAGCCTTTTGTCACGCTTTTCTTCACTACAAGTAACCTAGGACACATTGAACTTATTCAAAATCTTGTAGTCATTTAAAGCAAAGATTTTATTATTAATAAACCGTAAAACTTCGGTGCTGTGGTGACTAGACTTTATTTTGGTCCTTTATTGTTTACACGAAGCTGCATTAGCGTTTTTCGTAGACGTAAAAAATATGTAAATGCAAAGACAATAAATACATATTTTGTTGGCATTTTGATATCTAAAATGAACATGATAGTATAGTTGTACCTAAAGTATTTTGTAATATTAAATTCATTCGTTTTATTTAATTAATAAAGTACCAATAAATATTACCAGAAGCTACAATACACAATATAAAAAAAAAACTTTTGTTAATACATAAAATATCTGTATAATTACCAAAAATGAATATATGTGCAGGTCTTTATTGGACAAAGGTCTTTGAGTAAAAATAAATTCTTGTACAAGATGTAGGGTCACTAAACCTTGATAGATTTCTCTATCTCAGACCTTTCTGAATATCATTGGTTTTTCTTGAGTATTATTGAAATAAATTATTTTACTTTCCAGTGTTAATTTTACTTTATTTTGTAAATACATTTTATTGAATATTCCTTGTTAATTGTAGGTAGACATGAAAAGTATTTGTGAGAAAATTTATCTTATGTGCTCAAACTACATTTTATGTTCTTGGATTTCTCAATATGTAAACTGTAAAGTTAGGCATATAATCTAATATACCAATTCTTTCCTATTGTAGTCTTGTAGTAGATCCTCATATTAGAAGATCTTTATAATAGAAGAATGTTGATGGAGTGCTTAGAAACTGAAATCCTAATTTGATATGGGCTTTTCATGGCATAATTAAAAAGATAGTCATGTAAAACATCAACAGTCATAAATGTTTAGTATAAAATCCAACTGAAGAATACACACAGTCATCAAATCTGAAGAGCATTTTTCTTTTTTTTCTCAGGTTAAGTTTATTTTATATACTACATATAATATTTAGATTTTTTTAATATATTAAACTTAATAATAATACAAAATAAACAATTATTAAAATACAAACTGATTTAGAAAATTTAGGCAGACTACCTCAACGCCGAGACCAACTAAAAGTACTTATTGACTAAAATTCACAAGATTTTTCCTTTACAGAACTGCATCTTCAGTCAATTAGAATAATTTAAAATATCTCCGAGGTGTTATCATGTCGTCAGTGGGACAGCTAGTTCCCCAGGTGACGAGGAGCCCCCCAAACATGACGATCAAATTTAATGGCCCTCGCATCGAGGGGTCTTTCTGCACGTCGATTGATTACAACTATGACCCCATTATAAGCATACTATGTGCAATGTATATTGCATTTGGTATTGTTTATACTTTATTTGGTAAGTCAAACTATTTGATATTTTATATATTTGATATTTGTAATTAAATTAAGTATCTTAGGTAATTCACATACATCCGTATAAATAATATGGTCAGAGACTGTTTAAAAGTAGCAATTCTTTTTCGTTTTAAAGTCTCTCAATGGTTTTTTTTGTATACTAAAAATAACAAACGAAAAAACATCATTGAAATAAACAGCACTTTCACTTGGACTTGGTATTAATCTTTGATTGGTTTATTTAAGTAAAGTTGTTGAACTTGATGCAATGTCCTTGTTCGTATTAACGTAATTTTCACTTAACGATTGTTTTCTGAAAGTGTAGAGTAAACCCAACTAAAATAGTCGATTATTGTCTATTAAGCGATATATTACTATTATAGACAGACAGAAATATTTTACCGAGTTTCTTCAGAGCTTTCTAAGATTACTATCAGAAAGACGTGTATATGATGAACGTCTCGATAAATACCACAAACTTGAAATGCATGGAAAAGTCCGCTCGGAAGGTAGAATATTACGCCGTAGTGCACTTAAAACTTTTTCTTCGTTAGGTACTATTATAACAGTTATTATCAAGAGAAATCGCATGTTATGTTCAAAGAGACGCCAAGATCCACTCAGGTTTCGTTTTTATAAAAAAAAATAACGATTATTTTCTAGAAATCATAAGTAGCTTATGTGCCTCTTCAACATTTTCGATATTTCTATGGCAAATTACGTATCGGAAACTCTTGAACTTAAGTCTTTTAAGAGGCACAGACGTTCAAGTGGTTATCAATAATCACGATCTAATTTAAAAAGAGGTATTTTGTTTGTTGCCACGTGTAATATCATAATTGGTAAAATGGGATTGCCTTTGCCTTTGAACACATTTTAAATCTTTATTCTAACTTGCAAAATGCTTTCTCAAGTTCTTTGTCCTTTGGAATGATGCGAAGCTGCGTACTCGGTTTCTGATGTTTTTATTTCGATATACCTAAGAACCGACAATTCTGAAATCTTTTATTCTATTCTTGAAAGTTATAACTTAAAAAACAATGGTTTCTCAAAGTTCAGCCATAAATACATTTGGCCTGAATGTTAAACGAGTTTCGCCTAATGGCTAATCAATACCCAAACGCCAAAACGCCTTAAAATAATCCAGTCAAATAGACACACCTGATAATAAAAACTGAATTAACTAAAAACAAAACTGATTTGGAGGTTTCAAATATAAACAATATTATGTATTAATTTGAAACGTGTCGGGACAAATCAGAAACTAGTTTTGCCACCTTATCATAAGGCTTCGTCGACTCTGGCATATTCGTATCGCAACATGTTTACTGTCCTGAGCAAATCGATTGAGATATCAAAACATGTGTTCAATCACTTAGATTAATCTGTTTTACAACGGTGCACCGTGCGGTGGTATTCGTGGTTGTTTTTCAGAAATCCGTCTTATTTAAAGTGCATCTTTTAGTTGTTCAAACAAAACTTAATCAGATAGTTTCAGTGTTAGATATATACATACAATTGTATTAAATTCTTTAGCTATTAAATATTGGTATTGGTGTTAAATTGTGCTCCGGTATAGAATTGCCTTTTGTATTTCAACTTTAATATTATAATTTATGAAAATTGATTCTTTAATTTATATTTTTAGAGCAGTCAAACTCGATTAGTCGTAAACGTGTTTATTTGTTCAACACATCTCTAGGGCTGGTTTAGTTCGATCCTGTTCATCGTTTCTCGTAATATAGCGTAATATTATAAAACAATAAACGAGAAATATAGAGTAAATATTAACGAATAAGTCTATGTAACCTGACATGGAAATCTTCATACCTGGAGTAAATTTTTATATTAAACACGTATACTCACTGATTTCGCCTCTACGGTACTAGTTTTCTCAATCTTAGTTCTTCGTAAATTACGTGAATTATCCTAAGCTAGCCTAACCTCACAATATGTAGCCGGTTACACTGTAATGACGATAAAGTGTATAATAAAATCCCAGTATTAGAAAGACTGCTAAACCGTTGAAATATATTTAAAGTTAAATGAAAATCTAAAGTTTCTAAATCCTTATGTAAGTACACCTGTTACGGTGCATTTATATGACTAGAGGTCTACTAACACTTTTTAAACTTCGACGCAAAAAGACGGGTGTTGTAACTTTCACGTGTCTGTTCTTCTGTGGTATCGTACCTCCCGAACGGATTGAGCAGTTTTAATTTAGTCTGTTTTAATTAAAGGCGAATATTATGTGCAAAAATCAGTCGAAGAATATAGAAGTTACGGAAGGAGAAAGTTTGTACTGTCAGGATTATCTTATTTTTTTTTTATAAATATAACTGATAGCTGTTGTGGAAGAGTGACGGCGCTCTACGTCTCGTAGTGCACTATCTCATTTCCACAATTGCTATAGTTTTACCCGAAGACATGGTAGAATTCCCTCTGACAGGTAATTGATTGCATAAATATTCTAGTACACGAAATATAAAGCTAGTACTCGTGTTTTACCTAGTATTATACAACAGTTAATGATCTATTAACGTAATTGTTAGCGCTACAGGGTTCATATACTTCGTATTACGTGACACACTTGTGTAATATATACAAATACAGTCCACATATATAAACAGTGATATTCTAGTGTCAATTTATTTTCGACGGGCAATAGATAATGCATGTTCCGATAGAAAGGTTTATAGCTAGGTGTCACAATAATATTATAAACGTGAAAATATGTGCGTATGTTACCACCTCACGCTAAACAGCTGAAAAGATTTCGATGAAATTTGCGTTAAAAGGCAGCTTGTAATAGGCTACTTTTATTTGACTGAATTTAAGCACGATAATGTTTTGTAGTACCCATTTACATATTATTATACATATTATTCCAGGCTAGCAAAGCCGCGAGCAAGTAGTATTCGATGTTTATTGGCACTCCATTGACAGTGTCAAATGAAATCATATTACGACAATTGATCTCTGTAACAAAGTGTGCGCATTGGTGCCATGTACTACATACATACTACTCCTTGAACTTATAATAACGTCGTTGGAAACAAAAGCGTTTTGACTTGAAACTCAACGTGCAAGATTCTTTTTAAAAATATTTTAACCGTTTCATCTCGACAGTTAGTTACGTTCTGAAAACATCGCACTATATCAGTGTAAAAGTAGAACTGTATTAAGTACGTATAATATAATTGTATCTGTCCATTTTAAGAGTAACCATTGGAAATAACCAAGTTACTGATTGGATTTCTAGTGAAATTCGATTTTATGCTGGAATGTTTTTGACTGTATTTTAACTATGATAAAATATTGCTAGTTTTTCGGTTATTATGAACAAAATATTTATTTTAAACTACCAAAAGGTAACACCGAAATGCACATGCATATGAACGAACACTGAAAATAGTTAAATGAAATATATTATGTTATGATATGAGAGTAATTTAAATAACGTTAAATACGTTTTGAAATTAATTTTGTCATATTTAATTTATCCGTCAACAAAAAATGAATAAAATAAGTATAAAATAAAATTCTCGTGTCACGGTGTACGAAATTGAACCTCCGAAACGGCTCGACCGATATTCAGGAATTTTTGTGTGCGTATAGGTCAATAGAATAATAGAATCGGACAACATCGATTTTTCATACCCTTTTTTATTTCCTAAAACAAAGTTTCTTCTTCTTCTTTCTAATAAAGTATAAAATAAGAGATTGAATAACCTAGGTCTATTTTTATTTCTAGATATTTATTTACAGTTGCGTTTAATCTACGCAATCTACCTTACTTGGAATATAATTACGTATATTATATTAGTACAGTTTTAATTAGGTATAGAAAGGAAATATGAACAGATAAAATTACTTCAATACATTTGATGTAGAGAACGATACCAAAAGTTATTAATATGTAATTCATTTACATATTAATTACTAGTATTTTATATGACTCCCGTCTTTCCGTTCGAGGGTTTCACAAACGTTCAGGTCACAAGCACAATGACATCCAGACCCAGAACAAGCATGCGTGAATTTCATAAATGCTTGTTCGGACTCGTGGCACACCACTCCGCTATCGTGCACTCCTTACATAATATATTTTAGAATTGATTGTCTCATCAGAAGATTGTGCCGAAATTATAGTCTAAGTAATAATATCCATAAAGTCGGCTTTTGTGCTGCGGAGCGTGCCAAAAAACAAACTTAGACAAACATATATGGACACGATTAATTTAAATTAATTAACCTCTTTGGGCCAGTGAACAAAATCAAGATCGGATGGCGATCTCTGCGCGAATTCTACATTGTTCGCTAGTGTCGGGATCCATAGTACCAAATCGATTTCTATTCGATTGAAACCACTCGATATCCTCGAGAGCTAGCCTATACTGATCTAAGATACCTACTTAACGTTTTTGTTTATTTGTACTAATTAAAAGTCTGTTTCAGGGTATCGATGTTTCAAAGCGAGCATGTTTCTTACGGGTTTCACGTTCGGCTCGGCTATCGTCTATCTAATTTGCCTACAGGAATACCTGATGCCTCCTTACGGGAACGTCGGTAAGTGAATCAATTCCCATTCACTAAATTAGTTATGCCTAGGACGAACTTGAAGCCTGCTGCCTATATTTGTCAGTTGTCCGCCTATTAAATATTCCATTTTTGAATTTACGGTTATAAAGTCTATGCGGTGATAGTTTTATTCCACGAGTTCCTATATCAGTCCTAGCGGGTGGCTAGGGTGATAGGATTTGCATGTGTTAATTTACCGCTGTTTTCATGCGGGGAAGGAAATTACAGCTAGCCTTTGGAGTTTGGATTGAGTATTGTCGTGTTGTTCGTAGGTGTAGCGCTGTGCGCCGGCCTACTGTTCGGTCTCATCACTATGCTGATCCAGTACGTGGGCCTGTTCGTGACCGGCTTCCACACTGGCGTACTGCTGGCTATCGCCGGCCTTGCCATCTACGATCATTTCCTGGACACCCGCCCGACTACGGTCAGTATTTGCATATTCTTACGCTATGATGCTTTTTTTACTATTTTAGGTATGTAAGTGTTTTATGATATATTTTGTATGTCAGTCTCTTACTAATTTAATACCTATTGATAGCACGGCCACCAACGGAAGTGTATTCATGGACAACTCCTAAGCGAACTGATGAAAATGCTTAAAAACATATTTGATGCTGGTGATCAACAATTTTTTGAAAGTTACTAGATTGAATACTGAGTTGTTGATTATTTTTGATTTGATTAACTTTGTAAATCTGACATTCTTCTTCTGCTGACTGTATCCATGTAATGTAACACACCGATTAAAGTCAACTTTGCCGTTTCATACACAGTTTTCAAGAGTCATTCGTTCTTATAAAACTGACCTAAATACAAACATGCGTTTCATGAAAGACTAATGACTTCATTAAATTAATACTGAAAACAAAATAACATTATTATGTGTTTGTAAGTGACACATCGTAAGGATTTCGTGTATTTTGGTTAGCCATCGAATTAAGTGCGTCAGACAACTCATCGATTCGTGTGCCAAATGATTCATTGTTATCTCGTGTCAGTACGAGTGGACTCGGTCCGTATTTGACACATATCCCTTTATAAACCATTTTCTCCATCATTAAGTCAATTTAATAAAACTAGAACAAATCTTTGCATAAATAATTATATCAAGAACGACTAATTATAAAAAAGTTCAAACAAATATTGGCTCAAAGGAATTCCTGTAAAAATAAACAATAATTTACTGCATAGCAATTTAGTGGAATTGGAAATAAATTCAAAGAGCAAGCAATTAATGTAAAGTGTAAGTCAATAGAATAAAATTGCATTTTTATTTTGTAGTTTTCTGCGAAACGCTTTGCTTTGATCAGCTTTGATGCCGAGAGCTTGCGAAGTGGTCTTTCTAAAGCATTCGTACATGTTTGCAGTGTCTCCACTCGCTGCGGAAGTAGGCACTTGTATCAGACTATTATTTTGATCTCGTGTACATCCCCACTAGTCTTTAGTGTGAGTAGGTACAAAATGTATTATAATCGAATTAATAGTTTTACTTTTTAAATGTTTACGTTCAATAGCCATTGAATGAATTGGACGTTTAGTTTATACTTGCGTCTAACAATATAATGTGACCTCAATTGCATGCTCCGATGTGTTTCACTCGAGATGCATACACACCGCTATTCGATCTCCCACTATTTATACCAGTTATCTATCCGCACGATACAAACGCAATCGGATTTCGTCACAACGAACAATGAGCGCGCTTTGACACTGACACTTTCCCATACGGTTTACGTAACAGAAAAAAATACAGTTCCCATTTATAGAATAGTATGGAACGGCAAAATTAGAGGAACCAATGCACTTAATAAATCTAAGGTAAGTCTTTAGAAGTCCATCTGTCGCATCTTTGCACAATAAAGTAACAGAGACGGCATTAGACTTTATGGGGACAAAAAGGCTTACAAGATTGAATCGAGTGTTCAGCCAATAGCGTAGATATATATACTAAGAAACGGGAGCGAGTAAACTGACAATGCAACATGCTCTTTATGTTCCTTTGTAGTCGCGAATCTGCGATACAAATGGACCCTTGACCTTAAGAAACTGGTTTCGTTTGAGAGTCTGTTAACACATTTCGCAGCGTCTATTGGTCAAGTTCAACATACACAAGTTTTGAATAAGGATTGTGTTCATTTCAAAAGAGTTTCGATTCCTCAATCCCTCTCTTATACTAGACAATAATACGACTATTTACGATACGGAACCCCCTCACAGCCGGTTCGCACCTGGTATGCGTGTAACGTTTATCTATATTTTAATATTATATATTTTACTGTACTGTATTACTACGTCATATATGAAGTTGCTCATACAATTCATTTATCATAAAACAAAATATTGCAACGTGTCTACTGGTTATAAGTGTCCAACAAATCTCAAGGATGGAGTATAGTTTGAGAACTACCAAAATTTTCGCTCGAAGACTTGCATCGCACTATAATGTATCGATCAATCAATCAATTCAGCCTATCGAAGTCCAGTGCTGGGCATCGGCCTCCCCCAAGTTGTGCCACAACACCCCGTTCTCCTTCTGCACCCTAGACCATAATATTAGTACCGCATCGATACCGATTCCAGAAGTTTCCGTGATTTGAAGATAATATCTGTCAAGTCCGGTTTTTAACGACGGTATAAACTAGTGCGATCCAATTTTATTTAAAGAAACTCGCTTCTATAAGCTCGTTTCTTTAATTTTATATTCATCTGAATAATGAATTGGAAGCATTCGCAAACGTTGATCCGTAGTAAGCTTTGTAATATTTTTTGTTGAACAAAGATTCTGTCCATCTATTTTAAATCCCAGTTTTCATCCTTTCCAACATACAAATTATTGCGAAAATAACGTCGACTCTTCTCTAAAAGGATGTTTTAATTTGCAAAATTGCAGCGTGTATTGTTTTTATGGGATTTTCATGACTTGCTTTCTTTGTTTGCCTATTTTTATATTGTCGACAGCAATTATTCTTATCAAATCAATTGGATCAGATCCTTTTAGAGATTTGTCAATAGAATTGCCTTTGTTTTATGCCAATTCGATTCAATGCAATAATATTTATTATTCGAAGGTCCATTAATGTTTTGATGTCGTTTGCATTTACGGAGTCATTTTAGTTAAGAAAAGCAACAACCAATTTCACTTTGCCTTATTTTTAAAAGCATAGCGACTATCATAAAGAATCTGTTACAAATTATTGAATGAATATTAAACACACGATTGTGATGTGCGTACAAACGAATGATTGATACATATTAACATTGCTATCAATTAGCGAAAGCATTGTAATCGCTATTGTAAGAAACAATTGACTGTCGTATCAACAATGGCACAGGTACAGCCGTACAAAACGTACGAACAGTTTCACAAAGTACATCTTTTTGATTCAAAGCAAATGTTGAGCGCAAAACAATTTTCATAATGTTGATTCAAAAATAAAAGCTAAAAGAAATGGCTTAGTTTTAAAAGTGCAAAGCAACACTCGTGTATGAACACAGTATTTTACAACTACATTCTCTCTATTTAAACAAGGTTGAATATAATGATATTTACTTTGTAGATAGCCCGACGGTGTGTCAATTAAGAAACTCATATTGAACCAATATTTTACCTGTTAAATTGTTAAAGAATCGTTCTTTTCTGTAATTGTTTTTCTTAGTAGTATGTATTATGTTGCTTTATACGACTCAATTATACCTCACAATAAAGATTGTATCGATTTTTTTAACGGTTTTTCAGCCATCCCTCATAAACTATCGAATGAACACACTGTAATTATAAGAACAATTTTAACTGATTGATAAGCATCATTATCATCATCATTGATCAATCACAACACGATTCGACAAATATGCCTACGTAAGGTTGAATATATTTCAATGACTGACGATGGTGGTTCAATTTTACAAAATATACCAAAGTTTAACTGTATTACAAACTCTTTCAAGGCATTTGTTGTAAAAGCGAGACGTCACTATACACAGTGCTTAGCGGCATCTCACACTATAAAATAATTGAGTCTTTCTTGTAGAGTTCATAGTCGGTGCACATTCATGTTTTGCCCGGAATAATGTAGCGACGGACTAAATAACTTAAGAATCGAGTTGATTTTATAAAATACTCCGTCTCGTCCTCTTTTTATTTTGAGAGCAAAAAATGCCGCATATTTTAAATAAGGTTTATTTTTACACAAGCAGCGACTTTCTTCGGTGTTTACCTGTAGGAGTTCTTTTGTTTCTTAGCATCTTGGGTGGAAATACAATGGAGAATGTTCTCGATCGTTGCAATGCTCGGCACTCTATTCGGCGCTCACGGTGACTGAGCATTTGCCAGGATTATTTCGTTGCACCTTCCCCTCCTCTTTGTTAAAATATCGAAGCTCAGCGCATCACCTGTAATTCTGTGAAGGCTTTACGAAATGTTCCACAAATACTCGTTGGTCTGTACACGTAGTTTATAACGATACGGTCCTAGTCTCGGAATACATTTCGTGAAATAGTAGTGCATGGGTGGTACTCAAGAACATATCATGGCAATTCCTTGTCATGTTAGGTTCGATTTACATCAAGCGAGCAAATGCGCATTTTATCTCCACTCTGTCAAACGCATTCAGTGTAAACAGAGATCCTGTTCCTTCAATGAAATTTGCAAATAAAAGAACGCTCTTCTTCTAGCTTTAGGTTTCTGATCGTTTGGTCTGAACCCACCTTTACAGGTAAAGGTACTAGTCTATACTCACCAATTGAAGGACATGAATTGATGAATATATTCATTTTGGTTTAGATTGCGAACAACAGAAACAGATCCAATATAGATTAGCGCTATAGTAATTCCATGTTAACAGGCAGGAATAGGGTCGTTGTCGCATTGAGATATGAACATCTAGGTCACACAGTATCGGTCATTCTCTCCTCATAAATAGAACAAATCTGAATGAAAGTAAAAGTACTTTAATATTTAAGTAAATATATTTTAATTACGACAATACTAAATACTAGAGTCCAAACACTAGAACGACCCAATTCCGATGCCGATACGAAAAAAAGGAAGACAATTAAAAACTTGTTTACAGGTCCCAAATCGATAGCTGCAAAGTATTGACAGGTTAATTAATTTTTGGAGCATCTGAAACGTGGATAAATCTATCAGCGGTTGGTAAAGAGCGAAACCGTGAATGTGGACAGTTTTGTAGGCACTCATTTTTTTTTAAGTATAGACTACGACTAGTCAGAAGTACGTAATATCCGTGAGCATATATTTGTTGGTGTAAAGTTACAAAGCAAATATCGTTAATATCAACTCTTCTATTGAAAAGATTTTGATTTGGAATCAGTACATATTAACTGGTCGGTACAATAGCCATCTAAACCAATGTAAAAGTTGTTTAAAGTGGTACCGCTTAGACAATTTAAGTCTATATTATTCATAAGTGCCTAAGTGCGCACCAGTCATTCAACCATCCCGAGTCCATCGACCACGACTGTTTAAAAATTTAAGTAAGAACGAACAATTTATTGCATTTAAGGAAACCGTTTTTAATTATAGTTATTCGGATGTCTACTGTCCCTGTAAGTCTGCACAAAAACGCATACGCGTGTATAAAGTGATTATCTTGTTAAACAAATGACAAATCATTTTTCGGCGTGTTACATTACTGCAAACGAAATAGCGATAAAACTGCTTTAAAAAAACAGCGAATTCAATTTAAATGTCTCTATTTGTGAAGCATTGCGAATGTCATAAAAGTAAAGTCATTTTCTCTGTAACTACTTTATTGAGCCACGAGTCAACTTGTTTATAAGCTGGGACTCTAACGTAGTTTAGTATTTCTTGGATTTGATTTTCTCGTCGCTTATTCTAATTTTGTTTAGATGGCGGCCGCAATAAACGGCAAAGGTTAGCACGAGGCTTCACCTAACTTCATTTGCGATAAGTTTACCGATCAAGGATGTAAACTCAAAGAAATGACGTTTACGGTGACTAAGACAGATTCCTGAAAATGTACGTCATTGAAATTATTGGCAACTTCAACACAGAAAAAGTAATAATTAACTTGGCACATAGAAAATAATGATCGAAATATTGTATAATAAAAACAAGTTATTACGTAAACTAGATAAAGGTTTATCAATCAAGTTTGGTGAAAGTGAAATTAACGTACGAGAGTGAAATCAAAACGATGATTTATTAATGAACACGTTTTAGCGATGCGAGTTGCCCGATTAACGAATGTGTTGCAAGGCGAAAGTATTTAATGCCATTGCTACCGTACCTTGTGTTTACCAAACTAGCTCAAGTCAACCTATAAAATATAGATTCTAAAAGTATGTCATAGGATGAATAGGAATGTTGACGTAATTGGGTCTCATGGCTATACATCGTTCGAATGTCTTATCTGAAAGAGCGATTTACCTCATAGCAATTACGTCGATTGCAGAGGATTGTATATCACCAGGATTGGTTGGGAAGCAATCAAATGCAATTTTGCAATTCAATCACATGCTCGCAGTCTAGGTTGCTACCCAGTAACCCCTGTTGGTAACTAAACGAAAATAACTACCTGGAGACTTAGTCCACGTTCATAAAACAAGAATTTATACTCCCAGCCTTATATCTGTGTCACAGTGGATATTAACGCTATCATTTTTTTATCAAAAACAAAGCGATAAAGTATATTGAACTCTGCTTCGTGCATTGTTTTCGACAGAAATCTGCAATTTAAAGATGCGGAAATCGTAGGTCTAAATTGGAAACAATTTGGGTGGCACAGTGCACGCGACGGAAAACCTCACAATAACATAGTTACGAGCCGATGCTTCCATTTGTGTCGCTCAATCATAACACAAAAGTTGTTAAAGTCATTACTGTGTCTGCCTGTCCGTTGGAGTGGGCTGCGATTATAGTGTCATACATGGTTCCAACATTGGAAATATGTAAATGCACAAACGTTGTTTCCGACCTCACATTGCATGTGCGGCGCACGCACAGCGAATAGATTTTATTATTGAACGATATCAAAATAGATTTCAAGAGCGTGTTGTCTGTAATATCGAATGTTGTTTGTTTTTAAACGATTGCTGCGCCTCGCTACTTATATCGTATATTCGAAACGATATTAATGTTTTATTGAAAACTTTAAGTGGAAATGCATGCACTCTCATAAAATGCTGTCAAGAAGTTTCTTGCGATGATGTAAACACACCATCCGAGTTCAGAAGTGATTGGTGATCAAAGTATGATGCAAACGCTGTTTTGAATCCCACAACACCTTCGTTAAAAACGGGGTTGGTCTATTTTTAGCTGGGTCTTTATAAGCCAATATTTGCCCGTTGCTTTGCGAATGAAAATATAAGGTTTTATAATAGTTATTTTTTTGAGCAAATCGCTTAATAAACATGATTACTTAATTCGTGTACGATGAGCTAACAGCTTGTAACTGCTTGCGTATTGTTCGTTTTTTAGTGGTTAATAAACTTTCACGGGTGCATATATTATTGAACTTTTTTTAACTATCAACGAGTTAATTCGGTAAGCAGTTTTTTTCCAAAGTTAAAGTTGATTATTTTAGCCATCCATATATTACGACGCAGAAACTGTCATAGTAACCAAAAGGACTATGTTTAATGTACCACTGGTGTTGTACAATGGCTTGTTATACTTCAGTACTGACTTTATGGTAGTATTGTTCCGAGCTCCCCTTACATTCAACAAGAGAAAAGAACCCGATCCGCGTGACAACGACTACAGGATATTATGCAGAATATTTTCTATTTATTACTTAACTTTGAACCGTGGCGGAATAATCTGACATTAAAATATCACGTAACGCAACCCGTGAGCTTGCCTTAATGTCATCACTTGCCATTACAAGTTCTAAAAATGTATGTTGAACTGACCCGACTGCGGGTAAATATAAATTGTTGCTTAACATCATTTTTATGCTACTGTGCCTCTGACAGGTTTCTCAATAACTAAACTGGGTCAAATTATACGAATACCTGGATTATTTTCAAACTAATTAACTGCTATGCGATTTGAGCGAATATCTGTTTGGGTATGTACGAGTGCTGAGTTGCAAATTCCTGGTATCCGTGATTGCTTTTCGAACAATATTCATTACGCTGGAAGTAGAAATGAATTAATATCAACAGTTCATAGTTACCCGGCTGCGATATCTAGGTTCTTGTAAACATTTTATTGGATGCCCTTTTAATAAATGTTATTTGATTTGTTTCAGTACTGGCTCTGTGTTGTTGTCTTGCTCTGTTCAGGCATATTCTTCGCTGTCATCAACCTGTATTGGAAGAAAGGTAAGGCCGCTATCTTATCTCGCTGATAACATTGTGATAGTGCATTATATTATGTATGACTCGTCTATTATTGCTATGTAGGTAACTTAACAGGTTATCCAAGATTATCCCTGAATTCAATAAGCGGTTATTTGTAATATGGCGATCTACCGCTGTTTGTTACATTCGATTAGTTAGTCTGTTCCGAACACAAACGATATTAATTTTACATAACAGCAATATACAATACCTTGTATCGAAGCTCGAACTCAAAAGCTTATTGCTTACACAACTCGATACTTGCTAAAGATTAGTACTTGCACTGAGCTCAGTTTCCATGGTTACCGGTTCCACGAAAAGCTTCTTGTGAAAATGTTCAAACGGATATATCCGAATAATGCCAATTATTTGTTTATCAAAGTTCAGACGACCTCCGCTTACTTGAGTGAACTGCAACGTCTAACAATGCACTAAGAACCACTAATTTACTTAGATACTGTTTCCAGGAGTTTGACTAGAAACTGTTGCATAATAATCAAGCTAAGATTCAATTTAATGAGCAGATTCTGTAACGTGAGCGCAGTTGGGGCTTCGAAAATGTCTATAGGACAAAATGTTTATAACGTGTCGTTAGATTAGAGTTTCACAGAGGTAGAGGCATTGCATACGTGATATATTGTTTGTTACTTCAAAGGAATGCGTTTCATTCTGTTGCAAGGCAGTGACATTTAGCGCGACTTGCTCTCACTCTATTGTCAGGTAAAAGCTTTTGTAAATTAAATTAAAAATGTATTTTTTTTAAACTCTTACACTTTGTGTTGACGGCTAATTTATATTTTATTTATTTAAATTCTATTACGTGACAAGAAAAGTATTTCATATTAAAAGGTGGCTTTTAGTGTTTTTATTTTCTTTGTCGTACCGGGCATCGTGTTGCCCAGTAACTAGGTTGCCGAGGTCAGATAGGGCTGCAGTCGCTCGGTGTACCTATTATAGGTAGTACTAGCGCTTAATGAGATGTTGAAATGATTTTATTTTCTCGACGATTATACAATTTTCATGCTGTGAATATCGATTTATTTTCAATCTTAAGCTTTAGACGTTTATGTTATTTTTCACAACTTAGGTTTACAAAGATAAGTTTATGTAAGTGCTCTTTGTATGTGAACCATGTACGAGAAGTGCAGATATTTATGACAGCAAAGCAAGAGTTGTTCCCATTAGTAGAGAAGATATAGGTCGAGCCTTTCCACACCAGCAAATTACTAGCGGACTGTGACGCGTTCATGTCCCTCGTACTGCGATGACGCACTATGAAAATTCAGTTACCGGAAATAGGATTAAACCGCGGCTACACCTCTGCAAGCGAAAATCCGTTTATGTTTGCAAAATAATCAGGAACTTAGTAAACCATCATCGAACAGTGTGTGCTGTTGAAATTTTATCGAACTCACAGGGTATTAAACTTCTAGTTCGGTGTTCAGCAGGTGCACGGAAGCTTTATGTAGTAAATGTTTACAGTAAAACATTGGAGCAACATCACAGGCGGTAAATCTCCATGTTGGAGAGCTTTGAGAGACGTGACGATCACACCTACGTATGCATTAAGAGTGTGCTGTGATGGTAAACAGTGACCGCAGTCCGTACAACGATCGATTGCTTCAATATAAGCAAGGAAAGAGAATGCCGCCGATACCTAATGGTATCCTGCGGTTTCTGGCGTTGCTGTATCAATTAAGGTTTATTTATGGAATTGTTAACTCAATTATGAAAGCGTTGTGACGCAAATGGGGCACTGTGTTATATGGTTTGTCAATCATGCAACACTATTTGTTATTATATTGCTTTACTCCGAACTCGTGTAATGCCATGTTATTACAATCATTGATTAAACGGACGTATTACCTTTATGCTAATTTAGGTAGATCTCATTTCATAATTTGATTCTCAGATATAGTGAGTAATTAGTGCAAAGTGCGTATTATAATGTTATCATATTGAACATCGTTTATCACTTTGATTCAAGTGTTTCGTAAACTTCAGGTAATTATCGATCAGACCTGGAAGCTACCGAAGGAATTCTCGTTTATTCCAGTATCCTCTTAGAGGCAATATTGCTATTTCACATGAATTTTCCAAGACGTAGGATTATACTTACAAGTACAATCGGCTACTTAAAAAATAATAATTTCACAAATTGTTTTCGATTACAAGTGGTTTCTTTACGAAAACAAACATTATATTTGAAGTGGTGTTTTTAATGATGGCTTATAGAATGTAATATATAATATACTAAATAATACCAGAATATGGATGTCCTATTGATATGAACAAGTCTCCTTTTAATGTGAAGAAGGTTTCAGCATTGATCACCGCGCTAACTGCAGGTTAGCGATTTCAAATTTCAATATTTTGAATCCAGGTATCTCAACGATGTTTTCCTTCATCGATTGTCTGTAGTGTCTGAGAATAATTGATGTAGGTACAAGCTTAAAGAAAAGAGCAACAATATTTTTATCTTATGTAGGTGTACATAATTGATAGGTAGACAATAAGGTTGACCGAACTGTAGGACGTGGGTACATCGATCTCGACGAGACGACGCGGCCGGTTCATAGGTTTCGCCTTCATTTAAAACGTAATCCCCTTATTCATAAAAGTTCAATGTGTCTCCGATAACTTTGATTGCCGTGTCGATTTGTTCGCATGGAAATATCAAAGTTAATTTATTGCTGTGGATTTCGCACGTCGTAGTTACACGCGGAAGGGAATCGATCTGATGGCGAATAATACATTGGGCTTAATAATTATATTTGCAGTTCTCAACAAGGCTTTTGTTTGTTGGACCTTTGTCCCCATGTACGCTTGGAATTTATCTGGTCTTTTTCCATTAAATTATTTATGAATACTTCTTATGCATGAAAATATTCACAAAGGCGGACTTAAAGCTTGTGCAATTCCCTACCTGTCAACCATAGGGTGATGCAGAGATTACAAGAAGTAGGTGCACTGGTAAGGCCTAATGGTGTGCACTACTTCTATACACTATATTATTCTAATAATACATACAAAATTATATAGTGCTTGAAAACAATAATATACACAGCATATATAACAAACATATACTTAAATATAATAGTTATTTCTGGATGAAAAGAAATATCAGTAAATATGACACAATGGGATTACCGTGTATTAAAATTAAAGCTCGAAATATAAACGTGTGACATTCAGTGTTATTCAAAACGATGCTTTTGTAAATTGAAATAAATAACTCCAAAAAGCAATAGTCAATTTTGAAGAGTGTTGTCCTACCGACAATATTTTTATTTGAATAGTCTTTTTTGTTCTACTAACAGAAGTACCTAGTCGTATTTTAAATGGGTCTGGTGTGAACATGTTGCATATTCACAGAAGAAACTCGCTTTGTTTTATACTTTCAAACAAATAAATAGTCCATGTTAAAAGTTATGAATTCGTTGTTTGTAACTTCGCGTGCACTTTTAATAAAGAACTTTACTGTTTATTTAACTACTCAGGTATTTTTGTCTCTTCATTTAATTGTCCTAGTGTTAGCAAATGTAGTCCTTGTAATCTTAATTAGGTACTGTAAACGATATGCCATGTATCTCCTAAGTACTAATTAATTAATCGTATTGCCTTTCACTTAGTTTCTGGTCTATTAGAAAAACATTTCGAAATGTCTCATCGATATTGAGAAGATTAATTTGATTCTGTTGCCTTGTCTATGTTTAAAGAAGGGAATTTAATTTACGAATGAATGGCTATCGTATACCAGCGCAAACGCTTCGCTGTAATAGGATCGTTTTACTGTTCTATCTAGACTTGCTTTACACGACTCCAAGGGATTGCGGATGCAACACCTTCAGCAAACAATCTTCACTCTGTTGATTTCCAGTTTATCTTCTACCTTACTACTTAAAGCTAACGTTTATTTTTCTCAGACAACCTTACTTGTTTAAAAGTTTTTAGTGCTCCATGTAATTAAATCGTAGTATTCAACGATTCGTTGAATGTGACTACCAAGAAATCAAGAATTTAAAGTTTTGGAGAACACTAAGTCCCAAGAAGGGATATTTCAGGGAATCATGATAATAGTTACATAGTTGGCAAAATCGAAATAATCTAATTATTACCCTTTGACAGTTTCGATATATTGGTATTTCTTAAGGATTGCCACATTCTAAGGATTAAAATTTGCACTTCTTGTGATCAAATATGTATAATATGGCTTCATGATTGTGCGAATTCCGGGTACCTATGCAAAGTTATTTCAACTTTAAAGTTGCGAAATTTCAAAAAGCACTCTTCAGATTAGACGGATTGTAGAGGGTGAAGTTAAGTGAACTAACGTGGATGTAACATGTTTATGCTGAAAGTTTTCGTTGTAACGGTTTTCTGGTAAAAAAGCGGTCGTATTTATTAATAACAGCTAACGCTTAATAACAGTAGGTGTAAGTGTTTATATTGTCTTCTTCTTTTCTCTTCTTTTTTTATATAAAAATGAATTGCTGTTCGTTAGTCTCGGTAAAACTCGAGAACGGCTGAACCGATTTTGCTTAGGTATTTTAATCTTGAAATATCGTTAAAGCCCAGGGGAGGTTTTAACGGTGATAACATATGGAAAAGTTGCAAAAAAGGTAGTTTTGTCTGCATTTTTATCATCGATAGTTACGCGGTACATGGTTCGCCTGGAAAGCTAGCTCTTAATAATCGTTTATTTACCTGAAATCAGTAAACAACATATGTATAAATTATGTACATATGTATGTATAACGTTAGCCAGTCAGGTAATACAGTGCGAGTCATACATTTTATAGACATGCAATATATTCTTCATATATTTAATATCTACTTATGATTTTTCATACTTTAAATTCAAAACTACGCATAAGTATATGTGCAAATATGTACAGTAGACGGTCTTGCGAACATAAATTAAAGACTTATTTTATTTTGAATTTACGTAACACGATGACGTCACTGTCTATAGGTACATCCATATATCTTTGTTCCGTGTTCGTTCGTTTTGCTTGGAAACGTACATATTTTAATTTCTTAGTGTTTTATTTCTTTACGTAATTGTTTCTTGGACGTACTATTTGTGTTTCTTGTATTTTCAGTTCTGACTATCTTCGGTACGAGCGTGTACGGCGGTGCGGTGATCGCGACATCCCTCGACTACTTCTTTGAACGAATGATGATGCTGAAGTGGGTCAGTACAGTTTTATGCATTATTTACTTGTTAAGTACCCCTCTTTAGTACGTCTGACGGACTAATGATAGTGCCGTTGATCGTTTAGAATTACAGCAGTTATTTACAGACGTTTATATTGATGCCGTTCTTCTTTTAATACTATAACTTGGATATTTTCGGGGAATATTTTAAGCCAACATTTTACTTTTCTTCGTAAAATTAAATGAATGCCCGTGCGTTGCCGACACACGTTTCGTAATGATAATTTCTAGGGTGATGTAAGTTATAGTAAGTGTGGGTGTGAAGAAATATGCATGTGATCTTCCCACGAATTTACGCCTGAGTTAATTAACATTAAAAGAAAATACTCTATTATGTAGAAAGCTTTTGTATAAAGGAATAGGTTTCTATTGTGATCAGTGCGTCATACTTGCATTGCCTTGTGTAGTGTTCTAACGCGCGCTGATCTAAGTGGGACGCCTCGCGGAAATTCAATCAGCGTCCCTTATATGACACTGTGTGAAAACATTCGCGTATTATATACAATGAAATTATTTATATATGATTTTATATCATGCCGTGTAAAGACTTCTTCTCGTTCAGTGATTTTAACATTGATCACCGAACTATCTCACGATTTGAGATTCCCATATTTTGAGTCCAGGTTTCCTCATGATGTTTTTCTTACAATAGGTAATAATGAAAGTACGTTGGGATCGAACCTACATATAGGTCATAAAAATCTATACAAAGAACCACAAGGCCACTACGATGTTATTGACAATCCACAATTAAAATTAATTGCTTTTCATTTATTCACAATAACATTTATATTGTTGTCTCGAACGCTTAATAATTATTAATTAACATTCATACTTTCGCTACACAATTAATAGTTTCCGTACGTTAATTGGTAGAAAACTCTACTTGGACGCTTACATTTGTCGTCGATGAATATTCCATATTTATCGATTCAAATGCTGCATTGGTTTAACGTATTGTTTCATTTACATCGATGCATCAAAAATGTAACGGATACTGACCCCAGTGTGTCAGTCAGTGCTTCTACTTGAACCATGAATAACTTAAACAGGTTGAAAGAGTTGTGGTTTAAAGTAGGAAATCTAGGTTGGATATAATTGTACGATTGATTTACGATGACTGTATGTTTGTTCGTTGTGGCGTTTCTTTTTATATCTCAGTGTCTTTATCGAAGTTGTAGTTTTGATTTTTTATTGATACTACTTGAATTTGTTTTGTAGTTTTATTATGACCTCTTTCATTTGGACGAGAACGTTTCATTTATTGTTTGCTTTTCTATAGTAACATTGTCTTCGTTGGACTTAGGTTATTGTTGAGAAATTTTATAGTGAAATTTTGCTTTTATAAGGAATTTGGGCGTATCGTTACATTACTATATAGTTACGGGATTCAAAGTTCTTTTTTCGCGTTGATGAATTGAAATTGATTCTTTCTGATTTAATAGACAAATCAAACTATTTCTTCCACGCCCGTGTAATTGTTATTAATTCTTGTTTGTTCAAACGATTCCTTCTAGTTTGTTCATTTTTTCACCTTCAAATCAAAGCCCTCATATCATAGTCTACAGACTTAAGTTCGCAGTTAGTTTAATTGGGCTCTTTATCGATAAGAACATTCACAAAAGCGCTGCCAATTTGAAATCGGCAAACAAATAAGTTTGATAGTCTTCAAATTGAACTATCGGCTAACTGCTTTAACTGTAGCGTTGAAAGTTACGCTCACACATCGCCAAAAGTTTGTGCAAAGCCGCAGCGCCGACTTAATTCATAGAGAATCATTTCAGAGCGGATCAAACTGTCCGCTGATGTAATAAAAAGTTTGTAGTTCATGCACTGTTGGACCTATTTCTGTAAGGATATACCAAAGGCTTTTAACTATGAAAAAAAAAATTCATAATTAAATATGAAATCTATTTAATTGAAATATCGTAGCATATTGTTTTAGGTGAAATACGAGCAACTGTAAGACTAATAACTTCGATTTTGATAGCCTGTAATTATTATTAGATTTTCTGATATTTACTTTGCTTGGACTTTGCCTTCAAAGTCCTTTTTCTATATGGAGAAGGATTAATCGTTGTCTTTTGGTGGCGACATGTCTCGAGCGCCGCGTCCATGTGAATGCTTACTACCAGTGAACCTGTAATGGGTATTTTCTGTGGCAGTTCATTGTTCTGTTAAGTAATAAAACTTTAGTTTCATTAGTATCCCAGTTTTTAAGATTCCTTACGATATAGAGATAGGTGAACACACGATATATTATAGAGATAGGTATACATATGGTTACAGGTGTAAATTTAGTGGGCGCCCAAATTTTTTTGTGGGAATTCGTTTTCTTTATTTGGGCTGCCAAGGATGCGAAAGCAAAGCGATCTTAACGCTTACGCGCAGGCTGGTTCCATGTGGCCCAAACCAGAGAGTCGTGGAAGGATTTAATTTGCTAAATGAGACAAAAAAAAACGTCGTTCTTTAGGCTATTTGTAAGAAATCTTCAGTATCGTGAGATCGACGCATAATAATTAATTATAAAGTTTCTATAAGTATAATCTCGTATAACAGCTGTGGGAGCGCGCGAAGCTGGAGCCGGCCGTGGCCCCGCCATGCCGCCTATCATGGCTGACGCTGGCCGCTTGGCCCGCCGCAGCCATCGTCGGCTTGACCGCCCAGTGCGCGCTCACCGCTACCGGCATCTACCACGAACAAAGTTTGTAGTCACTTCTGTCTTATGTGATTTACTTGGAAGGGAATTTACTGGGGAGGAAATATTGAGGAAATTGTAAAGGTTTTCAAATATGATAGACTTGGTGATTGAATTTTGAATGACTACCTTTGAGCAAAGATTTGTTAAAGAATTGTAATTGTTTAAATATGTCGAAAATTCATTTTATTGGTCGTGAGTCCTTTTATTGTCGTGACTCGTCTCTGAAGTCAGATTTTCAGTAATGTATGAAAAACTTTATAAAAGGAATCTATACTTTTTAATCTACAAACAGCTATTTTTGAAATTCCATTAGAGATGTGTCTATAAAACCAACAATCGGTTCATCACCTTCTTTTAGCGACTTTTTTTATTCCCCTCAGTCTCTGGTTCAAACCCAGTCTTTTACTACAATTTTGATGCTCTTTATGCGTGTTTATTGAAGAGCTCGATAAAATCAGCCTTCCTCAAGAACTACACTTGAACGTCGCTTATCTAAGTGTCGTACTTCATTCTTCCGGAACTGCGTGTAAAATAACATATACCTTTATTATCTCAGGTATAAGCGCTCAGAAGCGTCGACTCAAGGCTCAGCAGACTCGCCCGATCACCCGCGAACAGCGCGCCGAGATGAAGCAGCGCAAGTATCGATACCTGTACCAAGTGCGCACCGCCCACGGAGATGTCATCTCACAGGTACTTACATATGTTATAGGAATCTTAGTAAAGGAAAAATGGGGACAGGTGACCATCCTTGTCATAACGAGTTCCACCGTGTTTCGGAAGGCACGTTAAATTGTGGGTCCAGGCAGTCAGAAGTTTGAAAGTCTGACAACCAGTCTAAACGTGTTATCGTACTGCCTAGGTAACTGGGTTGAGGAATTCAGATAGGCAGTCGCCCTTGTAAAACGCTGGTACGTCAGCCTAGAAGCCGACCCCAACATAGTTGGGGAAAGGCTATTCCGATGATGAATTAAAATACTGTCGAAACCTTACCCTCCACCGATCTGTGATTGAATAAATCATCATTGAAGCCAAAAACACAACTTAAATCCCCAAAAACGTTTTCCAGTCATAAGTCAGACTCTTGAAACCTTTCACCTTCCCCTCCACCAATCTGTGAATAAGTCATCACTGAAACAAAAAAGTAAAAAATACTACTTGAAATTCAAAAACGTTTTCCAGACGTACTTCAAAGACTCCTTTTTTATAATAGACGTACTTTAAAGACTCCTTGTCACCTTCCCCTCCTGTGAATAAATCATCACTGAAACCAGAAAAAGTAAAAATTACAACGTGTAATACAAACACCTATTCCTCTTGAAACCTTACTCGTTACCGAAGTGAAAGTGTGAAAATAAAAAGGGAATAATACAACTTTAATCCGAAAACCGTGTTCCAGTACCATACTTCAAGGACTCTTGAAACCTTCCCTTCCACCGATCACCGTCATTAAATCATAGGTACAAAATCATACAACTTAAGTCTGAACACCATGTTTCAGTCATACGTCCAGGCTCTGCAGAAGAAGGCCCAGTGCGGCAACTGGAGCGTGAGTGGCGGCGGTGGCGGCGGCGGCGGCGAGTGCAGCACCCTGCAGAGCGACTCCACGCACCTGACCGTACTCGCCGGCTCCGAGCACGCGCCCCCCACCGACTCCGACGATGACCTCAACCAGATCCGGGTAGCGCATTGAATTGGTATATATTAATTGCTCTTTGGGGGACAAAGCACTAACATTCATCATTCAAACAGAAAAATACCAGTGGAGTGGGGATAGGGCATTCTCATAGATACTTCCTTCAGTAAAAACAATTAATCCATTTTTCACCTAAAAATAATAATATCTCATGATAAGGGATTTCAGTTTGGTCCATAATCAGGACTATCTCGATTAAAACAAGTGTGGAATCAGGAATCAAGAACAGGAATCTAATGTCTTTACTAAACTTCGAAAAACACCAGTGGAGTGGGGATAGGGGCATTTTCATAGATAAGTCGCTCAGTAAAAACAATTCATTCATATTATAATAATATCTCATGATTAGGGACTTCGGTTTGGTCCACAATCAGAACTATCTCGATTAAAATGAGAAATCAGGAACAATTAATCAAATGTCTTTATTAGAAGAATGTGGGATAGACGGGGCGGTAGTTCCTTACAAAACAACTTGTTGATGCACAGTTTTGCTTCTTGGCGGTGCAACAAGTTTCAAATCATAGTTATATATATTATAGTCACATGGTAAAAAACCATTTTAAACCTACTTTTTCATTTTTTTTTCTCTGGTGCATTATAATGATTTCCAAAGTTCTTGTTATTTACGATATCATCGCATGCCATCAGGACGACATGGCGAAAGTCTATCGACTAAATGTTACCGAACCAATCCTAACCCTTCCTCGGAGTATATTTTCTCTCGGAACCAATCGATATGCGAGTCCACATAGTCCTTCTTCATCTGAAAAACGCTTATTAACTCGGTCAAATGATCAGCTCACTTCTTATTACCGCCTTTCTTCTTAAAACCTACTCCAGGACGAAATAACATATGAGGGAGCACATATTATAGGGATCATTTAAATGCCATACCTCCTGGCAATTGCATAGGACATCATTAACACATCCATTTTTTTATTATACATTAGCGTATTATTGTCAAAAGACTCATTTTTAATTTTGTTTCAGAATGACATCATTGAAGAGTAAAAGGCAGATGGTGGATCGTATTGATTTTCTTTCTATTTACCCAGTATTATTGTAAGAGGAATCTACTCATAAAATTATTACATATTAGTCTCTATCATTATTAGTAATCGTATATTTGTATTAATGTGGATTATTATTGTATTATGATTATTATTTTTAAAGAATTGTGCATGGGTATGTGACGGAGTTCAAGGCCTACATTTATTTATTGCCAAATAAGTTAGTTTTAAGTATATTTTCGTGTCAATTTAAAGATGACATTTTAGATGAATTTATGAAACAGGAAACGGACCCGTCTCTTTCTATTGGACTTTGAAACATAAAATGAATGCTGAACATTCCAAAGTTAGTTGAATATATAAGTTAGTGTTTAAGGATTATTTATTTAGTTTTTAATTTGACGCAAATTGCGAGATATTTTAGCGGTTCCCCGATATCCGAAACCACTGCCATCACTCGTCCTTCTTACTTGGTCTTGGACTCCATGCGACGTGGTTGTATTAATTTGTAATAGATATTTTATTTAAACATTTCTAACCATACTACAGTACGACGGTTTCGTGTGTTGGAACCAACATTGGCCTTAATGTCCAACGCAGTTGGTGCACAAACGTTGGCACAATTACTGGTCTGAAAAACATGTAAGACGATCCCGGTGAATCTGGACCTACGGGCAAGCAAGTCAAAACTGACATCGATTGGTTATTAGAAAACTGAATCTAAATATAATTATATATGTACTCTCCTCTGATAACATCACAATCGAATTATATCAGTCGATGGTTTTTTGAGTACAATAGACGCGAAGTACTGCAACGCTGTTGGCTTAGCTATAGGAACAGCACCAAAAAAATGATAGTCATCACAAACATAGAATAGTTGAGCATCACAAGACATATTTACAGAGGGCTCTAGAGTGTAGAACGTCGACCCTGTTGACTGTTACCCCGTCGAACATTCCCTGTCGACTATCAAACTTCTTGCCAAACCCTCCCTCTCTGTGACAGAACATGGAATTCGCTTCAAATGTCCATTTAAACTATTTATATGCATTTCAATGTGAAACTTTTAGAGCACAATGCGATTTGGATGTGATGAACGGGTAAACTCTTATGAAGAGTCTAGACTTAAGTTAGATTACTGATATAACTAAAAACGTATAAGTAGAAAACGAATTTCTTATAAAATATATCTTGACCTACGTTTGTGTACTATTAGTTCTTTTGTTTGTTCGGAAAAGCCTTTGACGGCAATGCGAAGCATGCAGTAATGTTGTTTTGTTGTAAAAGAAAATGTTCTAGGTTATTTTGTTAGGATTTGTTGATCGTTTGAGCGTAAACAAGCACAAGGAGTATTTCTAAAGCAAGTTGTTCGAAACACGTTAAATCGTGTTTTCGTCCAGAATGCTTGTCCGAACAAATTGCTCAAAGCAAAAAAGCGTTGCATTAGATCTGCTCAAATGATCAGCTGTCGATATTTTACATTCTATGCGCAGTGTGATAATTTATTTTTGGCCAAAGTTTATTTTAGTTACATGGCTTCAAGCATAAGTTTTTATTTTTATCTTGCTTGTTATTCTACTATATTTCGTCTCGTATTATAATACGCATGTTATGATAAACAGGTATTTAATATTAACTGTGGTTTAAAATATGTGTAACGATTAATATCGATGTACTGATGTGAAAATGTTTTAGTGATCATAATTAAGTAGCACTTCAACGTATTTTGTTAGGAGGTTCGAAACCAGATTCAAAATGAAACAATCCTAAAGAAAATAAACATTCCGATGACAAAAAATTGACAAGTAAGAAAAAAAACAGTAAAATTCGTTTTTAAAAAACGTGTATTCAAGAATAACTCGTCCGTCTAAAGAAGACTAGATTTGTAGACATTTTAATGAATACGACAAGACATTGTGACTGGCAGCTTATAAAGGACTTTTCGAAAAAAAAATATGACTTCAAATAATATGTATTCTGGTTTCAAACCCTCTGTGTTTAGATCGCTTGACTAGGTCAAGTGAGTTAGTTTCGTGGCAGGTAAGTGTATATATCGTAGGTCATCAAGTAGGATTTATATAACCTTAGGGATACGTGGCGCGTTTAAGAGATACTATTATACTTTTTCCTTCTTTCTCTTTAAACATAGCCCACTTGAACGCTCAATTTCTAGTCTTTATTTTTTATTTCATGTCAAAAGTACGACTGTAACATTGTTATCCGTTATCCTTTTCAGACATACTTTATTGAGATTTTATCCAACGCATGGTTAATTTTTAATTTGCATAATTTATTAAATATTTGTTTTTTTTTGTTTTCATAAAGTTTGTACCTAATTTATTCCACTTTTTAATGATACAATTATTTTATTTCTGTTATGTTTTGAGTAATATAATTTTGTAATCAACATTCTATCTTTCATATAAGTTTTGTTTTATTTTTTTTCCTCACCCACGCAATTCAACGTATACCTTATATCACCGTGTAACATGCCATTTTAAAATTAATACTGTATGTTGTAACCCAAATGAACTGTAGTCTTCACTTTAATCTTTTGACCACCGCAACCAACCAGTGACGACAATTGATTACGTCAACCTGTGACGTGATGTTTCATGTTTCAAGTATTAGTCACTGAGGTTAATAAAAAAATACAATTTCAATTCCATAAAAAATAAGGTGTTTACGATATCAGAGTTATGTGTCGTTGCTTTTAGTGTAGTGAATGATGTAGTAGCCTCAACTCAGTAGCGGTCAAAAGGTTAAACATTATACCTTATACATGTTTGAAATAGATGCATATATCCCTAAATAGTTTTAAGTAAGAACTTCCCGTCTCGTCAGTTAGTATCACCGTACTAAATGTACAACGTTAAGCTGTCCTTGAAACCATTCTTGTGGTTCTGCTCATCTCTCGCTCTACCTACCACCTAGTCTAATCGGAATCAGACTCATCAGTGGCCTCTCAAATTCGAATCATCTCATATAAATATAAATAATTCTGATCGCTGATTTGAAAACGAACACTGCCGATATATGAACATTAACTAGAGACGATTGCGAATCGATCTTAAATGCACATAGAATAATGAGCACAAGTATTTAATATACACAGTTAAATCTGACGTCTAAATTTTATAGTTCAGTTTACGAGTTCTACATAAGTCTGTAAATAAGTTTAAGATTGCACGTGTTGGCGTGCCTAGCCTTAATAGGTACCAGCCTGAACCATCCGTTCTATATAGCCCGATATTTACAAGTGCAGTTTTCTTTGAGTACTCGAGCCTAATCAGCTAGGTCGCTAGGTTAAGCTATGTAGGTAAGTTACCGCATAGATGAGTTTGGTGTCGGAATTTGATTTACACTATGATACGTAATTCATATAATTATACCTATGTGCGTTGCTCCCTTTATGAGGAGCAGCCACTGACTAATCTTGATGTAAGTTCAAGTTTACTACAGCAACCAATGCTCGGTGGTGCCGCTCAACTTCACAACAACAACGATTCCATATTGGTGTCGCTCAATTTTACCACAATGGCAACCAATGGATGGTTGTGGCGCTCAACTTTATCACGGCAACCAGCTCGCACACTTTAATTTAAGCGAGTATTCGAAGTAAAGAGTCATAGTGTTAATCAAGTTTAATGTAGATTCAAGTAGTTAACACAACAGTAAGGGTAAAGGATAGTGTCGCTAATATAGGGTCCACAACACAGCGTAGCTTGGGCACCAGACTCATAGGAGGTAAAGTGCGACGAGATTCATCTCGGACGTCTTTTTGCGACAAGTTTCATTCAGTTTTCGTTATTGATTTTCAGCATTATGAGTCGTTGTATTTCAACGTAAAATTGACGTGGAATATGTTATACCTATATGTTTTATTTCATGTTGTGTTAGATTCATAAAGTATTATTTAAATCCAGAAGCAGAAATGCTCATATATATCGGAAACTAAGTTTCAATTTAAATCTTGTCAAAAAGATGACCGAGAAGACATCGTTCACATTGAGCTCACCGCTGGACTTAATGATAGAAATTAACACGTAATGCTATTTTTGTACTTAAGGAGAAAAGACGGATCAACAGTTATAAAATATAATAAATTCGGGCAATCAATGTCAGGTCTACAGGATACAAACTGTTTTCGTTGATTGTACCTATCATTTATTAATTGGAGAAATGAGATTTTGATGAAATTATATTTGAGTTTATTTAATTCAAGCGAGTTGATATACTTCAATAGAAGGAGGGACCCTGTGTGGGCTACTGAACGAAAATCTTCATTCATTTAAAACTGATCTCAAATCTCACCTCGTTTGGCTCAAGCGTTATTCTAAAGACTTCAAACGTAGACTCTTTCAGTGTTATTCGTGGTGTAAAATTATCAATATAATTGTCTAGCTTATACAACCCAATCCGGTCCAATATACGTCTGGATTCATTTCTATTCGATGTTTAATAGTAGATAGGTGTCGTAGTAATCAAATGTTTGTATAAAATTCTGTATTCGGCTTACGCCGGCTAATTATAAGCAGATGTCGTAGTTATTAACAAAATTATTCTAAATGGTATTGTTTCTTCTTCTTTTTGACACTTGTCTAGTGCAGCCGGTGATATTGATAAGTACTTGAAGTTTTTAATATCCCATACTTCGGGGGATCCGGGCTCAACAGATTATGAGGATGCAAAATTGTACGTCTTGCATCTGAATTAGATGCTCAAAGCTTTTCTGGCTTGTCCAAAAAGCTAACAAATGTTTCAACTTATTTATTTATCAAAATCGCCCGGCTAGACTTTAAACTATGACTTTAAAGGCAAGAAAGTCTCGTGGAGCAATGAATTCGGAACAAAATTAGAAATGTAAAGACGTTGCGTCGTACTATAGCGTAGGATGGAGAAATTGAATGTGGTACCTTGTAAGCTGAATAACTTTGTAAAGTAACTGTTTGCATAAGTATGAGATTTATCCGCTAGTTTAGGGATGGGATTGTCCCTAAATGCCTGCAACACAAGCTGTAGGCATATTGCAGGGAAATTCGTCGTTGCATTGGACTGGAGAAACTATTGCTCCGGACAATTGATAATGGGTTTCAAGTTTAAACATGCAAAGTTATTTATCTACAAAGAAGATATGATTGTGATTGAAACGGGTGAACTATTCGGTCTTAAAAGAGAATGTCTGACGATAATAAGAGTAAGAGTAAAATGGAGTTAGTCATAGATATTTTTGGACGAACGTCCCTTCTTGCCAAAACTGTATTGTAAGAACGTTATTTTAATAAATAATTTGTTGTCATCTCACAAGTAATTGTTGTTTTATTTCACATTTCCCAAAAATACCTCGTAAATAAAACTATCCTTTGCTTTATATTCTTAAACAATTTATTTATATAACAACACTTTGGTTTAATTTTATATATCGTATAATTTACAGCATCAGTTTTTATGTTAGGTATATTAAATCTCTTAACCTTGCCTACATAAGTTACCATATAATACATTCATTAATCAAGTTTATTATATTAATAATAGGTACTATTGTTCTACATAATCCAATAATGTGTACTAAATAATACTAATTTAAATATTCGGTGTTAACTTCATAAATACAGTGCACTATACTGTTATTCAATAAAGAACCCTATTTTCACGTAGTACGTACGTTTCAATCACATTTATCATAGAAATTTCGTTTTGTTTATTTTTAAAACAACGTACCTACTCAACATTCCTTTGATGCATAAATTCAATATAAAAGTTAAATTCAACAAAACATAAAGGCCTTTCAGAATTTTAGCGTGGACAGTGCAACTGATTTACAATAATTTACTTTATACAATCACATACAAAAATAACAACCTTTTTATAATTCAATTACAGCGTTAAGTTTGCGCAATAACATTTAACAATAGTATTCAATTTTAGCTATCTTCTATTTACAAATCGTATTCTTCTTTTGATAGAAAACAATTAACACATTTTCATTCAAACTTGATTAATTGGTTTTGAGTTGTCAATTACTCTTCAAAACATGTCGAAACTTCATTTTAATTCATTGAATATTTCTTGCATGTACACAAATCAACGCACCAACACCGATTCTCATTTCAGAATAAACTGCATGACTTATTATTACAATTTCATCGAGTATGCATTCTTAAGGCGTTACACAGACAGTGGAAAAGTGTTTGATTTACTCATATTACCATGCTTGCGAACTAGTTGCCGTAGGTCAGATGACCGCGACAACCAATCAATCTTAGGTCGGGAGTTCGCATTTAAGCTGACCGCGGCAACCAAAATTATCAGAAGTGATCGTTCGTGTATCGTCTGCAATTCATTCACACATGCACAAAATCATACAAGCTTCTCCGCTTTACTAACACGTATATTTTGTCTTGAAACTTTATTCTCAGTTCGCATTCATTGAAACGAGCCATCGGAATTATATGCAGGTTGTGATCTCTTCGACGTACGAGGAAGGGAAGATTCCGTAGATGCCGTTGAGGTCGCCGCTCCACCAGCCATCGTCCTGCTTCTCATGAATGTCTATAATGTCGCCTGAAAATGTTCAGATTTTCAGGAATGTATAAATTAAAGGTATGTTTTTGATAAAAATATAACAATTTTAAAAGTAATACATTAAAAAAAAATTCAAAACCCACGTTTATGACCATTCAAATTTGATCTAAATCGGTCCAGCCGTTTTTATAGTTGTAAATTACATTGTCGTCGAGTTTGAAGCGACCCTGAAAATGTTTGCTTGCTAGCTCATCAGGAAGAGCCTCAAATTGAGTTGCAAAAATCTAACGGGAACGAGAAACAAATAAGAAAGTGAGTGTATAAAAACGTGGGAAAAATGCAATGGGCAATTCTTATTTATTTACACAATATCTTAAAGAATCTTTTTTTAGGCTAAAAACAAGTTGCAGAAACATAAATTATCGCTCAGCATAATATATTATGTTGAAAGCACTACGGTAAAAATCTTTTAGCAAAACGAGGACACCAAAAACTATAAACTAATAACCAGGTAAGAAGCTACATCATTTCATTACAATCAAGTAAGAAGTGCAGTATTTTCCTACATATTCCTTTACGTTTCTATGTCATCTAATTAAAATCACGACTGACGTATACCCATTGTGATTTAAGTTTAGGCCTTGAGATTGTAGTTAGCACTTCAACACATTTTCCCAATTTAGCTATCGGAAGTAATACTGAATATAATAAATTTATACATGGAAGGTCTTTGACCTTTGTCCTTTGACCTTTCCCGTTTACCGAAGTCGGCCTTAAGCGCGGGGACCACTTGGCAAGAAATGGCGAAGGAACTTTAAAACAAGGGGCGGCCTTTGCCCAGCATTGGAGCCATAGACAGTCATTATAGAAATTAGTAGGTATAGTTGTCGTAGAAGTTGACCTTACCTGGTGATAAATTGAGCTCATCATTCAATCTAGCCTCGTAGGTATAAAGAGCCCGACACTTTCCAAGGGACGGTGTCTGCGCAGCAATGTCTCCATTTTCGCTCTTTATAATATCAGTCAAATCCGTTGAACTATCACTTTGCGACGAAAACTCATCTGAAATAATACAATGTTATTAATAGATCAAATTCTGTACAACGGAACGAAGAAAACAAATGATCGTCATATACTTAAGAGCTCGTTTTGACCGTCAAAACTAGTCATTGAACCTAGGTGTCGTGTTTCCAATGCGATTACCATTCCCCTCTTTACAACTTCATCCTTTTTCATGGCTGGACGGTTCGTTTTGTTTTTGTTTAAGCCCGTTGGATATAATATTTCTTTACACCGCAACGTGACACCGACTTACAACTTTCCTTTCAGTTTCGATACTGCTTGTTTGACAGAAATATTTCTCCAAGTGGTAAATCTGATTCAATCTCTCAAATGTATTGAACTAACAAGTCCCTGGTCAGAGTTTAATTCTACGATATAAAATTGTCTATTTGTCGATTGTCCCTTTATTGCAAAAACCTTCCATTAGGAAATGTTTCTATGGAACTTACCAAAATCACTATCCTGTTGGTTGGACAGCCCGTCTCCAGCGCCGCGCTCGCTCCAGTCTAGCGGGCTCTCCGGTGGATGCGGCGCTTCCAACGGCTGAGTCTGCAGTGTCGGCGTTGGAAGGTCCACAACAGGAGTAGCTGGGGCACTCTTGTGTTCCGTATTTCTTCTAAACGATAGATGCTCTATCCTCAGTTTGCTCGAGGCTCTGCTCATGATGGAGTCTCTCCGCTCCCTCTCCTCGCCGCCACTGACGCTCTTTGTTAAGGCACTGTAGTTTGGTTGCAGGTTTTTGTTCACCTCGTTTTGGTAGTCTGCTTGGAGCCATGGGGGGACCTGGAATTCGTCAACAAAGTAAATTTATAAATTAACAGCTCACCGACAGGATAATGACACAAAACGAGTCAATTTAAGACTTAATTAACTCTTAACTCTGGACGACTCTTACTCATCCATCTTATTGCATCATATAATCTTTTTGCATCCAATCCAAAATTACAAACTATGTCGGATCCGAATGGAAGCTGAATTTTTAGGAGTTAAATGGAAATTATGTAACTTACTTTAAGTATACTCTGTTGAAGTCCTTGCTTGTCCCGTATGATCTGTATATGCGCGGCCAGAGGATGCTGCACTGGCGGTCTGCTGTCTAGCTCGTTCAGGCTGGCCGTTATCTTGTACCTCACCGCCTCTAAGTAAGTCAGCATGCTTCTCATCTAAACAAAACATTCGTACATCTTACACATGCTGCTTATTTATATCTAGTCCTATGGAAACATGTAGAATGCATCTGCCTTTACCCATGGAGATTTTTGGAGGAATAGAAACTAACGTGACTGATCAAATATGGGATAAATGCTTCTACAAGACATGCGATTTCCTAAGTTGTTCCAAAGTTCCTGGCTTGTGGACCGACATTTGTATTTTCAGGCTATTTGACCTACCCGCCGTGGGACAGTTATTCCCACGGGAGCAGTTCCTGGACTGCTATTAGGCACGTCCCCAGGTGGTGGATAGGGCATAGTGCAGTACCGGGTTTAACCCGGCGCGGACCAAAACCGGGGGTCTTGGGCGTACCGCTACGTCCCATCATGGGGCGGGCAAACGGCCAGTGTTTTCCTTTTCTTCCTTCCCATCCTTAAAGGGCAGATTGCTCTATCCCTTTCTAGTCCTACCCATAAGTTACATTTTCTGTTTCCGGTGGAGGAAACCGCCTGCAAAAACCGAGGGGAGTCTACGACTTGTTTTGTGAATCAGACGGCCATGAGAAAGGCAATCGATTTTGATTGCGGCCCGCTGGCGCCTCGGAAATATTCCGGGTAGCAGCAACGGATGTGCTGCTGTGTGGTGACTGCTGAGGTCAACGCCCGCCAACCCGTTAACCTGCAACGATAAGTCGGGTGGACCTTACGGAGGCACGGAGGCCTGACCTCAATCGTTTGGGCCGCGAGAAAGGAAACCTCTGAAAAAACCGCTAATCCCAAACTGCGAAGCACGGCAAGGGATGAATGGCTGGAGGGAATCCAGTCACTAGTACCAATCCCCGACGAGGCACCAGTCGACACCTCGAAGGGTAACAATAGGCTTTTCCCGGGCAGCGGTTCCTGTGCCCGGGAATGACGTTTCTTTCTCCTACACTCGTGGGAACACTATGGGTAATTTATATAAAAACAAAAGGATACGCCCTGACACCCACAACAGTGGGTGACGATGACGTTGTGTCCCACTCATCGGACGGGGTGGATAATGATGCTCAGCATATCAAGTGGGAGTCGGAATTGTCCGTCGACTAAATATTGGCGACAAACAAAGAAACGCAAGGCTGAGGGTGAGCCTAGTTTTTGGGCATCGAGTGGGGACAAGGCGAATGAGAGAACCGGTGCCAAGCGGTTTCATTCTTAGTTATGCCGCAGGTGTCTACGGAAAAAAGGATCAATGTTCTCTCGATCGCCACTTTCGAAATCGGTCATTGAACAGATGACCGGCGGCGACATAGAGCAGAGAGTCCAGGAAGCCGTGACTTCTATAAAGTCTATGCCGAAGGTGCTAAAAGGCACAAGCCAGGGAGCCTTAAAGGCCTTTATCGAAGACGTCACGAAGGCGCTTCTCCAGCGGTCGGTGACCGAGGAGGTTAACCGGTTGCAGAAGGAAAATGAGCAGCTCAAAGCTCAGACTAATTACTTACGAGACGATGTAAAGGAAATAAGAAAGAAGAAACCTTAAGCTTGAGAAAGCACGATTGCCGCCCCCTTGTCCACAAATGCAAGGGAAGCGCAGGAGCCACAGCAGGTCACCGCAACATAATTATGCTGCAAAAGCGGCAAAGATATTGCCAAAAAATCGACCTCCAAGACGGCAGAGAAGATAACTCCGTCGACTCAGACGACGCAGACAAAGTTAGCGCAAACGCGCCTGCAGACATAAGAAAAAGGCATGTTCATCCCCTCCGCATTGCCCTGTATGTGACAAGGAAGGTCAATCTGGTGACCATTCAGTCGGCAGTAAGGCCTGTAATGTTATTAGAAACACTATACAGAAGAGAACGTCAGAAAAGGTAACGGCGCCAGACAGTAGAAGGACAGACATGGATACTGACACCCAGTAATGGATGTTAAAATACTGCAATCGAATATCAACCATTCTGCCAGAGCACAAGACCTACTGATGCATAGCATGGCAGATTGGTTGATAAACATTATTGTTGTGGCCGAACCGTACTATGTTCCACCCGGGAACAACTGGGCGGGGGACGAAGAAGGTTTGGTCGCTATAATTTCTTCGGGTTTTCCATTTATGGGGAATATCTCTTCAGGGGTTTTGTCGCTGCCCACATAGGGTATCTGTTAGTTGTAGGGGTGTATTTTTCACCAAACAAATCAATAGCAGAGTTTGCAGATTTTCTTGGTCCGATTGGGTCATTTTTAGGTGTCAACCAATCTCGGCCCGTTATAGTCGCCGAAGACTTTAATACAAAATCTTCTGCGTGGGGTTTCCCCCGTCACAAGGGCAAGGGGAAGGCTAGTTCAGGAATGGGCTCTTGAATTTGGCTTAGCTCTACTCAACCGGGGTAATGTGCTGACATGCGTGCGGTATAATGGTGGCTCCATTGTAGACCTTTCATTAGCAGGCCCTGTCATCAGTCGACGCATAACAAACTGGAGGGTCGTGGAAGTGCCGGAAACATTATAGGATCACTTTTCGAAAATCAAATCATTCCACTGCTCGAAACCGCCGGCAAACAATAGGACACAACGAAGGTCCACGATGGGCATCAAAAAAGCTTAATCGGGAGCTTTTGGAAGAAACTGCCGTGGTGCTGGATTGGGCTACTCCGGTTCACAATGATGTCATTGACATAGAAGATAAGGCAGTGCAGTTCCGACATGCACTTACGCGATTATGCGACGCAGCGATGCCACGCATACGTCATCGTCGACCAACAAAGCGACAAGTGCACTGGTGGTCACAGGAGATCGCTTTATTATACAACATCTATACTACTGCAAAGAAGACTCTACAGCTCACAATAACAGTTGCGAAAGCCCGAGCGCGAGAGGAGCTTCTAGCCATCTTAGATCGGAACACCTTACCGCATGGTCAGGGGTAAACTTCGTCCTTGGACTCCGCCACTGACACTAGGCATGGCTTCGCAGCTACTCCGAGAGGTTGTGTCTGCTCTGTTCCCCGAAACCGATCCTGATTTTACTCCTCCACCTGTTGCAGACGCACTTGCCCAAACGGCAGTCGATTCCGGTGAAAGTTGTCTGGAGGTTACGGAATAAGAACTGCAGTCAGCATCCGATAGGCTTAGGGTTAAGAACACAGCTCCCGGACTAGATGGCATTCGAGATAGAGCCCTTGTGATAGCCTAAAAGACATTAGGTCCTCGCTTCCTGAGGCTCTTTTCAGCCTGTCTGCAGCAGGGCCGCTTCCCAAAAATCTGGAAGTCGGAAAATCTGGTCCTAATACGAAAGGAAAGGCGTTCAGCCGATTCACGATCAGCATGTTGCTGAATAAGGTGGCAAAAGTCTTTGAGAAAATCATAGCAGATCCAGTCGTTCATCACCTGACAAATGTGGGGTCGGATCTAAAAGACAAGCAGTTCGGTTTTCGGCATGGATGCTCTACAATAGACGCAATTTTTAAACTGCAGAGCATGGCCCATGAGGCAGTTGCACGCGACGAGGTTGTTTTGGCGGTGTCTTTGGACATCGCTAACTATTTATCGGAGAGATCCGAAATTTTCCAAAATCAGGAAGGCTGGGGTCGGCACGACGTATTGCGCGGTGTTCCACAGGGATCAAGTTCTGGGTCCGGTCCTGTGGAACATCAGCTATAATTGGGTTTGAGGCGGTGCTCTCTTGCGGGGGGTCGCATGCATCTGCTATGCAGATGACACCCTTGTTGTTGCCACTTGCCAGTGCCTGTGATTTTCGAAGCATTGCAATCTTAGCGACGGCTCGGGTCGCCCAGATCGTCGCACGTATCAGAATGTTAGGGCTGAAGCTATTTGTTTCTACAGACCGCGGAATGCTCCACCTCCAGATTTCTTTACTACGCTCGGGGGAGTAAGAATTGGTATCAAGACTACTCAAAAGTACCTGGGAATAGTTCTCGACAGCAGATGGGACTTTGGACCCCATCTACAAGCATTAACACCCAAGCTTGTCCGAACAGCGGGGGCACTATCTACTAGCTGCACTTCTGCACAAACCACAGTGCGTACTGGCCGTCAGAGTTATAAGGGGCTATCGCACAATCTCAGGGGAAGCGGCGACACGTTCCTCGCACAGACGCTGCCCTGAAGTATGAAGCTAGTGTCTTGGCTCAGCTTTATACATGGCGCCAGGTTCAAGCCCGGGGCGGCGGAACAGAGGGAACAGCTTCGAACGGCGGCCTTGACGGACTGGCTGCATAGCTTAGGAAGTCCTACCGCTGGGCACGCACTTATAGCTGCTATCCGCCCCGTCTTCTGTGTCGAAACGGACGTGAACCAACTGGTGGGTGTCACCACTGTGCTAACCCAGAAGACGACGCGAAGCATTCTTTATTAGACTGCCCAGCGTTGGAAAATGACAAACGCGACTTAGTCGCAAATCTATGCGCATGCACAACAGCCATGGTCCGAGAGAGACCGCTTGGCTAGCGGTTGCCGCCTATTGTGACACCGTCATGCTAGCAAAAGAAGCTGCGGAACGCGAGCGGGAGGCGACTACAGACAACCCATCGCAGCGCAGGCGGCTTGGGTGTCGAAGATAAAACGACCTGCGACCACCGTAGGGTCGGGCCTGCGGGTAGCAGGGAGGGCACCCTGCTATCCGACCAGCTAATAGACCAAGAAGGAAACGGACGTGTCGTCCTGCACGTCCGTTCTTACGAGGAATGAAGTCCAACAGGACATAGGCCGGCCAGAGTCGCGCTGAGCATGCGCGAGTGATCCCGTGGCTCTGGCTCAGGCAGTTGAAAGGGCCTGGGGTGTTTTTACTCGGTGAGAGTCCGACATATCCTCTCGCGGTGCCCTCGGCGTGGGTTGAATTCATTAGAGTTTCACCACGGAAAAGAGGCTATTTGACCTAAGATTAAAGACTTATCTACCTTATTAGTCATTAAAGACTTACATTCCATCAAAAAAAAACCAGTGGAAGCGAAAAAAATACGTTATACTTAGATAGATATTATATAAAGTCGATACTAAGCGGTGAAAAAAGCGAACAAGTTTACTGATGATGAAAGAATATTATTACAGGGGTTTTTTTAAGATAATAGTAACAAATTCCATCCACACTATAGGAATGGTCACTCGTCTGTCACTGACACGTTTTTTCAATTCCCCAGAATTAATACTACATACATATAGGTAACTGGTGAGAATTTATGGTACCTAATATAACTACTTTAGTAATTGTCTACGTACGTTTGTATACATTTCAATGTTTATCGTTTAGGAGACGTTAACATTCAAATGGAGATGTAGAAACACTTGAAACGAGATGAAACCTATAGAGACAAGTTTTTCTACAACACGAACATAGCTAGCAACATAATGTAGTTACTAACTAGTATCTTATCAGAATTACAAAGCCCGTGTATAACACGGACTTATTCAAAAATTATCCTTATTGATTAAATGTAATTGATGGATATTCGTTTTAGTCTCCAGCCTCTAGTTGCTGTAATGTAACAAAACCATAGCGCGATTCAGGAGAGTCGAACAACGCCATCTATCTATAACGCTAGTAAACTTTTTACAACGGGAAAGCAAACGAACCGTTGTCATTATACAATTAATTAACCAGGGAGAGTAGACATTAAAACAGAACTGGTGAAGAATACAGCATGCAGTTCTTAAGTAGTAGACGTTTTTGAAGTGAAATATAGCCTTAAGCGAAAAAGTCTTTGCGTATTACAAAACATTTCTTATTGGTAACAGACAAGGATTTTTAAATAATTGCTTCGTGACGGATACGATACTCAATACATAATATGTGTGTTACTTATTTTCCTGGTTCATTTTTATTAAGCTCCGCCGCGCGCATGTGGCGCCACCACGTAGTTGAGCGTCGGCTACTAACGCAAATGAATCGAGAGTCACATTGCAGGCTGCAGGCACGCGAATCCCTTTGTTTTGTTCAGATCATTTATTCCATGCTATCGGTTAGTCTCAATGGTGGCCGGTCTAACCGTTTACGTTAGATGTTTAGGATGCTGTACGACAATAAAATAAAGAAGCAGCGTTCTTAGGTGACCCTTAACGTACCTAAACACAATAGCTTACCTTACGTATCTCAGATCTTTTTTCTAAGTTTCACCATTGCCTACGTCAATTTAAGTAAGTACATATTATTATAGTAATTACTAGTACTATTTTCTTACGATAGTGTAATATAGAAATGTAAATCATGTTAACTGTTAGTAGCCATGATTAACAAACGAAAACTTGAGAATAATTGACGTAAAATCTAATTAGAAGGCATTTTAATGTTGACTTATTAAATTTAAGCCAGTCTACAGAATAAAAAGGTCGCAATATCGAGTTTGCGTGATCCAAAGATTAATGTATGTATAGGAACTCATCTGTTACAATATTTATTTTATTATTTGACGTAACAATTTTATTGCTATAACACTTTACGACTCGCCGTACGATCCGTTCGTAAAACGCAGACTAATATTATCTCGATAGATTTTATTGTTTCTACGACATATTATGAAATTGCAAACTCAATGGTGCTTCACTATCGCTTTTATTGTGCCTCGACGTTTGTATGTGAACAAACGTAATTCCTGGTTTTATGATCTAAATCAAACTTTCAATCTATGCTTGGCTTGAAGTTTGTTATTTAATAGAATTCTGTAAGTATAGAAAAATAACGAGGTTTCCATTTTATTATTCTTTGCAATTACGAGATTCGAATGAATTTAAGCTGAGAATGAATTAATAAGGGTTTTAAAAAAGTCCCACACCCCTTGACCCCTCCATTACTCCATTGATACGATGCACCCAAAGATGGGTCTAGTATAAATAATTCCTCTTGTTATTGGCCATTACGACACCACATACAAACCTGCAAAACCTGCTTATAAGGCTTCCCGTTTACGCTTATGTCCTCATTTGTGATTGATGATCAATCTTTACTTCTTAAATAGTTTTAAAGTCAATCAATCCATTGAGCGTTTAAAGGTACCTAATTATCAAATTTCTTGTTTGGACTTACATGATACAGTTTGTCGGCAACATTTTGCTGTGAATCGTCGTTGCCGAATGTTGGAGTCTGTTTTATGGCCATCGAGAGCTTCTCAAGTCCTTGCTTAGACTTGCGCTCCCTGTCGATGTCTTGTTTTACTAGTTGAAGTATTTTTAGCAGCGCCTGCAATAAGATATGATGGGTAAGAACAATTCATCATCATTCATCATTAATGAGAAATTCCGTCATTTTCCACTTTTTCCACAGCCTGTATGGAATAGCCAAATGTTATATTCTCACCTGTTTGCGTCTCTCCTTGTTCATAGCGAGCGTGGTGTGCTCGCAGTAGAAGTCGGGCAGCAGTTGCTCGCTGGCGCCGGTGGGAGCCGTCCGCACGCCGCGGACTACCCTCATGTCAGAGTTGGCGTTCGCATTCTTTATAGGAGTCACCAGAATGTTTGTGGCCTGACGAAAATATGATGTAATTAACATAATTTCCTTTGAGGTGGAAGATACGAATAATGATATTTACTTATTTTTAGTATACCTCATTTTATTCCATTGATAGAAATTACTTAGTTCAAATAAACATTGATACTAAGAATCTCTGGTAATTCTTTTTTACTTTCATTCTGTTCGTAAGCTTCCTTAAATTCCTTCGTAGCGCAACAACGGTAAACTATAAGTAAATGCAAAATAAATCAACAATCACCTCTGCTAGCTGAGCTGGGATCGCGGATGTCAGCCTGAGGTAACAGTCGGCGGCGGTCTTGAGCTGAGCGAGTCTCTCCTCTTCAAGAGACTCCATCATGCCAGCTCCTTTCACTACACTTGTTTCCCATTCCAACCTACAAAAAATAACAAGCGTTAAAACACTAACATTACATTCAAATCTGACTTCGACCACCAAGAAAGAAACTCCCGAAAAACAATTTTATTTTTAGACGTTCGAGTGTTTTGCTTCTATTTTGATACAAGTGTTTAGTTTGTTTACCTAGCTCGTTCTGCGTGAACGCACACATTGTAATATTCCACCTCGGTCTTCTTGACGGCGTCTTCCGTCTTCCTCTTCTTGACTTGAAGCTTAGCTGCATCCTTTTCGCTCGTCGCGTTCGGCAGCCGCTCTGCCCGCGCAGCGCTCAGGATGGAGTGCGCGTGCGGTATGTGGCCCACACTCGAACTACGCGACAGACGGCTGTAATCAAAAGAGATACCTAGAAACTCATTCCAAAGAGGGTTTCTTTTCAAATCATTCGCAATAGATATAAAAATGGCTTAGCTGTTCGCAGAGGCATAAACAGAAGGATCCTTCATATCATATACTTGCTCGATGTAATGTCCCTATAGTCTACAATTCAAATAAGGAAACAGGACATTATCATCGTCAAGTGAATCGCAAGAGGCAGACCTAATCTCCAAAGTGGCGTCCTGTAACTTTTCATTCTCCCGCGCCGCTGTGTGAGAATGCTTCTTAGACTTAGCCTCCGCTGTTCTCCAATCACTGAGAGATCGCGTGGTCTTGTCAACGTTGCCTTCGATCTGTAGCATAAATAAAATATTAGTTCACGGTTCGATTTGGTATCTAGAATTTTGAGTATTTCGGCAATAGTCACCTTCTTTCTAAGCTTCAATTGATTGTCGATTACATGTTTCATTGGTTTCACTAGTTCTTCGGACAGAGCACTTGAGTAATTTCTGCAACGAAGCAATTTTTGGCGTTAAATCTTTGTGAAATACTTACTGAACTGTATTGTACTATATTTATTTACACTTTACCTGTGAATTTCTGATCGTTTCTCCATTTCCATAGCGACATGCTTCCACGCCTCGGCGCACGAGCCGACGCTCTCCTTGCAAGCTTTTGTCAGTTTCGTGCCCAGCTTCGCCAAGCATTTTGAGTAGTATATTTCTGCCTCAATCCTACAAAGAAAACGATGAAGAAATTAGTGTCTGTCGTGTTTCGCAACTATTGACGGAAACGAGCGTTCGTAGGAAATAATGTCGGAGGCGTAATGTTTTGTTTTTACGTCTGTTCGTCTTTGTGGCTGTGTAAAAGCATTGATAATGCAGTCTCGGCCAATGGGAGGATATCAATTTTTAGAGCGCGCGTTATTTGTGTCTCGCGTCTTGGCCCACTTGGCGGAACCTCGCGACGAGCTATTTTTGATTTTGTGGCCATTGCCGTGCCCTTACTTTCGTATACAATATAATTTAAAGTCGTGCTCGATATCTGTATGATGTTGGCGAAAGCTGTAGGCGTGCGTGTGAACGATATAATAATCAATTATGCAGCATGACGCGACTTTCGTATTGTCCCTGCGCCTGCGCCGTCTGTTGGCCGAACAGCTGCAGAAAGGATCGCTCGAGTGATTCGCTCGTAAACAATAAGGTATTGTTTTATAGTTTATGTCTGGAAAGTCAACGTAACGGAGAAATATCGATAAGATTGCTTATCTGCGTGCACGACCTGCGTCGCCGGCGCGCGCCGGACTCGCGGGCGCCCGACCAAATGATGCGTAACAATTTTACCAGTTATTAGAAAAAGTGATAGTCCCGTTATTATGAACTTCGTGTTCACATGTAGGTACCATCGATTACATTGCTATTGATGTTTACGTTACATCCGAAAGCCAAATAGCTACAACTAGCTTAGAACCTACTTGTAGAGTTCAATATTGTTAAAAATGTCAAAACTATACGTTAGACTTGTAATTGGGTTATGTAATGACGAAGCTCCACTTTGTGATGGTGTAACTGTAATTCTGTGCGAATTTCAGTGTGACTGAGTTGTGAGTTGAGTCCGACGAATCAATTAGATATTGCAGCAATTTGTTTTGTTGGTATTTTCGAGACGAATATTTATTTATGGGTGGCGACGTCTAAGCTATAGATCTTGACTGGTAGAAGGTAAGATTTTGTGTGTGTAGGCCCTTTCCTGGTAATAACAATACTTTATTATACCTGCCTAAAGGCACGGAAAGATCTTACGAAACTACTCTGACTTTTGTCACCGCATAGGGTACTTTATAGCAAGTATTATAATAATGGTCATACGTAGGTATTTGTTTCTTTTACTCCGTTTTTTTTTGCATTAACGTTTTTTTTTAATTGTTGATACTTTCTTGAGAGGTAGATATTACATGTTCTTGTAAGGTGGAGTACTTACGATGGAGTTGTAAAAGAGGTTATTTGTATGACTTGTATGCGAGTGTGTGTGTGTTGTATGTGTGTGTCTTTAAGTGTGTGTAAGTTTTTTGGTAATTTAATATTGTATCGTCAGATATTCTTATTAGGAGCTTAAAATCGTACCTCTCTTGTAATATAGAAGACAGTTCTTTGCTGAAGTCGCTGCCTTGCTTCACGTAGCGACGGAGCTCATCAAATCCATTTTGGGCCTGAAAAGAAAAAAAACATTGTATAAAATATGAAAAATATCATGAAAGTCGTACGGCATCATGGTTTCATCAATGGGTTTGTATGCAGGAGGTTGCCAGTTCAAAAATCGTCTAAGAAAGGCAACTTTAAAAATGCTCTTTTCAAAGTTATAAAATATATTGTGTACCTAATCTTTATCCCAAGATTCCTCTCACACACGGCGAAAGAACGCCATGAGAAAAAAGTATTTCAATTATTTGAATTTTTGAACCTGCAGTCACAGCCAGACGATGATTGATCGTACTACATGAAGAGAGTCCTTAGTCTTAACCTACCCTTACTTTACGCTGGTGTTTTTGGATTTAGTAAGCATTTTTACGTCAGAATAGCTATTACAACTAGCAAAGAACTGCTGTTGTTTGTCCTATTATCCTACATAACAACGTCGAAGGAAATTAATCTTTTAATGACTCCAAGCTACCGTTTTCCTTAACGTTTGCACGAGTTTTTTTACTACACACGACACTACAATGTTCCCTTTATACGTTTTTTTCCCATCATTATGCTGATGTAGTATAAGATATTATGTAGAGTAAAGCAAATGAATGCATAGAAAGTGTCTCTACTAGCTGTTATTTTGCATTTGCGAGTAGCATTTAACTGCATATTGTGTTCGTGTGGAGCAACTTACAGACCGTTCGTCATTTGCATAGAATTCTATCTTTCTTAAGATTTTTTTAATTCTTACTAGAGGTTGAATATCAAGGCATCAGAGGGGGCGATAATAATGCGTGGGCGCATAAGGGTTCCTTTGCCTTCTTTTCTATTACTACTATCTATTTCTTGGACTAGTGGAAATAATAGAGATTACTTTTAAAGCCTAATAGTGGATTTGAATGGAACTACGCGAACGTAGAATTAAGAAAAATTTGACTCATGTGACTTAGTAATATTTACAAAAAACAAACACGTTACTTGCAAAAAAACATGAATTGTTATTTTCACAGAATTAAATGATTTATAATCTGAAAGTAAGTTGCAGAGATATAATCTTAAAGACAAATAAAGATGATGTTACAAAATAATACACCTGAGCTGAGAGTTTTCGTTATCTGTGTAAATACTCATCAACAACAGCTCGTAATTACAGAATGAGGCTTCACTACACCTTATCACTAAGCCATGTTTTGCTAACTTCCATGTGATGTACTAAATACCAAAAAAAACTAGACTTTAAACTCTAAACTCAAAGCATTAAAGATAAAAATGCTCTAACTTATGAAAGGACCAGTTTGACAAAGGAATATACACTCTAAGATTCGAGCTGTAAGAATTTGTTTGCCTTAATTGTCTGGTGATAATGACTGTTGGCGTCAGCACCTCTGTAGATAAATGTATTACATGCTTACATCCCGACAGTTCCTTGATTCTGTTTCCGCTTCAAGCAAATGACGGTTTTCTTATCACTTGATTAACATGGCAGATTTCTACATTCTATCTGACAAATCTCAATTTTCATCATGATGTAACAAAAAAAGGGCATAATACAGTAATTTTGAAAACTAAATAAAAATCTAAATTTTTTTTCTTGATTAAGTCAGGGCCTCAATTCTGCTATTAACATGGGCGATGAATGAATGAAATTGGGCTCAAAACGACACTTTTCGCATTTTTTACTACACTAAAATTTAAAACTTAGTGTGGGACGGTACACTCAAGGCCAATACAATTAACTTCCAATTATTGTATTTTCAAAATGCTTAAGGGAATAGAAATAATTTCGAATTTAATCCAATTGCCAGGCATTCATCGGCCATTGTAAAATAGCAGAATCGGGGCCCTGTTCGATCCTGACACTAGTGACTTTCGGATAGCTCACATCTTAACAGATGTGTCCCAAAAAGTTATATCACTTTCAAAGCAAAAAAAAACTGAGAAGAAACAAAGACGCCAGATGCTACTAAAATATCGAACGTATATTTGAAAACAACAGTAGCAAAGGAAAGAGCAAAATGTCTAAAAAACAACGAAACACTTCCGTATTTATTTATTAGAATAGATTACACTATTTCAGGGAAGTTGCCTCTAATTAGAGCTATCAGCACTAGACGGTGTGTTTCGATCAATTAATAGCCTATAACGTGTGCGCTAATTGATATGAACTTCAGTTTTCAATGTCTAGGTCAAGTAAAACTTAACTTTTTACCAATTTACTCGAAATTGAGTAATGTAGGTTACATTTCGTATGTGGAGCGGGATAGCGCATTACAAAGAGTATAATGGCGTCTCTTTTGCACGTGCGCAATAATGTTTCTTTACGATGGATTGGTGGTGGCCCTTGAAACTTGTGGTACTTTTAGTTTTATTATGAACTAATAAATTTATACTTAATAATCATGATATTAGTAAAACATTTTTCCATAACAGAATTAATTTTCCATCGTCAGTAGAAATGAAATTCTGTGTTACAGATTTCACCAATAGTATAATGTTATCATTTAAATCTGAGAATTGACTTTACAATATAACAAGGGTTTATCGAACAAGCACTTTGGCACTACGTATGAAACTCCAGGTTTATTAATAGTAACCTCCACGCGCGGTTATAATTACCGACGAAATCCTCAAGCAGTTTGTTGTTTTATTCTCGAAGTACGTTTTATTTTTAACTCTTTTTAATTAGTCTGTTTCATCGGCAATCATTTGCGATTTTATTTAGTAATTCAATACTTCATTTAGTATTGAATTATTGATACTTTTCATGTAAGATTTGTCGAGGACAAACACAGATCAATTGCTCTTGTTTAGGTTAAACATACAAAGGTTTCTGAGTGCACAGAGTCTGACACTACCGGCTTCCTCGCCCAAGGAGGTGAAGAGGAGTGTCTATGACGTTTCTACCGCCTGACCAAAACAAAGGGTATAACCAGAAGGAGTATGATACTTAATGGCAATTTTAGTTCTGAATACAGTTTATATTGAGTCTTTAATGTTCAGAACATCTTAAGTAGCAGACGGGTTCTTGCAGACAAGGTTCTGAGGTGATGAACCAAGAGCGGACATCTAATTATATTTATTATAACCTTTGAATCCACATTCAAAGACTAATGATAATAAATATTAAATTATAAGCGATGTGCATTGAAAATTGATCCGTCATAAAATGACAGCAATATAGTGGTAATCATAAGTAATTGCTAGCACATTACCAGAGTGTATTTCCCTCTATTTATTGCAACTTTCGCGGAAAGATAAGGTGAGTTAAGTATGGCTACTTTCCGTTTTCCTTGATGGAAATTTATTAGTTGAGACTAAACACAGATCACTTCATATCTTAGTTCCGGTCGTTAGAACTGTATGCTATCCTCCTTGCTATTTACATGATTTCATTTTAATTGTCCAACGGACACAAGCATTATTTTCTTTTATACTGAATTTGCTTGTTATGATCACTACACATGCCCAAGTTTTCGAAAACAGGATGTCTTTCTTACCTAACTTTTTCGTAAACGATCTTCTGTCAGCTTTTTGACTAAGTGCACCGAATTCAGCTAGATACCATATTTACAAGTTTAATTATCCATCAGATCTCCAGTAATCCAATATTTTATCATCCAATTGTCGGAATTGTATTAACTTAACGAATGCCAAAGGTCAACGTGTATGACTTATCGCTAAAGATGATATGGATTAGCAACTTAATGCGGTAATACAGAAATCAATACATGGTTATGCGCAGTATGTGCCTTAAGGTGAACGTAGACTTGGACGCATCGCACGCGCCGCCATCGTCGAAGTTATCGCGTTTGTCGCGTATGACGCGGCGTCGATGCTGGTATTTTGCGAGAGTGTGCATAGAACTTCATACTTTTTACAGTTCAATCAATCAATCAATCAGCCAGTCATAGTCCACTGCTGGACATAGGCCTCTCCCAATTTACGCCACAACACCCGGTCCGGTTTTTACAGTTAATTCGAATAAATATCATGGTTGTTAAGCGGCTTCAGCTAGTCCCTGTGACGTGTGACGTCCGATTGAAACTGAATTCCAAATATTACATGGGTTATCAGTCGTATTCTCAATGGTATTATGATTTATTATTATAATATGGTCCATGTCTACCTCTCTAGTCTGCGTTCAACTTTAATACACAATTCCTCGTTACTCCGTAAAACTCGGTAAGAGTTAAGCGAATATAAATAACAGAAGCAATAAAAGTAGAATAGCCAGCAGATTGAGTATTATTAGTACTACATTAATTATTAGGATAAATTAACGTAATTGCTTCGTAAAATGCAGTTCATTAACGATCGGAAATTTGTTTTTAATTACAGAAGTTTAAGCAAACTTTCACATATAATTATTTATGCTGTTTTTATGGGCGTAGGGATTTGTCTACGACGCGTTTGTTATGTCTTTTCAAGCTTTACGGCGAGTCTAAAATCGTCAGTTACTTTATCCTTGTGTCCAAACCTTAGAAATAGCGATACGTTATCACTTTTACTCTTTAACATGTCAAGATTAGCTTTTACATTTTTAGAACAATGATAACAATGTAAATATTGATACGAATTTTACTTTCAACAAGACATATGAGGACGGTTTTATCACGTTATGTAAAAGACTAATTTAGACCGAATAAATTTATTTTAAAATATTTTTTACCATAATCTACATAGCCCAGTTCACTGCATCTCTTTTTAACAATTACAATTATGTTTTTCAGTATTTTGCGCCCTGGCAAAAAATCAGCAAAATACCTCATGATAACAAGAGTATCTTTTAAGGATTTTACGGGTCATATGTATATCAATCAATACCAATTTCCTCAATGTTTTATTTATAAACCAGCTAAAACCGACACTAGAGCAAGTCAAAAACTAAAATTTCCTCTCGACGCAGTTGGGTATTATGTTTCGTCATTGTTACATGGTAAGCACCGAAAATAGGTACTCACATATACAATTCAGCTTTCCACATAACGTGTTACGTATCAAATGCTCCACAATTTTCTATCTGTCGTAACGAAAAAGCGTTTACACCGCCATTTATCGCATTCACATCACTCCTGAGTAAATAGTTCTTTATCCACAAGTCACGCGCCGTTGTGGTGTACATTGGTGGATTAAATTATGCCTACCCAAGCATTATACGAACGTACAAAACACACTATAACTTTCTTTACAAGGCGGCTTTCACTGCACTCGAAAATGATACTAAAGTCTATCACAACAAAGTATGTTTTGCCGTGCTCGTGTTTGAGTGTAGGTTTCAATACGGTTGGTGCGCATGATTTGAATGTTGAACTGCGCACGCGCTTCCGTCCGCCCCGGGAAGTGCGCGCATTATGAAATGGAAACGGACCAAACCCGAATTAGGAGAATTATAGTCTAAATAATGCTTCATTACGAATTAAAAGCGATGAGGTTCATTCATGTGATGTTTTGTTCTTGAAATAAAAAGCATGGCTGTTTATGGGTACACAGTTATGTACATACTAATTAGCTTCTCCGATCCAAACGAATTCTGAATTTGTTCGTTTGTTAAGTCTAAATTATTTAAACAATTAAAAAAGCCTTTTTTTAAAAACAAGAGCTAGGCATATTCAATGAAAAACCATGGCATTCCTGTATATTTCTAACTAGCTGTTGCCCGCAACTTCGTCCGCGTGATTAGAAGATATAATAAGTTAGGAATTTTTGAACGAAAGGCCTCGAATATTAATATTTTCCCCGATTTTACCACATTTTCCATTGTATCTTCGCTCCTATTAGTTGCAGCATGATGTTATATAGCCTAAAACCTTCCTCGATTAATGGTCTATTGAATGATGAATTTGAACCTGTAGTTCCTGAAATTAGCGCGTTCAAACAAACATACAAACTCTTCAGCTTTATATATTAGTATATACATATATTATATATAGATAATTATCTCTGGCCGCGTCAGGACTCAATTAATAATAAAAACAAACTTAAAATCCAACACAAAAACCGAAATACAATTAAAAAAAAAAGTATGTAAGTAACGTTTTGCACAAGGCTATATAGACGATCGGAGGAGTGAGACAAAACAAAAAATATATATTTCTTGTTTATTATTGATCAACACAGGTCGGGGTCAGTAACGGACTAATGAAATGTTATCAACATGACCTTTAGATTGTTTCAAACATGTCATATTATGTAAACTTTTATTTGTAATCACACTGTGCACTCTCACTGTTCACTTGATTTCGTAACAAGTGCATTTAAAAACTAATCGCAAAACTAGACCGATTCCGAATTTAAAACTCTTCTGAACTGTTTAGAATGAAGAAATAAAAAAAAGACTTATATTCTGCATTAGTTGCACAAACTTTTAAAGAGAGGAATAGCATTGATAATCATGCTTGCCATCTTACAGGTAAGCTGGATCAATTTTTATTTTGGAATCTATTTATTCTAGGGCTACATACGGCGCAGTAAATTTCCTCACCATGTTTTACTTCATGCGCGAGGTTTGTGCACGCTTTAGGACCCTTTTTGGTTAGCCGAGACTATTCTCATGAACACCACCGATCAGCAGGAGGAAGCGGGGAGGCAGAGAAGAGGCAGATTCTAACTGACTAAGCCTAGAGATCAAGACCCTAGACACTTATTACATGTAACTATGAAACGTCACATGGTACAATCTTAGAGCCTCAAGACCAATCCTGCTAAGATGACTTACCTAAATAAAAACTTGAGCAGCAATATTTTTCTATTCGAATAATTAGTTTAAACTACAGTTAATTAAATAATACTCTTATAATAACAGGGCCATCTCAAAACTGGACTAATACCATGGTGGTAGCCACTTTCACTGGTTTTTCTAACATTCAAGTAAGAAATATAACTTCTTACAGTACCCCAATTATTACGAGTGATTTCACTTTCACTCAAATCGAATTGTGGCCGCAAAACCTCAAGAATAATGACAGTTTTAATTATTTTCCATTGTTCTTACTATTGTTACGTAGGTTTTGTATGGAGTCCAGAAAATGGTCGGGATGAAGAGTAGGAAATGAAATCATTTATTCTGTAAGTAGGATATATCATCACTTTTACATGTCCTATTTTTTTGAGAACGCTGGAGTCGACATTTCCTATCTGACTACCCTGAGAAGCACTACTACCCTGAAAGACTCTAGTAAGTAACTGCGAAAAACCTAAAACAGGCTAAGATGCTTCAATATTAGCATGAACTGTCAGTGTATACGATGATTTTCGAATGAAAGGAGTGAATAACGCGATGACGTGTAGCAGTAGAATGAATTACGAATTTTAAGAACACGGCAAATATAAGAAGACCCGATATATTCTTTAAAAGTAATAAACATTTTCTAATGTATAAGTAAAGTAATTATGATAGATCATGAAAACTGAACATACACAAACCGTCCCACCCTCACGAATGTCAGCACGCAAACAAGCAAGTTGAGGGAGATAATAATAAATACACGTAATTGTCTTTGTCTAAAGTTAAACTGAGTTATTACTTGCTATATAGTTCCAATAAACTGTTATCCAATGGTTGCAATGACAAAATGAGGACAGCTGTGCTTGATTTATTTCGCTCCAGTTGAAATAATCGCTTGTAAATTTTACGTAAGAAAGTTTTACATGGTTTATAAGCAGCGACAGAAAATGGAAACAACAATGGAACTAAGTGGTGTGTAATTAACATATTTACGAAATACGGAAGTTCCTTTGCGTTTTGGAGGCTTCGTTTTTATCATAGGAAACGTTACAGTTGAACTGATAGAAGAATGTTGAAACCATTTTATAGTCTACTTTAGGAGAATTGACGTATGGGAGAACTGAAGGTTGAAATTACGATAAGGTGTTAAACAGAGGTCAATAGAAAAAAGTATGATTTCAAAGGACTCTTAAAGGTCCATGTACATGTAATAAACATTACATACAAAATCGCATTAATATCACCATTTAATGTAGTCGTAAAATCAGCTAAGCATCGTGTTGTAACTGCAAAACAATGATATGCTTGCCAAGGTAATGTTAATGGTCAGTTTTTTAACTGCATGCGATCACAAGGCTGCGTGTGAAGAGGATGCGGCTTCAAAAGTACTCGTAGGCAGAACGCAGACTTGGACACTTTAGTGTCTTGTGTTAGATACAAGCTACTATACCGATAATTTCGATTCCATAGAATCAGTATTTTATATTGGTTACACGGATGGCGGACTAGCAGACTTAATGTTTTAACGCGGCTCCCATGGTCTAGAGACGTGTGAAACACCGTCATACTCGACCCTGAATTAATTGTCTAATGCTCCTTGAAGAACCCCATATTGTTGTGGCTCTGGAAAACCACTCCGGGAGCTCATTCCACAGTTCGTACGTAAGCTGTAAGACGTATCTTCTAAACCTGACTCTTGCACATAGTTGGCGGATGCAATAGTAATAGTCCACTCCCGGCACATACATATTGTTTTTAGTCCGCTTGTGTCCACTGCACCAAAACCTGACGATCAATAAGTGTTTTCTACTGATAACTTGGTTGGAGTTGATGAACACGTAATATGGTTACCAGTGACCAGTAGCAGCATGGGGTGACCGTGTCGAGCGCCAGCAACATAAAGAGTCTACGTTTGCGCAGTGCCTAAGACGCACATGTTCAAATCATGTTTACATGATCCATAATATGCGTGTGTATGGCTTCCCTTTGGTTTACAAGCGATTCAACTGGTACAAGCATACGCTCGGACTTTTTCGTCGTGTATTAGTTTTGACAATTTAGATGGTGCTCCGGTTGTCAGGATAATGGGACATTAATTGGAATTTATGATCACGAAAATGGAATAAGGCTATGATGAATGCCAGATCTCGATAGAAATTAAAAATGTGCGGAACTGGTCCGTTAGTTATTTTTGCTTCGAGGTCTGGCATTTTTTCGGGCTAGATGTTTTCTACTCAAATGTCATAACCCTTGCCTGTTCACTACACGATTTTGGATGGTGTTGTAGTTCCCGATGAAGGCTCTTTTCATGAACTTATGTTGACTTACACTCAGAACACTAAATGTATAGAGTACGGAGTCGTTGTATAAAAGTAACATTGTTATAGCACTAGTCTGAGGTCGCGGTTAGTCTAACAATGCCTACTTTCCATTTCGATTATACGGGAAAGACGCTATGAAAACGAAAGACAATGCGTGGAATTTTATCATTTTCTTCACTGATTCTTATTTGCGTGTAGTTACTATTGTTATCTGCGTCATATAAGATTCAATTCCGTGAAACAGTTACTAGGGTCTTCCGCTTAGGACCTGGTCATTCATGCTTCGACATCGGAATTTTCAAGCCGATGGGCCCAAAAAGACCAACGCGATAGATATAGTTTTTGGTAAGCATTGTTTTCAGAATATGGTGAGATGCTTGAAGGAGACTACAATTTTTCTCTCTTTCAATTTGTAGTGGACTGCAAATAAGCATAAAAGTGCGTTGATCCATGACTAGTCAAACCCGTGGGTTCTCTTTTCTGTTCGGCCGTCGTGACAACAGGCGCCAGACAATCTACTTTTGGTTCTCTGTCAAGTACCTCCTCTTTTCTTCACCGCTCTGCTATCAGTCACCAGGTGATCTACTTCATGGTCTATCGAGTCCGATCGTGTACTGTGCAGTTACTGGTCCCGCCTGGTAAACGATTGCACGGCGTTACGTCCACGTTATTACACTAATTAGATAATACCATACGTTTTGACATGTACTATATTCGTTTGGTTACGTATTCGAGAAAAGTAGTGGTCGAAACTGTGTTATTTGATTGGATATGTTGTTTTACGGAAATGAGTATGTGTACAGTACTGTTACTTGCTATCAGATATTATAGTTGAGTTACTTCTAGTGACTTATATAACAAATAATACTCTACTAGTAATGACGGAGTTTATTGAGGATATATTTTTTATACCATTTGGGATTAACATACACCCAAAAGTAGACCGCGTTTGAACTGTCTGACTAAAAGAAATTACTGCTGTCGATCGAGTACTTATGTGCGTGTAATTTTTTTTAAAGTCATGTTTTAATTATTACTATGCCTGCATCCTAAGAAAAACCACTATTAGATATCAAAAAATTATTGCTTCTTTCTATCCTGAGTGGTGAAAAAAAACCTTTTTTCCTGCCAAATAAAGTAACTGACGAGAATATGCCACAAGATGATGGATATGAATAAGATACACAATGCAACATAATATGTTCATTAGCAGTTTGATGATAACAAATCTCCGCCGTGTTCGCAACTTTTATCTCAAGGTCGCCATTTAAGAGAACGATAATTTTGTGTATTTAATACGTCATTTGCTAAGTGAATATTTGTAGAGAATGTTTGTTCAAACCTCTCAAGGGTAGATAATAATGCAGTGGAAAGTCTAAAGGAAGAACGCTGAGGGAGGGGTGGGGAAGCTGATTCCTCATTCCTATTATCAGGATTCAGGAGTAACGAATACTGAGATATAGAGGTCTTAATAGTATTGGATATCAAAGGCACTCATAAATCTTAAAGTATTATTACCCTCTTTTTCAAATAACCGTACGCAATCCAATCTAAATGCAGTTGGACTTAGCTTTCAACAAAGTCACTAACGTTGGCAATGCCAGGAAGGGCTACTCCTAAAATTTTCACGTAAAAAAAATGTAGTAAGGGTTGTACTCACCCAATAGTAGTCCTTAAAGACTTGGTTGTTCGACCCCCTAAGGTTGATCATCTCTTCAAGCGTGTTCTGCCACCGGTCCATGCCGGCAGCGATCTTGTTGGAGACGTTCTCCCGGTTCATGGTCGCCTCTGTCTCTTCGTCCTTTGAGGCAGCATCACTAACACTCGCCTCCTTACTGGCGGATGCACTCGACTCCTTACTATCCCGGCCAATGGCACTAAACGTCCTGGAACAACGACACCCACGATCAAAACTTTGAAAACAATTGAACAGACACGAACGCGTTCAAAGACTGCGATCAAAGAAGAGACTTTTACTAAAATGTCTTATCTGGTAATGACGTTAACATTAACGGTGATTACACACAGACAAAAATTATAATTAAAATTGCCCTAATTGCTAAGTACATCAACGGTAGAAAAAAAACGGAAATTACTTTCGAGCGTCGGTGTTTGTATTATTTAGCAACAGGTATTACGATAGAACACTACTACACTACTACAGTGTATTAGTGTTATTAAAAATACACGTGAAGTTAACACTACTGTCAAGGCAGTTACGAAGTCTTGTGATTCACTTCCTATGTAGATGCGTAACACATTCGTTACTCACCGTTTCCTATAATTATGAGCATTTATTCGTGAACTATGCTGAGAGGAGAGTTAAAGATTTCTTTTGCGTGTTTCATTTTAAATCTGAGGAATTTGGTTTTCGTAAATGTGTTTGGTTCTTTAAGGTTAAGCATATATAGTTTTTGAAGTTTATTTTCTTGTATGTAAAACAAATGCATAAACCAGTTCTCACAAATATCAATAAATATTCAAAGGATACACTTATTTTTTAATTTAAGATCTCAGACAAGGTTTAATTTTTTGCAAATCATTTTGAGACCAGAGCCGCGAAGTCCGGCTCTACCTATTACACTAATTGAATAATTAGTTATCAATGAGTGACGTCACACAGCTAATTACACTAAGGTAAGAAGGACAGAGACGGATATAGTCTGTCAGGTACATTTTACAAGGAAAATGGTTTATTCAATGGTGATTTTAATAGTCGTTTTTCTAGAACTTAGATATTTCTTTTAAACATTTTTTTTTGTAATAATTCTATTTTAAAATAAATTTAAACTTGTATTTTTTCTTCGCGGTTTAGCTGTCTCTTAAAGAGACAGTATACTTCAATATAAGCTTTATAAAGCTAAAATATAAAACTTGCAATTTACTAACTCAAATTCGGTAAGAATTGACTCGAAAAGAATTAACAGCCGATGAATAACAGCCAATATATTATATACACCTACTTCAATTGCGTTTGTTATTATTGTTCATGTTAAGTAATATGAAATCTTAATTACGCAATTACACATTAGCTGCAAAACTAACAACCGTTACTGAAAACAGTGTAAAGTCCGTCAGTAGGCTGTATCTCATGTATTTAATAGCTTGGCAAAGGATATTTTAAGAGCTTTTACCACATTTAAGACCTTGTATTCATAGATTGGAGAAAAAAATGTTTTTAACTAAGAACTTTAATTCTTGATAATTACAGGCATAATGCTAAACGTTCGAGTGTTTTGAGAACATTTTTTTAAGAAGTACCGTCTGCACTGCATATGTGATCATAGCACATTAGCTTTAATGGATATTGAGCAGCCACGAATGACCAATAGGTCTGTTGACTCAAACTTATGATAATAAAAGATTCCGGGAAATAAACGTGAAAACCCTAATATAGTACTTTACGTCATTATCTTATGTAAAGACAGACAATAGTTAGCAGATAGCTTCAACAAACATTTGTTATGATAAGGCTATTTCACACTTTTACTAAGATTCACGTGTAAGCATCCAAAATTAATTATAATGCAATGATTGTTAATTGTCTGTCTTACGCAATCTATTCATGCGTAATAATTATCATCGTGAGCAACGAATTTCATATATTCGTAGAATTTTTTCTACGCTTTCTAAAAAATTATATCTTAAGAATAACGCAAATTGATTCAAGGCAAGAACGAAATAGTAATGTACTTTTCGTGCACGCGAAAGTAATCAGTAAGAGTTACGCGTAAAGGTCATTATCGCTCGATTACTAGAAACGTAAAAATAGCGTTCGAGTGCACGACGCGTGTGTTCTTACCGCCGTATTTAGTTTCATTATGTTTGCACATCATTTAACAGCACTATTCATCATCTAGAACACGTCGACGAAGTCGCAAACAAGGTAAGGGTTGTGATTGAACTTTGTATTATTGACTAAAACTCTATAATGACAGACCAAAAAGTTTCGACCTATTCTTGTTATTTTTCATTATTTATCCGTAAAGTTACGAAGCATCGTATTTCGTATCATATTATTTTATGTAATACGTAATATAACCATAAAGTCAGCGGAAACTCAACACATAAACTTTACTATAATAAAAAGTGCTAAAGAGAAGTACGATTACAAAAACAACTCGATCGTATTTGATCAAATTACTCGATTCAGCTCTACGTAAGCAAAGGAAACAGGTTATACGTCTTTTCGTAACTCCAACGGACATGTACGACCTCATAATGATAAATTAGTACCTAATACCATCTGTATTAGGTTCTACTCAATGCTAACACGTCTTTATCTCGTTCTGTTATATTTGTCAAAGCGGGATGGCGCTCTATGCAATGTATATCGGCATCTCCCTTTGACATCTGACAGTTGTACTTTATGAAGTGGAGGCAGGCCCCAGATGTTCAGTTACGTTATAAAACACATCTATCGTCAAATGAAGGTCGAATATTATCAGAGTGGAGGATGTAATCGTTAATCGCTTATTTTAATTATAGATTTTAAGATTTAAGGCGAGATTAAAATTGATAGGCAGATTTCTCTGTACTGTAGATTGCATTTAAATCTGAGCTTGACACCGATAATGTTTTAAGACCTAAAATTAAAGATCAATTTAAATTATCCCAATAAGCACAAAATAAAAAACAAGCACAAAAATATATATAAAAAACAATTGTTTGGAATATAAGATACAATGACATAAAGCAAAAAAAATCAGTTGAATAACCTATCACATCAGTTAATTAGCTTCTGAGTTTAAATATCTATACCATGTTCAATCATATAAAACTTATTCTAAGTAGTAAGCGAATATTTATTGTATACTTAACATTATTTCAACTCAAGGAAAAAGTAAATACAAGTAAAAAAAAATATGAGTCGTTTATTTGGCACACTGTTTCCTCTTTAGATACGCGCGTAAAAGAAAACAACACAGTTACATCATAATGCTTAGAGTTAGGCACGAAAGTACCCCTGACCCTAATTATGGCGGCGAAACGCCGAATCATAGAAAAATGTTAAGAAGCTAGGGCTGGGCAAGTGTCGATGGTTAAAATATCGATAAATCCTGTCAAAATTAGTCGAAATGATGCTAAATGAATACAAAAGAACAAATGTTGTTGTTCTGCAATCAAAATAAGACTCATAGAACATATATTTAAGGTACTCTTAAACATCTATCTGTCACTTCTTTTCACTTTGATATAAAAGAGACAGAATAAGTTTCTGTATTCGGCCGTAACCTTATCACTAGCTATAAATTAATATTTTACGATGCACATTAATGTATTTGTTACTAAGTATAATATATTAATGTTATGTGGACATAAAATATTTATTTTTATTTTTACTTAAATGTCATTACAAAATTTTCCAATGACTTGAATATAAAGCTATTGTTTTTGGGTTCCGTTCTCTTTGATTTGATAATACTTTGATCTCTTTAAATGAACCATCGTCATGGGCTCACTGGGCTCACAGTCACATGCCAATTCAGAGATTTCGCTGTTTGTTCGCTTGTCTGTCAACAGGCTATCTAACGTCATCCGTGACAGCTAGGCGGATGCGGCTATAAAAGTAATGAAAATAAAAATCGAAGGAAAGCAACGATTCCAGAGATCATAAATCGGCTGTTGTGCCTACTTGTACACAACCCTCGCACTTGAGAGCCTATTAATTGCTTATTGACTCTCAAAACTATGCTTCTGCCGCTATCTTTAAAATCATCTCTCGCGCAATTTTATCGTGGATAATTCATTGATCGTATCGTTATCGTAATACATTAAAGAACAACCCTACTCGCAGATGGAATAAAATGTCTAGTTATTCTGCAGTTTGGAACGCATCACGGAACACACAAAGACCTGGAAACAATAACGTTTTGTTAATAGTTAGTGGCTTTCCACTGGATGAGCACATTGTGTAGCTTTTCATACTTTACGGAAATGACCAATGGTTTGAAGGTGATTTATGAAACAATTTGGTTAAAACATTAGAAGTAGGAATGCTCTAGAGGTTCAATGAACGGTATTCTGTGGGGTGCTGGGTTGAACGTAATATGGGATGGTTAGGGATGTGATTTTATCTGTGGAAAGAAAATAAAAGAAGGAAACTTGGATGGAGAAATGGCCGACTCTCAAGATGAAAAGCATTTTAAAGGCGATCAATTGTCCGTTCCTTCTTATGATCTGTTTTCACTTCTTATTGGTATAATCACAAACGAATAAATATATTATCTGTAGTATGTTTCGAATAAACTAGCAATTTCATTGGTCGTTTTTCTACGTCATCATTATTTGGAGATGTTCCTTCTCTGAATGAGGTAATACTTCTGTTAATAAGACGTAATGGCTTTGTTCGTATTAACACCACATTAAAATAATTAAGCGTACCCTTTTTATTACATTTTTTTTACTTTTGCGATATAAAACAAGGAACTTACGCAACCCGAGATCATTTCTGCTCTGATTAATATTTGATACATATTATAATACTGTTGAAAATGGCTGGATAAACATATTGCGTGTCAAGGTTTTAATTAACATTTCATTTCTTAATATAGAAAGAAAAACGTTACTTCCAGATTTTTTATTGAAGGCATAAGTCCATTATAACTTAGGGCTAATACGTACTAATCCAATGATTTCTATCTATCTTTTTGTAATGAATTTTGAAAATTAGGGATTGAGGCGTCCTCCATTGAAAAATATCAATTATGGTCAAATATTTTGCAATTATTTTGATGCAATTTCCAATGTTACTTATAAGTTAATTTCATTTCTATTTTCAGGTGCAATACTACCAAAACAGCGGTTCCAAAAAAAACTGTTGCTATTCTGTTTTGGTCATAATCGCTTCATCATTGTCGTGTTCTCTCATTGTGGTATTCAAAGTACAGGTGTACAAGACACTACAACAAGTGTTGTTCATGCAAAGGCCTCTAATAATGTCACGGCCAAATGAATCTTATCAATACTTTTACCTTCGCCTCATAAGAGGTGGGTTATGTGGGATGCTGCAGTCTGATAGAATACTGATGCAATCGAAAGTGGAAATGGAAGTCAAAGATTTGAATGTAAATAATGTAGAAAATAGGAAAATAAATAACACAAGTAAACGTATCTGCAAAGACTTAACATGTACATATAGAAAAGATGAAACACAGTCTAGGAGAAGAATATAGAACCAGAGACTAACAAACAACCAATTTATATGGGAATAATTGTCATCGAATCAATTAGGCTGTAGTCTATTTACTAGACAGCCAGATAAATCGGATAAGAATGCAAGAACTTTTTTTACCGCAGCAACTAACCTCACAGGGAGTAAGGTTAGGAATGAAACAAAAGCTGATTAGAATTGAGCAAGCAACACTATCGACGTAGTATCTTGACATATTCCCCGATATCTGCTTACCACATATTGCCTAAAGCGAAGTGATACTATTGCCCGTAGTTTCGCAGCGCAGCGCCGGTCGCGGCCGTTACATAATGTAACCGCTCCGCGCGCCGGGCCGTTGGCAATCGTACGTCACTAGCCACTACTTATCTACACGTAGGGCTGCCAAACACCTAAATCGAGTAAATAAAGGTTATGCCGTAGTTAGAAGTGGTTTTGTTTGGTGTGCCAATTGGAGTGTGTACTTTGAGTTGACATTTGGACATGACATGTTATGGTTCTATTGAGAACTGTGGAGAGTTTTTTTTTTGCAAAAGATCTTTTTCAAAGCCTTGTAGGGGTCTGTTTCTAGTCTTATCAGATTTATTCATACTTCAAAATATCTTCACACCTCCAAGTTCTTTCGATAAAGCGATTATCTGGTAAAGCGAATTCGATTTAAACATAATTGTTAATACAGTATGACTGATCTCTTGATGTTCTCTTGATTTTCCTTTGCAGATTGTTGAGTTAAGTGCAAAATGCTTGCTTAACATAATTAGTAAGTTAATTACACAAAACAAATATATTGTTTAAGCATTGACATTTGAATTCGAATACTAAGACGTTTATACAGATACATAAAATAGACAAGTGTGATATAAACAAGTTTTATTTAAAGCAGACACAGCCCTATTTACCGGTGTGTACTAGCATCCAATCATCGAATTTGACTTTCATCATCGTTGGCGGTATTTAAAACCATATTTTATCAAATCATTCGTGTCCATTACTGTAACAATTTTGCCATTAGATAGTAAAAAAAAACTCAAGCCACCGTTTGCATCCATTGTTTGTTTTAAGAATTTCGCGGTCTTTTATCTGTAGATAAAAAAGTAAATAAAGGTGTTTTTCATTCAAAAGTTAAGAGTGTTTTTATAAATACTAAATTAAATAATAACAGTACTTTTCCTGCATTTTTTTTTATGTTCAGTGCTCATGTTTGTGTACGCTCCGTTTACGATTTTTTTCTAGACCGTAGCTGTATTCAATTAAGACTACTTTACGACTAAGATTATAATCCGTGCAGAGATGATTAAGAAGTATATTTTATACTAGCTTTTGCTAGCGGTTTCTCCTGCATAGATGTCGGATATAGGTGCATAGTCGGTAATCAAGGTGTCACCTATTCATGTCATATTATTATAGAAATTATTAAAACTTATCATAACATGACTTATAAAAAAAACGCTTTTATTAAAGAAAAATACATGTATTTAGTAGCTAATCAAAGTACTATGTTTTTTTTCGTACAATTATTAAACTAACTAGCGGTCTTTGAAGCTGTCAATCGATTTTTTGTATCGATTTGCAATTTATTGATGTGATGTAAATGACATGAAATAGTATTTATTGTAATTTTAATAGCTATTGCGTAACCTTATCGATTGAGATGTTTTATTTACAAATGCGCGGTTAAATAATGAGTCGATTTTTAGTTGAGTTGGATAGATATAGTTTTTACCGACGCAATAAATTTAATTAGTTTAAATTTCTAAAGCGTTATGGGTATGGAGTTTGTTTTAAAGCAAGTTTAAGAGAGAGATAGGAGTATCTGTTTTAGTTAGAAATGAACAATGTTTGGCATTTTTTTACATTATTTATCGAACAATATTCGTAAAATTGTAGTTATTTTTTTATTTGAGGTAAAATATCAATTCTGATATTTATTAACAAAAAAACACAAACGACTTCAAACAAAAACTACTGAATCATAAGACAGCTATTTCGCGTACCATGAAAAATAAATACAAAATATAGTCATTCATTTAGTCCTGGAGTAAGAAACATAAAATATTTGTATGCCAAGTGAGCCGAAACATAGTGAGACTTTTTTACTTATTAAGAGTTTTTATATAAATGTTACCTATGTTTAAACAAATAAAATTCTATTCTTAAAATATACCTTTGAATTGAGAACTCTCCTCCTTTTTGGAAACAACTGACGGAGACTATTGATCGATTAAATTGATAGTGTTAAACCTACTTCCCGCGCAAATTGTGAATGCTTAGGCGAAATGGATTACCTAGAGGTGCCCACTGTGAACAGCGTTCGTAGGCGATCGACTATCTAACAACCAGTCATTACGGGTGCTATATTGCAATTTGCAATCGCTTGTTTCAACTTGCAACATCGACTTACATATGATTCTAAATTGAATCACACTTGTTTATTTGTACGCATTATTAGGTTACATAAAACAATTTACGCGTCAAAAATGGTATGAAAGTAAAATATTTAAAACCAAACAACGAAGTCTAAAATTGATGTGAAGTAAGCGAGTCGAAGTTCAAATTTTGAGTGTCAAGCATTTTTTCACCATCTATAATACCTTGTTCATATGTTGTTACTGTTAACCCTAGCTATGTGACTATTTTCTAACCTCATTTATTTAAGCCTTTACTCATTTGTTTCCATTGATAAGTGCGCAGTAAGGCCTCTGCATGTTGGACCTGTGTCCCCGTGCACACCTTTAGAAAGGTCCCTTCTAATAAAGTTATCCCGTGAAAATAAAGAGGTATAAATAGTAATGTCAGCAAATTTTCAATTTAAAATGTCCTTAAAGTATCTAACTTTTTTTTTCATAGTCTTGTGGTTTTTTTAATGACATTTTCTGTCTTGTTGTTGATAAATCATAGGCTGATAGTAGCAGTTATTCTAAAACCCCACCATACCTACCCACATGAATATAAATATCACATATTTATGTAAAAAAAAACATATTGAAACATCCTACAACAGACAAAAACATCTTAAGATATGAAACCGGTTTATTATCTTCAGCTAAAACAATAGAACTCTTAATCTGAGCCACGTTTATACAGAACGCGTTCAGTCTATTCTTAATCTAGATATAATAAGACAAACTGTGAGAGCGTTCGCAGTCACGCAGACACGCAAAAAATGTCGCTTAGTCAGCATGCCACCGGGTCACCAGCTAGGTGCTCTACATTTTGAAGCTTCGAAGAATATGAGTGTCATATGAACGCAAGATAATAATTATTGGTTTCAGACAGACTTGTCTTAATTCTATTTTGGGTTTGATAACCTTTGACAGCCGTTTCTCTCAAGTGCATGGAGGTTATAGCTAGCTGTAAAGAAGTGTTGCCAATTGTAAAAAATAGTCCGGTTATTAAATTGTGAAGAAGTAACGGCTATGACTAAACTAATAATGAGAATCCAGGGAATGTATGTGATAGATTTCTTGACTTTCAACTGTGCGCATTATTTTATTGTATAGGTACCAAATTTTGAATAAAATCGTGAAATTGATTTTAAAATAGCGTCAATTATTATGGCTTGATGCTAAAGCATGAAATCGTTTTGCATAAGCGCTATCCTGTTACGTTACATATTATTATGTTTTCGGTATAAAGAAGCGACAGATTTATTTAAAAATTCCATTTTAGTATTGAGATGACATAGAGTGAAAGTGATATAAGTATGGCGAAAATAAATATAGTATCTTATACTAACAGGCAATGATTTTAAAGTCGCATCAGAAAGCAGATACAACAGTGACCAGGACAAACTCTAGAACCGTCTAGAATAATAATTAGTAATTTAGAAGTCGTGGTAAGTACATCTTACATTAGCTGGTCAAAACGCAGCCACAAATTAGTCCAGTTACTACACTGGCCTTTCGTCAGCTGCTGTGTAACAACGTGTTATAATTTGAACAGAGTATGATCTAAAGAGGGCAGAGAACCGCGCATCTGTGTAAATGTTAGTGAATTAAGCTAAGTAGGTGAGTCTAGATCGAGAATGTAGGTAACGTAGCACGCAATACACTAATATTGAAGACATGTCAATAAATACACACTTTTTCATATCACAACTAAAACAGCTACTTGATACGCAAATAACAACTCAATAAGCCCACAAATAAGACACAGATTGAGATAACGGTGTCACTAGCAGTGTCATGCTGGTGTCGTAAGCTAAATCTTGGACATTATCAACTTTTTGTTTCGATTCTACAAAGCAAAGATTGGCAATCTTGATACCGCGATAGTAATTACTGGGGTATTCTTTAGTAATCGGCTGCATTCATAGGAGTGTGGGGATGGGGGGAGGGGGGAGGGATGGTGCCCAGGATATACCCCCTAAAGGGAAAAGATGCGGAAACGTATATTTTTTGAAATTTAGTTTTGAGGTTAGGAGTGTCAAAACGGTGTTATCGGCTCGGTCGACGGAGCCCCGCTTCGCGGGGCTCCTACTTCTGGGTGGTTTTTAAAATAAATAACCACGAAGTGGTTGGCGGGGTCTATTCGCTCGCTTCGCTCGCTCAATGACCCCGCCAACCACTTCTAACCTAACCTGTCCATGTCGGGGTGCTCCGAGTCGGGGTGTTAACTATGATGATGGTTCTAGATTTAGTTTTATACATTTCAACATTTTACATAAATTTCGATTTATATGATAATCATCATAACAATTTAGAAAAATCACAATACGAAAACACGGAACATAAACAATCGCGAACGAAAAGCGAATGAACTAAATGAACTATTGGAATGTAATTACACTCTTTGACAGTTGAGTGACACTTCAATATGACGGTTAGAGTGAGAAAACACTAGTTTTTGCCATACATTATAAAATTTTCTGTTTCATTTTTGAGAATTAACCTCAAAACTTTAAATTAAGATTTCTCAAAAACTACACATTTCCGCACAAAAACACTTTATATTATAACTCGGGGCATCATTGCCGATCTATTAAAACCAAAAACACCCAGTAATTCGTGCAGCCCGTTTCTAAAGTCAACCCAATTACTGTATTACAACTTTGTAAAAAATGCACATAATCATATTTGAGTACGTGGTAACAATACTCGTTAATGCGAGTGGTTCTCAAAGTTATTTGAGAGATTATTGCGAGACATCAATTGTACGAAATGATGTGAGTTAGTACCGACCTACCGACAGACAATATTAACCTTATGGCGAAATTAATTGAATGGCTAAATTGGAAACGTTGAGCAACGTACAATATAAGTAATGCAAGAAGGTAAAGTTCATATGAACATTAGAGACGCCTGTACATTTTTGCCCACTGTGTAACTGTTGTGTTTTGGCCGACATCCAAAAGTACTTTTATCTGTGTTTTTAATGAAAAACACAAGTCTTTGTAATTTGTACTACTAACGTTATGTCAGTGAAGGAAAAAGCGTTTGATTTTATCGATAAATACACTTCTTTGTTACGTTTGTTTGGTACATTCTTTAAATGTTTATTATAATATACTGACTAATTCATTAATCAGTTTAAATGTTGGCGTATAACAATAAACATTGTAATGCTTGGAATAAACGCAATTTGTGAACAACCTTCGGCAAAAATAATTAAAACACTTAACAATTTAAACTTAGCTACTTCCTTCCTATAAAACGTCGGCACGTAACGTATCCGTAACATGTAAAAATACCGCACGCGACCATCGAATGCAGACCCTTTAAATGCAAGAGTGATAATGGCATAATAGACCTTCGTAGGCTGGTAGTTCTAGTCGAGGGAAATCGGTCGCGAGGATCGGCCGCCGAATGACAATCGATTTACTGCGACGAAAGTGTTGCAGATTGATGCCTCTATAGCACCGATTTGGCGACTTTCACTGAGTGCCGGTGACCGGGGTGACGTCACCCGACGTCATCTCACCACATGATTGATCGGCCGCAGATAGTTGACAAACGATAAGTCATCGAACCGGTAGAACTTAGGCATTCTTTATTTGATAATCATGTAAATGAGCCGTCATGAATTATTCACGTCATTCGTATAGGCAAAGGTGTCAGTACGGTAGTAAAAATATATGTAGATATTTTGTCATCGTTAACAGTGAGTCCACTTTCTTCGGTTTATCGATGAACACGCAATCGATCGTATTTTGTAACGCTTCGAAAACCGTTTGATGGTCACGTTGTGAATGCACTCGAATTAAATGGGGAGCCTTGAATTATAAAATTAAATTTGACATGGCGATTGGTATCCCTGATAATTTAACTATGTTATTGGCATGTGTTACAACTAGTAACAAGTTTCTACACCGGATAAATATCGAAGGAGATCGATTCTAAGTAGATGTTAATCGATGTTTAAGTGGCCTAGCCGAAACGAAACGGAATTCTGAGCAGGCGAGGCTCGATTAAGAGTTCCTTGGACTTATTAGATGTCTAGGTATTATGATTATATTCTTAAACATCAATCACTTAGATTCTGTTTCACCGATGCAAAACACTAAAGCAAAACAACTGACCAGAAACATAACCTTCAAAAAAGGATCATTTTACATATTTTAATTAAAATGTAATTAAATAAATATAAATTATAATATGCGGAACACAATAAAATTGGACCGGAAAGAAATGAGTAAAGCACAATTTAAACAACTTCAGGAAATGATATTTTAATGAAATATCCTCGATAACCCAAATACTATTAACTCATACAGATATGTGTGATATAAGTACAATCTGATACGACTGTGTACTATTCAATTACAATACTGTCAATTTGACAAGAGACCTTAGAATTAATTAATATGAAACTGAAAGTCACTTATAGTTTTATAATATTACATGAACTCGGTATGACATGTCTTAGGTTAAAATATTCCAAACTTGCCCTTTCCCGCGGCTTTACTCTCCTATAATGTTAATCAAAATTGAATTAGCCGTTTGAGCGTGAAAGAGTCACAAACATACTTACATGTACGATGGCGAACGGAAATCTCCGATCCATATAAAGAAGCTTAGAGATTTGATTCCTTGCAAATTGAATAAGTATGAACTGTCACCTAATATCACGGTTGTCAATCTTGTATATTCAGCTAGGATTATAGAATTAGATATACTTTCTAAGAAACGCCTAACCACTTCTTATAATGAAAACGAAACGGTTTCGTCCGTAGGTCTTTTTCAGAGCTTAATGATTAAGTAAAAGAGTGTTATACTAAAAGATCTTCTACTAAATACAAATCGATTTTTACGAGGGACAGAATGTCAATTATATTTTCTTGAAGACGATACAAAGGTTTCTCATTTCATTCAAAGTCTACAATTAGTCCTTCCAATTGTTCGAACTCAAGATAATAATCCATACAAATGTTCCAAAACAAGTGAATGACATCGTTCAGTCATTTAGTGTTAGATCAGAACTAATTTAACCAAAAACAATGGAACAAACAATTGTCAGTGCAATTAAAAAAACGCATGCCATAACCAATGTAGGAAGACCTCTCAAGTTTGATGAAGATAATTCGTTAACTAAAGGTAAGAAGGGTCTTCGTAATGTGGTTGGAGATAGTTTGCTTTTACATTCATCTGCTGTAATCTTGCCTGATTGCGGACATTGTTCGGTAGTTTCCCACGTGTTTCGCACTTTCAAAGTAAATGTTTTAGTACGAAGGTTGCTTTTTTAACTGTAAATGAGCATCTCCTAGGAAGTTAATATCATAAACTTAAAATTTGCTAGGGTTTTATGTTACAAAGACAAATTAAACACAAGACTTTATAACTTGCAGATCTAGTATGGCTACTACAAACAAGTAAATTAAGTCCAACAAAAACAGTTCTAAGGAGACTAATTATTTCGCCACTTAAGGCTAAAAAGACTACTTAAAACCCTTGGAAGACCGAGTATTGTGTTGACCGAGTGGCAGTTTGTTACGGGCATGCGTCGTGCACAGGACGGTAGAGACACATCACTAATTGATTGCAGCACATTATCATGCCAATCAGAATATCTGTCGTTATAGTTAAGAAAAAAGTCTCTCAAATTTGTCCCAACAAAGACCCATAAAAAATTAATCTCGTTGTAAATTTCGACCTACAAACATTGAGTTCTTCCACGAAATGTGGCTCGTGGTCTGTCTAAGCCGACACAGATTGGTGACGGAACAATACCACATTAAAGTGATCGCACCGATTCTATCAACTTTCATCATGTCTATCTCAAACTGTACCATTCGACTCTAAAGAGGTTGACGTACCTACTCGTATAAACATGTACTATATCATCGTGATCTTTTCGACTCCTGACTTTCTGATTAGCGCCGTGTGACGTTACACTGGTTTCACCGACAACACAGCTAAATACTATATCAATATGACACGAAAATAAAACTATTATAAAAAGCTCGCAGCACTAAGGACATGCTCGAAGATTGAGTTAAGGAACAATAAAAACAAAATCGATGCGTTTAAAAATAAACGTGATCGAATACGAAAAGTTTATGGACCTCTTTAGAAACATAAGGACGTTATACTTTTTAGGTAAGTTCTGCGATTGTGAGCAGGGTCCTGATTCTGCTATTAACAATGGCCGATGAATAAATGGCAATTGAATTAAATCTAAAATTATTCCTATTCTCTTAAGCATTTTGTCAAGACAATAATTGGAAATTCATTGATTGTGTACTAACAATGCTTAAGAGAATACAAACAAAAAAATTTTGAGCCAATTTTCATTCATTTATCGGCCTTTGTAAATAGCAGAATTGGGGCCCAGTTTATCGGCATGTATTAAGTGGCGTAAGTCATTAGTCGAGTCAGGCAAGCTGTGGTGGTCACGGCCGCACTCCCGTGAAGGGATGCCGCTGGGAAACTGAACGCTTCGAGAATAGACCACTCGATAGACTGGTTTTTGTGCTGAGACAAACTGCGAGATCATTATTAGGTACACGGTTCGTTGTCTCAATAAAAAATATCGATTAACTAGACAGCTAACGTAAGAAGTTGTATCGAGGAACAACACAATTCTAGTGATCTATTATCTAAATTCTCATACAACTTTATAGCATTTTATACAAACCCAATCAATAGTCAAATTACATTTTATCGAATCAAAGTTTCGCAAACATAAGAACTCCTAATCGAAATCTTTAATTCAATTAAATTATATTGCAACGCAATTGTGCAAACACTATAAAACATTGATTGATGAGTTCAGACGTTGAAATTTGAATTCATTAAACGAAAACTTATTGCGGACACAGCGCAATACGCTAATGGATGGTCAACATTTCAATTAATCTACTGGATTCTAAAGTTGACGGTCAATGACAATTAGCATATATTATGATTAGCTGTCATCGTCATCCCAAAAGAGGATCTATATGAATTTCACGTTCTCTGCCCGATTGGATGGCATCAGTACGCCAAGCCAACACTGTTTGGACGTTTCCGTGCTATATGTGTTCACTCCAAGTGTTCACTACTCCGGGACCCGATACCGCAAGCTGTTTGGCGGAGCATAACCGACCGCTACCGGCACAGTCACCACTCCATGTCACTATACGCTGAGCATACCCCATAACGCACGTATACCCCATGTTGTACATTTATTTGTCATGTCCCACTGCAAGCAGTTCGAGTGTGACGGATTACATAACTTGTCGCTATTTACGCATTGTGTTACGTATCGTCTGTATCCAGTTCAGCTGCACACTGCAGAGATTGTTGTTATATTCAAAGTTTTATCTGAAAACAGAAAGCGGGAACGACAAAAATCTAAGAAAAATTATGAATTTATTACAAAAAGCAGGTAAAGGCTAAAGTTAACAGCTGATTCACTGTCACTTTTCTTACAAATTTTACATTATTTGCAACAATTACGTTTTGAAAAATTAAGCAAAACAAAATAAAGCACACGAAATCAACGCTCGACTAATTAATTCAAAATGTTCCGGATGTACGTTTAAAATGTTGGGCCATGTGCAGTGAAGTGTGTGTCAATGTCAGAGAGCCTACCGCTACATCTTAAAGTCTCTCTCTCATTTTATTGCAGTTGCGATAGAGTGGGAGCGCACTACATTGCATGGAGCGCTGTCTCCGTCTCTCAACGGCAGTATGATTCCTATATGTAGTGGTGGTGGTCCCTAGAATGGCGTGACGTCACATCCGTGGGGCACCCGCGGCGGGAAGACGTCATGCCAGACTTATCTAACCGGAGAGAGTCATTTTTATTGCCAGTGTTATATGGATGTATAGACGTTTTCCCACGACCATTTAAAAATAAGTTGTAAACAATTTTTGTATATTATTGTCGGCTTTTGGTTGCTAGCAGTTACATTTTTGGCTACTTACATGAATTTTATCAGCATCAGAGCGAACACTTTGCCATATTATTAAGCAATTTTCATTACATTTCTTATTGGATTGATTCCATTAATCAATCAATTTAAGGTTTATAAATGAAACATGTTGAAATCTGTACGTGGGTTACATGTATTTATAATTTGTGTTTTTTACTGATGACAGTCGATAAATATGTATCTATGGGTAATTTATAAATAAAATATCGTAAATAATATTAATAACTTTATGTTTGAAGTTATAAAAATTACTTTGGGTTTACTATTGATTGCTAATTAATTCATTGCGACTTTAATGCAAATAATATGTATAATTCTGTATGACGAAAGGCAATAATAAAATAGCATGTGTGGCAAACGTGTAAGCTGCGTTGCGTCAAGATGAATTAAAAAAAAGATTTATACTTTTTATTTTATTTTTTTAGTTCTGGGCGTCAATGTCGCATCATGCGTCCTATATCCTTACGTACTCATTCCCAAATGATTGTAAACAGAAACGGTTCAATTTACAACTCTTTTATAAACTAGATGTACTATTTTGTTTTCTATATTAACTTTGTGTGGGTTAATCATATTCGTTTTTATTTATGCCTTACTCAGTATTATAAATATTTGCGCGACACTTGTTTCAAACACATTGAAATAATGGCTATCATTGTTCATTCCGATATGAAAATTATTTGTAAGTAGGACCTATTGGATCTTTCTCGAGAATGCCGAATTAAAAAGAGATCCTAATGGATTTTCACGATACGTATAGCCGTAGACCAAGCACAGATATATAGTAAATATTTATTCAAACGTGTGAGCCCATTAAGAGCTTCTATTTTGACTTCGGCCACAAGCCATAATATTGTTAAATCTTATTAATAACACGGTAAAGTTGTACTCAAACAAATGTCAAAAATATAAACAATAGCACGAGCCGTCGAGCAATTGTTTTTAAACATTATAAGTACCAGCTAATAAGCATGTATAAAATGTATGAAACACGTTTTTATTAGTGTTTGCATTCGTTTGATAAACAGAAAACATTGTTGTGTGATGTTTGACATGTAATTATTCTACTTTAATGTATTCGACATGACGGAGTTACAACAAATGCTGTTTAATTTGTTTTTCTTTTTTTTAAATTAAAGCCAGTGCTTCCTGCTGCCGAAACTGACTTCAAAACGCTTCTAAAGTACTTTTCGAAACCATTTTATTTATTATTTATTTATTTAATTATCACAATATGGTTATTTTTTTAAAGTGCTATACCAATGTAGCTTTTTCATAGATATAATCTTTTCAATTTCTAATAACGTTGCATCTTGCGTCGTATTAGTTTGCAAATCGAATTAAAATACTTTAAATGTACTCAAACAATATTCAGTTTTGACAAATCCCGTGATTTTGACCTGTCAGTTCAAAACACCATATACTAGTTGCTAAATAAAGGGTAGTATTTGATAACAGTACAAAGCAAGTCTATCAACATTATTGACAATACGAAGGTATTGAAATAATATCGCTAAACGGATATTAACATTAGCAAAATATCAAATTTAGCTAAACACAGCAGAATATGAGTCTTTTTACTGTAATTATACAAAACATTTTTATTTATATTTGCAATAAAATATGTTGTAACAACCCTCTCTGTTTCTCATTTCTTAGAATTCTTTTAATGAGCTATTCGTTTACGTCAGCATATGAAAACAGACTTGCAACAGTCCAACTGATATGATGTGAAACTTTAAACTTAAAATCAGATCAGTGACAGTGTAATACCTGGGCACCTATTAGCGTAGTAGAAAATTTTAAAAGCAAATTACGAACGACAATTACAAGCTTTTAGTACCTTTTAGCCTTGAGACCATAAACTTTTCCCTTTAACCACTACATATTCGGCAATACCATTAAAATATCTATAATTGAAGTCGCACCTTAACACATTTATTTTACCATTCATTGAATGCTTGTGCGTATTGTCAAACAGCCTTCCATACAGTTTCATAACTCGAAAATTGATCGAATCGAAGGTCGATTCCGAATCGATACCGATACAATCGAGAAAATTCTCGCTTTGATTTTTTGGTTTTATTTTATTGACAGCTCGCAACGATAGAATCGTTCATGGTTAACTGATAAACAAGTGTAATCGATTGAAAACTGCTCAATTAGCAATTATAATGGTATCTAGTATACTACTGACATTTGCAGATGTAGGTATAGGTACTTTTTTTTCTTCATGTTTCATAATCGTATTTTTTTTTCAGTGAATTGAAAATGATCCTAGGGAAACATAAATCCTATTAGCTATCTGTGTACGAAATTTTGTCCAAATTTGTCCAGTGGTTTTTGCGTAAAAGAGTAACAACATCACGCAACCTCCATTCGTACTTACAAACTTTCGCGTTTATAACTTTACTAGGATATTGCTTAAATTATGTAACCTTTATCCGTCCGCAGAGTACGTAGTAATTAAGATTAGTTATAAGTTTGGCCTACTCATATTCACTCACAGACAATCTGTGCAAACAGTTTTATAGGACTCTGAATTCAATTATAACATTCTCATAAAATTGGTTAATGAATAATAATCTAAAACTATAAGCAGGCTATCAAAAAGTCTCACAGGATTGAACTGTTTAATCATTATACCATAAAAATTATTACTACTAATGATTAAACAAAATTGAATACAAAACGTAAATTGCAAAACCCATTTTGAGCGACGTGTCGCGGGTTCGATCTCCGCGTAGGACAAGCATTTGTATGTTCCACGAATGCTTGTCCAGACTCTGTGTGTCTTTTTATATGCGAGTTGAATGTTTGCGAAACCGCCCACGACACAAGGATTAAATTCCTTAATGCGGGAGTCGTTTTTTAAAACAATAATGTTTTAATTTCGCTTCTGTATCCAAGAACAAAAAAATGTTCATTGAACATATTCAGTAGCATATGTCAATAGGAATCAAGAGTGACGTCATGAGTTTAGCAGCATTCGTTTGACGGATGTTATGTGGTTACGAGACTCCGTCCAACGCAGATCGATGTCCTCTCGTATCGACTTACCAATGTGTATGTGTATTCTTTTGTATCTCAAATACAAGAAGTTCAATAAGTTCCCACGATTAATCATTCAGATAACATGTTAGTGATATGCAAGTAGCGTCTAAATAAATGTAGGTAAGCAAAACGTTAGAAATGGTGTTTGTGCATGCGACAAATGTTTATGCTCCCCGCAGATCAAGGATTATACTCCATAACAAATGTGGTTAAAAAAATTATTTGCAAAATTGTGCGCAGTTAGATATCATTATCAGGCCTGGTGTAACATCATCCCTAAAGGTAAGACAAAGATGAAGTTTTCTAACATTGATGACGCTCTTTAAAAAATAGTGCGCCCCGTTTCAATGACTGCATATCCCTATGAAACCTTTAATTTTTACATTATCGCATCAGTATTCCCAACGACAGAATTTTTATGGAAAACGATCGGCGAATAAGAACATTATTTCAAAACTTAAAATGAAAAAATATAACAACAACAATTAATTAAATCGTTAACACTAAAGGCAACCAAGGAACTGGCCACAAGCGATACATAATGCAACGTGAAAGTCCAAATTGTTCTGTTTATTTTATTTTTATCCCCATCTCAAGGGCGGCTGGTTTGCTTCAGTTTCGACACTCGAGGCAAACAGAAGGGATAAATGTAAATAACACTTACATACCAAAAACTTCTTAATATATATTATTTCTGACCGTAAGTACTACTGTCCTACGTCACAAAAGGAAAATCAGTTTAATTAGTTACTGGTAAGAAGTAGATTAGTTGAGAGAGACGACCTTGGTCTACAATTCCAAAGGTTGTGATGATGATGTAGATAAATGTGATGATTACTTCATTACAATAAGTGTGAACCCGTCTGTAACTCCCTTTCGCTCAACCGAAAGACATTTGATGATTTACCATCCAGAAAAAAATTAGAGTGTGTTGATAATCCAACCAGTATAGATTGTAGCAACGATTACAGAGTCAATTGTACTCAGGTGTAAAATTAGCATAAATTGAAATCTAGAAAATAATACAGCTAATAAACAAACCAAGCTCATAGAAACAGCCATTTCAAATATAGATATGTCAGACAATAGAATCGCAACCATTACACGTAAAACATGGCGGCACGTGTCGTCACAATGTGCATTGATAGTCATCATGAATGATGGGACAGTAGTCAGTCAAGTTACGTGAGCCAAACGTGATGGGGACTCAGAAGAAAGTTTAGTACTTAGCGGATAGTTCATAGATATTCTTAGATCCGTAATGATTCAATGAAAGTTGTTACCAAGAGACGATGCGATATAAAATTATGTTGACGATGTATTGATGTAAGATGACGTCAAATATGTTTATGATGATCAAGTGTTAATCGATATTTGCTGCATTTCTATTATCATATCTCAAAAAGTTTTCGGACCAGTAAAGAAATCATGTCAAAGAAAGCTGGATTTGAAATCGTAAAAATGTTCAAGAGATGGGATAAATAGATTAGTCAGTCCGTTCTTTCTTCGAATTAGTCTTACAGTAACAGGCTGTTATTATATTAATTACAGTTCGAAAGGGAAAAGGCCAACGGAGAGGACCTTTTAATGGAATAAAACCAGTATCTTGTATCTTATCGAGATATCAAAGAGGGTGATATCTTGAGTCTCGATATTATACGTAATGTTTCAAATCTGTGTGATGTCCTCATTTTTTGATAGCGATAACATTGGATTGTGACAGGCTGGTTATAAAACTGATGCCACCTTTTTTACTAACCTCTGTTATAGTATAAAACTGTCTATTCGTTATAATATAACACCGCTCTAGGTACCTAATCATTGGGAGCGCACGACACCTGGGCCCCAATTCTGCTATTGTCTACTATGTCCACTATGTCCGATGAATGAATGAATGAAATTTGGCTTTAAATGACAATTTTCGTATTCTCTTAAGCATTTTTCTACACAATAATTGGAAATTCAGTATGCGGCGTTACACTCAAGGTCAATTATGTAAATACTGGCAAAATGCTTAAGAAAATAGGAATAATTTCAAATTTAATTCTATTGCCATTCTTTTATCGGCCATTGCAAAATACCGAAATCGGGGCCCTGTGATATGCGCAATCAGTAATAGGTCAATTAGAAATCCGAAAAAGAGTTAAAAGACCCACAATTTATTAATAGTGGGCTGGGTTCAGAGGTTAAATGATACATTTTGAATGTAGTCTATAGGTCCTGCATGTTATACTAAAATAGGTTCATAATATAATAATACTAGAATCGATTATCTTTGTTTCACACTACAAGTTTTTGCGAGCAGTATTAAATATTTACGACATGAAATATTAGAATCATAATAAGGTTGTCTTATTGAGTAAAAAATAAATTAACAGCGTGATAGGGCTACATGACCCATTGTGTCGACAATACAATAAGCACGTACGTAAAAATATCGATAAAAAAACACAGAAGTATCGCGAACTTATGTATCGATACTCTGTAGTGTCGGACAAGGTCATTATATATTATTATATTTTTTTATCAGAAATGGGGTTGCTACATTCAAATATTATTCTTAAAAAATTCATTTCATTGGCCTAGCCTTTTCCCAATTATGTTGGGGTCGGCTACCAGTCCAACCGGTTTCAGCTAAGTACCAGTGTTTTACAAGGAGCGACTGCCTATCTGACCTCCTCAACCCAGTTACCTGGGCGACACGATACCCCTTGGTTAGACTGGTTGTCAGACTTTTCAAGCTTCTGACTACCTGTAACGACTGTCAAAGATGTAAGAATAACAGCCGGGACCCACAATTTGACGTGCCTTCCGAAACACGGAGGAACTCCTTATGACAAAGATGGTCACCCATCTACGGACCAACCGCGTCAAGCATAGCTTAACCTGTGATCGTTTCACTTCTGCGGTTATAGCTGAGCCACGAGCTCCACCCACCTTTCTTAAAAAAATTGTGGTCAAAAAATATAATAGGACTCAAGTTATAATAATATTATTTTCAATTAAAATTTTTATCTACATACATAACTTGACAGGAAGCGGTCGATACAGATCATATTAATACAATCTACAAATCAAATTGAACTTTTTCAATTATTATCTAACAATTCGAGGTCAATTTCACGGCTATTATAATTATTATTACAGTATAGCACGTTATTTTGGCGGCAATATCGGTGACAATAGACTATCGCGGAGGCTGGCTCTATCGGTAGAATATGAAAAGAAGAAAAAAGTGATGTATAAATAAATGAATAAATACTCTATGCTCATGGCTATATTTAGATAGAAAAGGAAAAAATATATTGATGACGTATGACGAAGAGCGCGGGACACTTGAATTTAGAACGTAATTTTTTTACAAATAAATCGATAGCTTTTGTTCATTTATTGGAATAGATGTTTTAAAATAAAGTTTAAGGGTTTTTAATAATTATTTTTGCATCAATAAGAAAAATAAAATATGTAATTAATTTGCAACTACAGCAGAAAGAAAACATGCACTCATTAAGAACGAAAACAAAAAGGACTGAGCTATCGTTTTTCATTGAAGAATAATGACGTGTAAGAGTGACAGTACATTATACTTCGCATTAAAGCATAATAAAGATGAAAATACTTTTTATACTTATGTCATTTCTAGTCATAATAATGATTTCTCGTAATGTGGTGTTTCTATTTATATTCTAGCAGTTCTTTTCCCGCGACTTAGAAGAGTGGAGGTCAAAAAATAGCCAATGATCATTTTAAGACTTCAAGCTAAGTCCATCGATACGGGTTCAGCGGTTTAGCCGTAAAAGCGTAGGAGATGGATGGACATAGTAAGTAACACTGCACTCGTAAATTACTATTCTTCTTAAAATCGTATTCGACGAAAAATGCTAAATACATGTTTCAATGTTTATTTAAAAAAAACTATAATGGCTTACCATGTATGCTTCAATACTTCGAATTGTGTTTTACTAAGCTCTAAATAATAGTCTATAATCAATAATATACATAATTATTTACGTTGGTAGGTCTTAAGATAAGTTCCGCGTCACGTAGTCTAACACAAGAACATGATTTATACACAAAGTACTAATGATTATATTCTAAAACCTTATTTCTTACATTAGCATCGTATAATACCTATTTAATTCTTAGTATTATTTGACTTTTGACTTGCATCTCAAAGTCAGTTGTTGCGATTCTTAATTAGCTAGCTAACATCGATTTTTTCCATTGATTCTCGGCCTATGTTCATAGGCCCCATACTAATGTTGCTCCGCTTGAAATTTAGATCGATAGCAGTAATTGTAATCAACACCAGTAATCTATCCAATCCACTAATTAAGGGCAGTGTCACACGGCCGGTTCACTCAATAGTAAAACCTTCGGGACCGCACAATTCGCGACCGGTTTGTAAAGTGCTTCAACCATTTTAATAACAACTAGGTTTTTCCTTTCCGTTAATTGTGATGTCCGTAGACCGTTGAGTGTTGGGCTATTGTTGTAAATCGCTCAGGGACGATGTGGTTTTAATATGCGAACCTTGAGCCGTGGTACCGGAGTTTGACACTATTGCGAAATAACTGGACTTTATGCTTGACAAGTTTGATTGCAATTGTTGCAGTTCCGGCTGAGAAAAAATGCCTGTCTGGTTCACTTGTCTGCGTTAAGAAAACCTGATTCTGTTTTTTTTTTGTTTAAACAATGGCATGTAAAACATTGATCCCACGTTAAATATATGACGTTAAAACCGTGTTAATACGAAGATTTTAACAAAGAGATTCGCCTCGCATGGCTTGTAAACTTTTCTCAAGTTCTAATTTCAGTATAATGTGATTTAAAAGTCTATATTTTAGTAGTATATAATGTTAATAACTTCATCCAAATGCAAGTGTACAAAGGCCAGCCTACAATTTTGTGTTATAATGCAGAGTAGTGAGGTTTGAACTTATTAAAAAAAAACAATTAACTCATTGCACACCACTGAAGTCTTTCTGACTCCTCGCCAGAAGGACACGACATTTGGCGCCTTATTTTGTTTAAATAAAGTTGAAATTACTATCTTTCGTATCAACATGCATATTACCGACGTATATGATTTTGTTTTTCTGAAAATATTGATAAAAAAACATAAAAAGACCTGTTATTATATTGACAATTTACACAAAAAGGTTCTGTTGTGATTCGAACCTTAAAAATCAAAACAACCTTTTTGAAACAAGTCTTAAGGTAAAAACCGCTACCCACGTTGACAGGCTCGACCTTGACAGTTGAACGAATAAATGAAACCGACGTGGGTTCACGATGTGACCTTACTGCGTCGATTCGATTTTTTTTTTAAAGCAATCTCAAAGGGCCAACGTTACCTCTTAAAATAATAATAATATCAGTCGCGGAAGAGATGCGCGGTCTACAATATTACTTTAAGACATGACAGTATTCTCCCAAATGCTTATACTAAATACTTAGTTTAAGTCAAGATACTCATACCATATAATACTCCCATTTAATGTAAATACATTTGCCTACAATGTAAAAATATACGAATCTTTCCACACTAATTTTCCTTTTCATTTCCTAATCCAAAACCAGGGACCTTCTTTCATTACCTTTTATTGAATTTTCGACTTCGCTTAGTGAATTAGCTGTCTCCTTTTCAGTCTCACACATGTGCATGTCACTGTTGTGAATCCACCGGTCAATTCAACATGTTTATTATGATTAATAGACAAAATAACATGATGTAAATAATTAAACTAGTAGCTACTCATTAGTTGTTTGATGCAAGCGCTAGCACTTGTTAAATAACACGTATTCAATAATGTTGTAACACATTATGTGTTGTTGATTGATTTAAGATAGTTCTCGACAGGTTTTCCTCGTACAATTATTGATATAAGCACAATAGCAGACTTCAGGTTGGCATATTTCATCCTCGCTTCGCAAATGGTAACATACCCCTTCGCTTTTTAATTACTTAAATGGCGACTGTTGCAGTGCAGACTAACCGCGGTTGGGACCAAGTTGGGAAGTCACTTACCCCGAAAAATTAGACCATTTACAAAAGAGTTTCTTTGTATACAATACGCCTTATCAAAATTCTTCATGCTATTATTTTTCAACCCGTTATTTTGCAAGGGGAATTGTTGACTGCAGGAATAAGATCAGGTTTTAAGACACTGACATTTCAAATTTAAAGCACCTGGTTCAACAGGATACAACAGGGGTTGATATATATAAATTGTTTAATCATTTGTCGGTCTAGACGCAGTTGACCACAGCAGCTGCGCTGTGACCCGCCCGGACATCTTAGTTATTAAGTTACAAGTACCTATCAAGTGAACCAATCAAGGCTTGCTTGATAAATTACTTTATGAATAAGACTTAAACAGAACAGAATGGAATGTCCGCTGGTGATATGACAGGTTCAATAGAAAAGGTATGGATATTTTTTCGAAGAGAAATAAAAGTAAATGCAGATTTAAATAAATGATGTTTGGCCTCAGTAAAACTATTTTTATAGCGCACTTCTGGTGAGTTCTAAATCTGTATCTGTGCATGTTACGTTTTTCGCGGTTTCCTAGTGTATCTGCGGTCGACGCCACAAGGGAATCGAGTGAGATGATAAGCAAATGTGTACACAACCGAGTCTAGACTTCCGCTCTTATGTAAAACTCATTTTAGTTCTGTGTAATTTCAACAGCATTTTGCATGTTATTAAAAGCTGTTAGGTTCACATTATCCATAATTACGATAAGATTTCGCTTGATTAGTGCAGCTTTCGTACATAACGCTCGACTCTCTTAGATGTTTCTCTTACGCCATCAAATAATCTGAATGATTCTAAATCGACTAATGCCAACAATGTAGAGCATTAAAGAGACGTCATGGAAAAATCAAGTCTCTATTTTAGTTGAGGTAATAAAGCAAATATGCTTTCACTATTCTTACCCCCACTTCTTAATCTCAGTCTCATTATGAAACCTCGAATAATACCTGCGTTAGGGGAAAGTATTTTAATGCAAACTTAATTGGGTGCCGTCGGACGCTCTCCAAATTATATGTTATTATTACACTCAACTACTGCACACGGCTCGTTTTATGCAAATACAAATTTGCATGGAACGCCAAATTGAATTACTCAAGGTATTAAGTATTTCAACTGTCTTTGCGTAATAGTGATTGAGATTAATAGTGTCTTTTGAGATGATCACATGTCGAACAATCGACTGCAGATATGGCTTTTGTGCTCCTAATCACCCACCGATCAGAGTAATGAGCGCTGACGACACGGCGTCACGCGCGCCTCGCGGGACACACATCTCACTAGCGATCCACTTACTTCACAATAACGTAAACACTGAAACATCACATCCATCTGTTAAAGTGCCATTGTAATGTTCAATTGACTTTAATAGAAAGGTCGCGGTAATTACATTAGCGACGCTCTCCTAATGTGTAACACTGACCCCAGTTATAATACTGGTCGCAGCCGCCAGATATGGAGAAAGGCGATTTACGAGTAACTCGGTGAGCGAACTAGAACCATCCGTTTGTTGTTGATTACAGCGATTTTCAGCGCGTTTATATCGAACGTCGGGGACACAAAAATCGAGTGCGCCTTAGAGAAAATAGCTCCAATTTCGTCAGTGGAAAGTTGTCTGGGCGTATCTGGCGATATCATTGTATTGGTGCTGGTTTACATCGGGTTTAGATCCCTCGGAGGTTACAATGTAACTGTACAGCCGGTTGACGGATAGCCGACGTCGTGGAGACGCTAATGCCAAGAACTGGGTCAGTAGAACCTGCGGCATGAGCCGACAACTAACACTCGGAACTTGAACAAATATCATTTATATTGGGGCACGTCGCGCGTCGCCGCGGAGACCAAAGTGCGATGGAGTAATCGAACTATAACAAGCGGAATTTACGATTGGGGTCTGCTATTGTTTTAATTGAGTGTACGAATGTTGCAACTGTTTGGTCAGATGAGGTGTTAACGAGGCGATGGCCGCTATTTAGAAAGGTGTCGTGTGTATTATATTTGTACTTTTGCTAAGTACTTTGTTTTTTTGCTCGGTTCAAACGTGAGGCGTGCGAATTGCGCCCAATGGACACACGTTTCCTGTGTACAGCACAATGAAAATGTTAGACAATGAGGGGTTTGTGAGATCGTGTTTACAAAACAGACGCTGCAACCTTGCTGCATGGTTGACGGTTGATAACCTATCTCTATTGTTTGTTAAAACGGAGATTTGCTTTATGTCATTTTGACGAGTTGGACATAATATTGAAGACCATTAAAATAGTGATCTAATTATAAAATTGAATGGAGAAACCATATAATTAAGAGATTGTAGGGGAATCTACATTATTGGCAGCTATTAATCTAAATAACGGAAGTCATAAGATTGGCTGTACGTGTCTATTCTGTCACTTAACTTCGCAGGAAGCTAATCAAGCTACCGTATTATTATGAGGGTAAGCAGAGCGCTAAGTGCGAACATGTTTCGTGGGCATTATTTAAACAATACAGTTATTCATCTCTGAGGCTGTCATGAGAAGTTTGAAGTTTTGTGTTGTTTGAAGGTGAGGTGAATGCTCTGTACTTATAATCGTCGTCATTAATATGAAGGCGTAACCATGGTAACGTTTGTAAGGATATTATAAGAAAGATAGTAAAAAATACGTAAATTAGTAAGTATATATTTGCTTGATATATCTGCAAGAAATAAACTAGAAATTCAATCGTTATTCAGAATTAGGAAGAAAAGACAGAACACACAAGATGAAGAGATATGTATCTTATTAGGTAGTTGTAACGAAAAGATTAGCGCTTTTATATTTATTAGAAAGCCATAGTCTTCAAGACGCGGTAGAAACGATTGCAATACACCTTAACACACCATGATCTTCTACTCGTCTAATAAACATGAGAAATCATATTTTCGCAAAAAAACCAATCCCGTTTTACAGCGAATTTTAAAGCGCCTTTGTTTAAAGACCATTGTTCTTCTAACATATATTTTTGAAATAATAAAATTTGACTTAAGACTTCTCTCTTTAGATCTTCATAAAGGTCAAAGGTACTTGCGAAGGTTTTAAGTACACGTGAAGTTACGAAGTAAGCTGATAGTCGTCGCGGACTGCGGACAAACTGCTGATCGCGTTGCGTCACGCCATATTGGAATGTCAAGGTCGCAATCCGAATCTTATTAAGGCGTCCTGTCCATAATTTGGCAGTCGGTAGTCGATAAATGAGTATGCATATGATATACGTATATGTAAGTCGAGTTCTCTATCCAAATTCAAATTAACGGTCGATGATAGTCGTTGTCATAAACGACATTCGATGTGTCTTTGTAGAGACAAATATACATCACTTAAGAAGACTTGGTCTTGGCCTTTGAAATTGTAATCCTGTAACGAAAGAGATATGGCTGTATGGGTTTAGATTCACTTGCCTTTCCCATGAAGAATAAATTAAAAAAATAAAAATAAACACATAATACTCAATACTCGATTATTTATTGCATAAAAAACAATTTAAAGAGACAATATCGATATTAAGCTACGTCCCTTAGGCGATGTTGTTTTTGAATACGGCTGCTAATAAAACTGTTTTTTTTTTGCCGTCTAAACAATAGCAAACTAAAGTTAAGTGTTGTTTTATGATTACAACAAAATTACAAGTCACTGTAATAATATGTTGCCTTAAAATACAGACCAAAAGTGTGTGAATAAACACATAATATAAACATTATTCTCAAACTCACAATACGAGGCGATAAAGGTTTTAGGGGTTACAATAACATTTAATGGCAAATGCGCAGCGATATTAGGTATGTAACAATAGCAAAGCAATAGCAAAATAAGCATAATGATAGCACAACGAAAATTTGTTGAAGTATTTCTGATAGTAATGATTTCACAGTATTAGTCGCTGCTATGTCATTGCTAGTGCGAGTGTAATAACTACTGCAGACCTCACCATAACATATCAGGTAAACGAATCAAATTACAGATAAATTAAATGTGATTATCCTTTACATTGGTGCCTCAGGGAAAGTCGAGTGAAACTCCGATAAATTTGTTATTATCATTATGCTATTACCATTTAATGGGAGGTAATTAGGCAGAACGAGGATTTAATTCCTCAGTTCTGGTGTATTAAACATGCTTACGAGTAAGTGTATCGAATAACGGGACTCTTTGTTTACTTTGATTGAACAGAAATGTATAGTATATATGTACATATAATGTATATACCATAAGCAGTTTGTTATTTTTATTTGGCAATACTGTGTAATGTGTGCAATGATGAATTTGCTAAATATCTGTGAAATATTTTATCGCTATTAGTTAAAACCTGTTATTGGCTGTATGTAACCTAATATTGTTTCATATTCATTTTATTAGGTTATTTCACATTTTGTTATATAATTAATAAGATGTAGGTATACACGACATTGTCTCCTCGGAGGGTAGCCTGGTGATCTGTTACACAGGTCTTACCTATCACAGACACAGGCTGGTGTCTGTGATAGGTAAGATTTTAGTACAAAAAATAAGTATTGTAACATTGTGTGATGATGAGAAAATAAACATTTTTTATTATTATTATAGCTGTTGGTTCTCCATTACAAATAAATAAATAATGTATTTCATTGCAAATATAACTAATCATCAGTTTTGCTAAAGAAAAACTGAATTAATCTGAGGGATACACAGCTCACTATTAAGACATGTGTTACAGCTAATCTGAAGGCTAAGAACTTACAAATTGACAATTGGATTAGAAACATTTAAAGATGTCACATGCTTATGAAAAAAAAATGAATTTCTTTTCATACGTTTCAGTTTTTGCAGGAATGTCTCTAATCCAGAACATTAAATTCAAAAAGATATGAAACAGATGACAATTAATTTTCTTCTACATTTCTCGAGTGACGAATGACAATAAAAACATACAAAATAAACTGAATCTTACATCTGCGTCTTAGAGTTTATTTTTCTTGTTAATTTGTTTAGATTGAAATGATGTTAAATTATAAGCTGTGTCAATGCGTGATGAAGGGGCGGTACTGCTAACGTCCGCCTTCGTTAAGTGAATTTATAGAGCGGAAACTAATTATGACTATTCATGGCATCCTTATATCATATCCTAAGAAAAAATAAAAGATACTATTTCAGGAAAAAGCAACCGAAATCTGGTATTCGGCGTAAAAGCTAATATCATAATAATAATAATTGATATTGAGTGGATATATTCAATGAGTGGAAGTCCAAGTTTAAGAACCCTATTAATAAAGACAATATCTGAAACATTTTTTAGAAGAAAAAAATATTTTCACGGAATCCGTGCCTTTATTGTCTAGAGATTTATGGACATACCTACTTTACTTCTTCTCAGTAGGGTGACTATGTTCTTTGTTATTTTGTATTAATTCATATTTTATTTTATTTACCTTTTACGCGAGCAAAACCGCCTGCAAAGCTAGTTAAACTTTTAGTAAGCTACTTAGATGTCATGTAAAGATAACAGCCGTTTAACGGTAGAGACAGAGTTGTGCAACTGTGAATTAATTGTGTAATACAGTTTAATTTGCTTATTTTCGTTCAGAGATAATGCAATGCTTGCCTTGTCACTGAACAATTACGGAACTAAGGTGGTTGTCTTAAAATAAAGTAAGATCGATTTCATTTAGAGAATAATACATGAATAGCGAAAATTATTTGTCAAGTTTTTAAAATTTTGAACCGTAAAACTTGGTGAATAGAGTCTCAAGGAGTGAATAGAAAATAGTGTTCTTTTTATTTTGCTCACATAAAAATGTTTAAACAATCATTTAATTCATATAATCTTTATATTATGTCTTGATAAACGTCCAAATCTTAATAAAAAATCAGATTCTATTCACTCCAAAAATGCCTCTAATCGTCGACAGAAGAAATATAGCCACAACATGTAACATGCTATATCATAAACATCAACTTTTAATTTATGTTACATTTATTATAAAATTGTTATTTTATAACACTATAAAGGTCAAATTTGTTTGCGATTGGAACCACCTAATAAGTAATTAAAATGCACACCCTCTATTTAAATAGTTTTACATATAGGTAACTCATATTCTCATTTCTAAGTCTAAATGATATGGAAATATTTAAGTTGTTTCGATAAGTGTTTTCAACCAATTTCCAGTCTTAGTCTAGACCAGATGAATTTCATTCGGAGAATCAAAGTATTTTTGGAACGTAAATACGGCTGCGTATGAATGATTTACGTGAACCGAAACATTGCAAACATTTCTTTTTAAACTACTTACAAGTAGTTTGTTTATTTTGCCAAAATATTATTACAGAAATTAGTATTTTATTTACCGAGTAGAGCAGTTTTACTATCCACTTTTATATCAACAAAATAATTTGAAGTGTGTTAACACATCTTAAGAGAATGAAATATATCACTTTAGGTGTTACTGGATAATTAGTAATCAAATTAATATGTGATTGACCTCAAAACGTCATTCAATGACACAAAATAATAATCTACGTAATTAGTGTGAAGTATGCTCTACTTAGTAAAAATATTTTACTTAACAATTTTATGAACTTTAATTAAAGCTAGCATTATATAATTATCAAGAGTTTTTCGGAAATGCAAACTTCCTATGAAAATATTCAATAAAAAACATGTTAAAATATTAATATATTCAGAATAGGCACACCTTATAAAATATTACCGTCAATAACGTCAAATAGTGATTTATATCGTTAAAAGATGTTCAACGCCATTAAAATATTATGCAACATAACCACAAACCATAAATTCTATTTCATAATTTATATTTGACTCTAATAGTTTAGGAGTTCAGAACAAATTTTTCGTTACATAATTTACGTAATCTTAGGCCAGTAGGACAGGTCGACGTTCAAACAAATTGATTGTCACCCTTTCTAGTACAGATTATAGTACGTTCACGCCGACTTCTTTACCTACATTTGGTCTAATTGGACTAAGGCTCTTGGTCTAACAAGCTTAGCGGCTAGATAATGCAGGCATTCTATCAAAAGTAATGTACTTAGAAAACAATTGACACACGAATAAGATGTATGTTGCAATGTAACTCTCTAGCGGTTGTTTGACTTGAAATATACGAGTGTGTGACAGTCGCTCTGAGTGCAATGTTTGCATCACGCTACACAATGAGCCATAACCTCTACAAATTGAGTCTATACACGTGATGGTACCTTCAATATTGTAGGCCATGACAAATAACCAGAATCCTAATACAATATTCTGGTATGCGGCGTATGAATACGTAACAATACATTTCTTTGAAATATTTGAATAGTGCACGAGCAAGCCGGCTTACACTACACAACTGTTATTCTCACCGTCAAAGTAACGTTAAATATTATGTATTAAACATGTTATACATATAAAAACCACCTTCCACGGTCGAACAGTCGTCGACTATTTGCTCCATCACGGACCACTGCGCAGATAAATGGAACGAGAGATTCGCTCAGTTTCTATTCAAATTGCATTATAATTTCTAAGTCGACAGGTCGAGCGAGTGCTTCAAATTGGATAAAACGTGCAGATGTCAACAGAAGTCGACCACTCTAAGAACTGGATCATTGTGTACATCCCGAAGATTAAACACAGTTATTGCAAAACTTTTTCTTTAAAACTATAATGATTGATGGGAGTAAAGGCGTTGAGAAACACATCATCACAACCAGAAACACACGAAACAATTACGTTGCATAAGAAAAGTAGATGCTTTATGCGTGCTAGAAATGTTGAGTCCGAAGCGTTGTTCTAGATTGAATAGTAATAAGGAACAGTACGTGAATAGCTTATAGCGTTAGAAATAACCCTTTGTAACGCGCGTTGAAATTATCGTGTTGCAGGAAAGTTGGGGATAAAGAAACAGAAAGCTGATAATATGAGGAAGCTATATAATTTTCCTTAAATTACAATGTAAATACTATATAAAAATACATTACTACTGGCGTTGGTTTTAGGTCACGTGCCCACAAATGCTTGAAATAGGAAAGTAATGAAGGAAGTGTACAGGGCAAAAGCAGGACCACAAGTATGCGTAGTTATAGAGTCCAACGCACATCGGTCCTAGTACAAGCACATTAATAGCGCTCTTAAACAAGCGTGTTACGATTTATTTTCGTAAACCCTCGTTCCCATTGACGCGAGGTCTATGCTAGGACCAGGTCAATGAAATTTACACAAGTGCCCTTTTCAAATAATACCTATTGTCTCACTACCGGCACTAAACTTATTATGTAATGTTTAGATTTTGAATTCTTACCCGATTCCGACAGAAGGAATGGTTATGACCATTTTACTTGTTACTTTACTTGTTTTTAGGTCGCATATTTTTTGTTTCTGCCGGTCTTCACTTAGAGTTATACTTTTTATTTTACTTTCATAAAGTAGTTTTAATAAGTAAATAACACAATTAAATATTGAAGTAACTTTATTTTAAATTGTTATATATATATGCACGTTGTATAATATTTAAGGTTCGTTACAATACTAAATGTGTACCATATTAGTTACACATATCAAAATAATCTAGACTGGGCCAATTGAGAATGAGATATAAAAACATAAACTTAAAAAACAATTTCATACTTATTTTTACATTTTGCACAAGTTTTGCATAAATCACTGTCAAAATATTTACAGTAGACTAATAACAGTTATTTTAACAATGTTTTGTAATACTTCGTGGGTGAAAGCATGCGAGCATTATTGCATAAGTTATAACTGTTTGTGTTAGTTCGTAAATCACCCATTTATATGTTAACTTTTCTCTTAATGTTTGCTGCAATAGCGACCGCGTCCTTTCTCAGTGTTCGTGCTAACATCTGGTTTGGAAATTCTTAATTACTCGGAGAGACGAAGTTTGACGACATCCTCTCGATGTCCCGTGTGTGGCATATGTGGCAATCTTTACAAATGACCACACGATCTCAGTTACAAATCACAAGGCGATATAGATTTAACGCGAAACCGACTCTCTTAGTTTTGCTTTCCGATATATTAAGGAACTTCTCCGGAGTTAGATTTAAAGGGACGTATCTTCTGTCTCGAAATAGATCTAGTAATTAATTGTCTGTGTATTCGTGCAGGCATGAACCCAAAAACATAATAGTTTGCGTGTAACTGCAATGTAAATAACATTAAATACTAACATTATCGAACACCAATTAATATCACTGAATACAAACACAGGATTCAGTTTCATTATAATAATTTGAACAGCAATTCGGACATTTAAGCCGGCGTTTAAATTGAGTAATAAGTGAAGCAATTTCCTTGTAAATCGAATCCAAGGTTGGCTCTCGATCGACTCAGGATTAAGTATCGGAAATTAATTATATAAATGGTACACACGTTGTTCTCTATTTGTCATGCTACGTTCCAAATATCACTCATTCACCTTGCAACTGATCGTACTTGGCGAGGCAACTTGATATTACGATGTCATTGGACGAAACGCGACACTAGTCGACTTTGTTTCTTTTTAATAGGGGTGAAAAGCTAAAGGCAGCCGAGGTTGTGACGTAGAGATCTGTCAGACAGTCATCTGTTAAAAACATCTGAATCTGGTTTGACCGGAGTCATGGGACCGTGAGACTTCAAGCGTCTCCGCCCTTTTCCCGTTTACCTACTTTGAATCAAACTCATACTAATAGTCTGTCTCGCTTTCACGCCAAAACTAGAGCTAGATAGGGATATTTAAGTTTCTTTTGAACTTGAAGAAAATGATTTCAGATACAGATATATCCCTTAAATCATGGGGATCAAGATTTCAAAAGGGTTGGGGGTCCGGGCTACATTCTATCCAAGCATGAAGACTTAAAGCACACGCGGACGGAGTCGCAAGCAACAGCTAGTTAGTATATAAAAATAACACCACCAATATTGTGCAAACAATTGTAATATTATCCGAAGTGAACTAGCAGGTGCGGGCTAGGCATATCCGCAATATCGTGACCGGACTCTCACAAAACAAATTGTAGCAAACAATAATAGCTTGTGTTATTGAATTGTATTGAGGTGCACCTGACCAAATAAACTATTAAGGGCCTATCAAAACAGTCGTCTATCATTAGTCATAAATAAACGACGAATTATATAACAGTTCAATGGTAGGTTTCTAATTAGACGTCCATAAAATGTGTTCGCTGTAATCCTACTACAGAATAGTATTCTACTAGAATTATTAATAGTGTATATATGGATGTTTGTTCCTCTATCACGCCAAAACCACTGAGCGGGTTTAGACGAAACTTGGTAAATAGATAGGTTATATACAGGATTACCGCATAGGATAGGTTTTATCGCGATGTTATGTTCCTGTGGGATAATTTTCTAGCCAGTGCGGTTGAACTAAAACCAAGAATTTACGTTTGCCTTCTTGAAGTAAGATCATCGAAGTATAGAGTGCAAAGATTAGGTAAGCTTAGTAACCTGATTCAGGCCAATCCACTCCGAGATATTATAGTAGTCTATCGCATAATATATTCGAGATATCATTTGACACGTCAAGCCCTAAAAGTTGAAAGTTTTTTTTAACGCAGTTTATGAATAATTTTATATGATTTATAAATTGCGTAAGATTAACCTTAGCGTTTACACTTCCAAGTTTCACTTTAGAGAAATTTATAATGCAATATTAAGTACTAGCTGTTGCCCGCGACTTCGTCCCCGTGGGTAGAAGATATAAGTTATGATTTATATCTGCCCTGTTTTTTTCACATTTCCCATTGTATCTTCGCTCCTATTAGTCGCAGCGTGGTGGTTTATACCCTAAAGCCTTGCTCGATGAATGGTCTATTCAAAACAAAAATATTTTTTCAATTTCTGACCAGTAGTTCCTGAGATTAGCTCGTTCAAACAAACAAACAAACTCTTCAGCTTTATATATTAGTATAGATAGATTACATACAGCATTAAAAAGTTAATTATTAATTCTATGATGATGGTGACGCTTGTGTAGGGTTGTCACTTGTCGTTTAAATATCATTATGACATACAACAGAACTGATTACGCTTTATTAGATTAAATTATAATTAAGTTATTGATTGATTGGATTATTCAATTATTATGTAATGGAAACTCTTTTGTCAAGCTGAGGATTATGTTATCTACGTATACATATACACTTACAAGTACACTTAATGTAAATATAGCATTACTAAGCCAATCAAATATTTTAGAGAAATCTATAATTAAACTTTTTGGTAAAAATAGTGCTGTTATCCTATTTGATTGGATTGGATTTTTTTAACATTAGCAACCTACTTACTTATTAAACATTTATGTCTACAAAAAGCAGGCAAATTATAAGCGCATTACCTTATTTAAACTATTAAGTCTTTGTTTTGTTAGTCCGGCTGCAAACCCCAGTTGTAACTTTCTAAATGTTTTTTTGCTCTTGCAATACTTGCGCATTTTGTTTATCGACACGACGTGACTGCTTGTTTGAAAGGTTTTGTGACAAAATACGTAATAAAATTAAGGTTTTTTTTGTAATGATAGATACAATACAATAAGAGGATTTTTGTAGCCCAATATGTTGTTTGTAAATGGAACAAATACTATTGAATGATTATTCTTATTGTTTTTAAACATTTCGCAGACAATTATGCGTTGAAACTATTGCTAATGACAAACTTGAAAACATCCTATGATATTTTCACCTCAAACCTTTTTGGATGCGAAATAATAAATGCTTTCATTGTTTTAGAAACTGCAAATAACTGTTACATTTAATTATTTTTCTGAATTTATTAGTCAGTCAAAGTTTCTCAATTGGCCTGATTTTCTGCATGTTTGTTACCATATTTTTTTTGCTGGATGAACTGAGCGGTGATGACTGCTTTATATAGACGCCTTAGCCACTTAGCTACACCGTAAGCAGAAAATAAAATGTATTTAATTTGTTTTAAATAATGCTGATAGATGAACAAAAAAAAATGGGAAAATTTTAGAAAAGTCGTAATTTTTTCGCTTTCAAATATCATAATACTAATTATAAGTTCTCCAGCGAGCTTCGCTCAACCAACTTTAAGCAGATTCGATCTTTAACTCTATCAAATATTAAACTTTAATAGATAATTACTGTTTAACTATTATAAGTTTGGCAACCCTCGTTACTCTGAGTACCGACGACCTCGCTGAAGGTAAGCCAGTTATTTCGTAATTAATTAGTGTATGTATGTAGATATTAATAAACATGGCTGGCCCACGCGAGGATGTCGCGTGAGTCCGTCTAAACATACCGCCAACACTAATAACTATAATTATAATGTATTCAGTCTATCTTTTACTTTTCAATGCATTTTTCATTTTTCATAATAGGTAAGATTAAGTATCTTATCGTTGCTCCGCAAATACTTATTATCTGTTAACCCTTAGAAGCCTGATTTTTCAAATTAAATTAAAAAAAATATAGGTGTATTCTGTGCAGGAGCTAGATAATTGGAAAAATAATAAAAAAAATCATAGTATGTATTTCATATACATATTTCGAAAAAAAAACTGGTATCAATTTTGATACTTCAGGCATTAGACTTTTTTTTTTATTTCAATGTAAACGACACTATGCAATAATATTATAAATCAGCCTAACATTTAAAAAAAAAACGTATTACAAGTATACATTCGGTTTGAAAGTTCGGTATCAAAATTGATACTCGAGGTATTTAAGGGTTAAGTACTTGGGTACGTAGCACTTTGAAAGTCCAGTGTAGATTTTTATTGATAATTCAATTTTGGTAGGCATTTGTTTTGATAGTCGATAGAACATAGCGACCGACTGACATTTAAATATTTTTGTTTATTTGTTAAAATGTTTTGAAACTAGGTGTTTTAACAATATTCGATTAAAAAAATGCAAGCATAATCTTTACTTTACTTAATGGCATTGTAAAGTATCTAACTGTGATCAGGTTTACAGCCAGTAACACTGATACGATATCAATATATTTTTGAAATCCAAGAGTAAATTCACTTCATCAACCATTTTATTATAAAGCGACATAGGGACCGCAGACGGAGCTAAGTCTTACAAATAAGTGGATTAAAACTAGATATTATTCAACGACTAGTTCGACCACAGATTTAGCATAAAGAGCATGCGAAACTAATGCCTGCATATGCAACACATTAAACCTGTTTTTAGAGTCAATAAAGTCCGCTCTCGGTTTTAGCAAGTGCATTGAGAATGAGAACTAATACATGTACTAGAATACTTAGAAATAATACTGTAACACTGGGAATACTTAGACAGAAAAAAGAAATTAAAAAAAAGTCAGAAAGAAATATATGTTATGCTAGTTGCCGACGAACTTCGTAACAGGGTTGATTTGTAAATCCTTCTCTTCCAGAGCGCCACAAAAAACACATACCAAAATATATTCAAATCGGTACAGCCGTTTAAGAGGAATAAAGTAACCCACACACGTACAGTAAAATATATATCTAAGGATGTTTATTTACAAGATTAATAGTACTTTAAAATATTTAGTGACGTTACTAATTCATATTTTATACACACGAAAAACGATAGAAAAAAAATAGAGTCATACCTCTTCAGCAAACTCGCCATAATCACTCACGATAACAAACATTAAATATTATTATTACAAAGGAATTAAGCACTAAACACACAAGTCGTCCTCACACCATAACTATAGCCCACTATCTAATGTCTTATCGTGACAGATCGGGATACTCTTAACTTTTATCACCCTATAATCTTGGAACAACATGTCAATCATGAAGACGCTATCTTGCGAACAACATTCAACAGTTTTTGGAAGAAGGTTCATTCCAAACGATACTGACGCGTCTAGGTATATGCTCTTGATAAAAGTTTTCATGCCATTTCGCATCACTCAGCACTGTAACAGAAACCGTCTATTTCGATTCGATCTAAAAACTTCAACACAATTTATACCTATATAGTATTAAGATAAGATCGATAGTTGAATACCGCATGTTATGGTCTAATGAAGCACCAATTCTTGTGGCAATTATTTCTTTAAGAAGAATAGTAGAAGTTCTTGTAGTTTTGAAAGCGAGATATTGTACTTCAACGGCACCCGTATTATGATCTGACAGATAGCAAGCACAGATAAAAAATATTAGTTCATAATATTGATTCAGTTAACCTTCTGAATTAATTTTATTGTGGCAAGTTAATGACGTCACGCAGTGAGTTTGGTGGAAAGGTACATGTTCCATTGTGTTTTCTTAATCTGCACGAAACACGCACGATCGCGGATGTCAACCTAATATGAAGTCACAGGTGATTCGTTAACAAATTTCTGACATATAATGTGTTTATTAACTATAACATTTATGTATGCAATCGTTATCCCTATAAAAATATGCATGTTAAATTGTAGATCCCGGCTGTTATTTACTCATCTTCGACAGTCGTTGAAGTCACGTGACAGTCGTCAGAAGCTATTAAGTCTGATTAAGGGGTTTTCTTGTTGCGAAGGTCAGTGGGTTCAGGAGATCAGATATTCAGTCGCTCCTTATGTCTATTCTGATTTATATTCACGGATTTTAACGCAAAGAATAAAGAAAATTATTATCTCACTTAATTCAGCCTAATAATGCCAATTATGACTTTGTTTGTATTTAGTCCACAATAATAGGAGTTTATTTTGAAATCATTAAAAAATACCAATTCATACAGATTAAAGAATCGATTAACAACACAATAATGTCTATTTAATCGAGTGTAATGCTACAGTCACATTTGCTGTCATCTCAATTCAAATTTTAATCGCATTGACATAAGGTTTCTTATCCGTCGCAAGCGTGTAAAATAAACAACTCAATGTATTACTTATTATTACAAAAAAAAAACAAATAATATTATAATTATTAAAGTTTAGTATTATTGACACAACTTTTTAGTTAACCAGAAATAATTAAGCTTATTATGAGCAAAAAGGTTACATTATATTTATTTCCCCGTAATTTTGAATACGTTGTTGTGTATTTTTTACTAGCACCTTCAGTTTGGCCGTGACGCGGGTAGCGAAGTAAGGACAGCGCAATGTTATTATTGTAAAAGTATGCAATTCAAATATTATGGTTACATTCTTATAATTGTGTTAGAAGTATTTTAATACGTTATTTTGTTCAGTTCTACCTTCTTTACAACCTATTTTGTCTAAAATAAACTCAGAAGTAAGAATCGTAGACTTATAACATTGAATACAAATAGGACAAAATATACTCACAAACAATATTGGTCACCCGTCATATAATATTGTTTACGTTTGAACTCGATATTTATGTGTTGTTACAGAAATACATCATCTCTGAAAATTTCAGGGTTCTATTTTGACACTTTGGATGCGGAAACTTAAAGACTAAAATGTTTTCAGCTTGAATCATTACTATCTATTCATTTTGACTTCAAAACATTTGACTATCATCTATTTCTATAGGATATCTCTAGGTTTAAGGAGGCATGTTTATTTAGTGTTCTAAATATACTGGCGTTCGTTAAACTGTGTGGGCAACGCGCAGACAGAATAAATAAATTGTCGGCTTGCTATAAATTATTGGGAGATTGGGAGTATCGCAGCAAATTATCGCCGTCGAACGTTTGAACCGAGTCCAATTTACAATACTTCGCGCGGAAATCCATTGTTTCATTTTATAATAAAAAGTGAACAGATCTTCAACACAATAATTAATAACAATATGCATAGCAAGACAAACAGATATGAAGGTAGGTAAGTAACACTTTCGGTGGATGGTGAACGGCATCACCCGTCAATCAAATTCATGCGACGATTCGCTGCGGTTGCTTAATCAGTAGGTAAGAGTCAACCACTACGTCACACTACCTACTTCATCCCCCAATGAGGTGAGACTCCATAGCAAATAAATAATACAAGAAGGTAGTTACAAAAAAGTTTTAACTAACCAACCAATTCAATAAGATATCTACTGCAGTAGATAATAATGGTTCTATTAATTATGTAGCTGCAAGTAACCGTGACTTAGTAAAGTTATGTCCTTCAATGAAAAACAGTTATTATTGTTTCAGTTTTCCTCTTCAGTAACCTCACATTGTTTAGTAATTGGCTTTCATATGCCACTGATTTTACGTCATTCATAACGTCAGTATAGAAGGGCCAAGCACATTGTCCATTAGTGAATAGGAGTCGTAATTATGTAAAACTACAGACAGGAATATTATGAAAGGATGTAGAATTAGGATGAGAATATCGTAATTTTTCAACTAGTGTAATTAATTAACCCATCGTATTTCAAGTAATTTTACTATCACATCATAATTATAATCATCATCAGCCCAGCTCGCCATCAAGATCTCTCTTGGGCTTCTCGCATCATTTACTATCACAATGTCATAATCTTTCAATATGTTGGGTTGTAGCCGTTGTAGGGCGTGTCAAGGAAATGAAAGTACCTACATTATACATGAGATCGAAAAACACTACCTTATTGATAATCGACTTTAAAAAGAAGCATGTCCTTAATTCGGTCGGTATTTTTTTGTTGTTGCAAGAAATAAAGACTTGTATTACTTCTACAATAAGTTCGATTTTTAACAAAGAGTGTGCCACTTCTAAACAAAATGACGATCAACGATTGGAGATAGTAACAGATTGTCATAAGCAGCTATGTGAAGTGAGTCAATGGCACCATGAGCCGCGGTGTCGTGATTCCCATCAAGCCGTTATTACACGTGCATTATACAATCATTAGCAAGCCTCATTAGTCATTAGTCCAGACTCAACACACATTGTAATACGGTCAGTCATCTACGAATAACATGGACTAACTGGATTGTGGATTCTTGTACATGACATTTTTACCCAACTTCGAAGTACGTAGGAAATATAATAATATAAGTATACTTATCAGTTGTCTGATACTCATAAATTAAAAATTAAAGTGATTATATACAGTAATGAATGTACCGTTATAATTTAATTTCTGGTTGTCTCTGTCTGGTTATCCTAAATGGTAAGAGTTATTTTTTGACTTGTATGTATAGAAACTGTCAATGTATCAAAAAATCGTGAAAACTGTATGAAATAGATTTAAGGCGACCATATATTATTACAGCATACACATTTTTAAAAAACTTAAGAAATGATATAACTTATTACACTATTATAGCACTACCCGATATGGGCAATGTTTACAATAATTATGTCAAGTACATAACATTGTTTATGCTATGCAACGTGTAAAATATTATGTTAATTCTTGTTTATGACGCTTTTAAACAATTCACACTGTGTCTAGAATCCCAGATTATTCAATAAACGTTCCAATGGTATTTATGTAACACTGGCCTACTGTTCGAAATGCCAAAATACTTGAAATGGCCTCTGGGTCGTAGCCTAGGTTCAGTTTCCGTATTGACGCGAAGCTAGCACGATTCTTGGTCAATACTCCTTAGATAAATTCTGCTACAATTTAATCAAATGAGGAAATTCTCGCAACTTAAGATTGAGAACCTACTTCTTTTAATGCCGGTCAGAAATACAATCATTTTTTTAAGGAAAACAAACAGTTTTAGAGTCTAAAATGACCTGGAACCTGTCGCTTTTAGTTGCTAGTCCTATCTTCAAGATTCTTGTTATAATAATCCCATAATTTATGTATTTCTAAATGAAACAATTTAAAAAAAAAACGACCATAATCAATTTTGAATTTGATTTATAACTGGCCTACAAATGTTTGTTTGAGAGAATAGATATAACCAGGCAACACCAAACAAAAATACGAGCACTTTCCTGTTTATTAATATAATACCGTTGTTTCAATAAACTGGTGTTTATACTGCATACGTATGACCATCTATAGACCAAAACAATCGGTGCGCAGTCATCATTACCCTTTCGTAAAAACAAGATTCGTAAGGCAAGACTCGGAGGCTAGGAACGCTAAGAATCGTAATCGTAATACACAAGTTGTTGGACTCTGGGCCCCGATTCTGCTATTTAACAATGGCGGATGAATGAATGGCAATTGGATTAAAATTGAAATTATTCCTATTCGCTTAAGTATTTTGCCAATACAATAATTGGAAGTTAATTGTATTGACTTTGAGTATACCTTCCTGCACTGAATTTCCATATTGTGTAGAAAAATTCTTGAGAGAATACGAAAATTGTCATTTTAAGCCAAATTTCATTCATTCATCGGCCTTTGTAAATAGTAGAATTGGGGCCCTGGTTGACAGATTTCGTATTTGCGTTGCTCCGCGTGCAGAAATCCTAAGTCACTTACTATAAACACGAAAGCTACACGTGATTGAAGTTCTAGTGCTTCCAGACTTTACTAAGTATTAAAATACATTATAGAGGCAACATATACCTACTGCGATATTGTAATCTTCTGCTATATATTTCTACAAGAACGCTAAAAAGGCTAAACAAACAAGGTGGAGTTAGTTTAGTCCACTACGTTTGTAATTAGGACATAAACTTTGGCTTTAGCAATAAAACCTCTTTCTTATAACCGAATCTTTTTTAACCGACACCAAAGAGGATCTTCTAAATTCGGCTCATATTTATTTATTTATTGTTGCATTTAAGGAATAAAACTTAAAAATTTACGTAGGTAGGTGTGGATTCTATTTTATTTATTGCAATGAAAAAACTTGACGAAATTCTAAAAGATCACTAAACTAATTTGAATTATTCTAATAGGAATACTGAGCAGACTAACTCGGCCTTAATTACAATAATTTATTCAAGTATACTTTTTAATTAATTATATTTGAATGTTTAACCTCGAACGCGGTAATCTACTTTTTTAAGTGTCTGAAAACTGACTCTTTCATTTGTACAAGTACTCTTGATGCAACTTTTTATAGAAACACATAATAAATACCAAAATAAAGAACTGATTTATTTCAAGGGTTTTTGATTAAGTAATCTGTATTGCTGTTTCAAATTGGCTGTAAGTCGCGTTTTATTTTGAACTGACTTCAAACAGAAAAAGATTCTCAATTTGTCCATCTTTTTCATGTTTGCTACCCCAGAAATAAATGAACTGGTTTGAACGTGAAATAGCTGTCATTTGGTTCAAAGCACATGATGTTTGGCTCAGCAGTTTTTATTTTTTTGCTGTTATAAATATTAGATACTAAGTCGAGTATTTAACAAAAATACATATCAATATTGTTTACCTTTATTTCTGTTCCAAACAAAAAGGAATATAGTAATATAGATGAATCAATCAGCTGACGAGCGTTTCTACTAAAATAATTCTCATAGCTGTATGAATTGCATTTTTCATTACACAAATGGTATTTGATCAGTACGGTACATATAATCGCTAGGTAATGATTGCCATGTTATTATCACTGCCCGACAGGTGCAGTGTGTTGTGCACTCCAACGTTTTCCAACTAACACACTGTGTTTATGCACCTAATTGACAACACTTAAACATATTACAAACGTTCTTGTTCAAAGTATCACTAACAAACACTGTGCTCGCCTGTACGTGTTACTAAATATGACAAATTATGGAAAAAACTATGTTGTGTCTCTTTCATTCGGTAATTTGAAATGAGCTGGAACTTGCGTCACGTCACCGGTGCCCTATTCATACACCTGTCATTCAGCCTCAACAATTGCTTGTTGTAAATAAGTCTGTAGCATTTGTTTGTCTTTTGATTATATATCGAGTATATTTGTATATCTACCAAGTTTTCCATTGCATAAGCTGTTATAACGGAGATAGGTATGAAAGTAATTTATAAAAATAAATTGCTCGAATAATAATACATGTTTGCCGTATAACGGTCTTCACTTATATAAAAAGAGACTAATAAACTATCTCGCAGAGCAGGCTTTGGCATTTGCCGCTCGCAATACCATTATCATAGCTACGTAACGATGTCAACAAAACAAACGTTTGGCCGCGATTTTACAAAAATCTTAAACAAGTAATACTCACCGTTGTGTAGATACTGTTGTAAATAAACACTAGCGACAAATCCACTCACTACTCGTCCACAAACGCGGTAAAAATTGTTTTATTTCACTTGGTTTTCTCAAAGGGAAAACGAATGAATTATCGTATTGTGCGAACTGCGCGAGCGTCTAGGAGCGACACACTACCGTCGTCCGCCGGCGTGGAGGTGCGACTGTCTGACTGGCTAGATGGCTGGGCGAGCGAGCGCGGAGCGGGCAGCGGGCATGGCGGCCCGTCTCGTCTGTCCGTTGGTCCCACCAATCGGATATATTCAGCGATGCAAAGCTGCGCTAGCGCAGGGGTCTGACCGATTTGCTTCGCCTACCGGCAGACACTAAAACAAAGCGATGTCACTATAAGGTCTGTTTATCGATAATATGAAAACAACATACCGACATGTCTTTCAAAACGAATTAATAAAACCTTTTTAAATCTATGGTTAATTAATAAAGCCACAAAGGACAAATTAAAATGATAGGTGCCAAACTGTCGGTTGCCAAATGCCAATCTAAGCAAATGCCTCATGAATTTGTGTAGCCATGGAGGCGGAGGGTTCGCTTGTAGATGAAGTGACAGGACATCATGATAACGAAGATGATGATGTTGAAGATGAGCAAACTGTCATTCATGTTCAGGAACACGAGACGGTGGAAACGAAACCAGAAGAATCAAATGATTCTCCTAAAAGCCAGGGGAGAAAATCCCCGGTGAAAAAAACGGTGCACATCAAGAAAACTAGAAAGGACTTCTACAACCTACCGAGGAAAAATTCCGGCACGAAGTTCTATAAGAAGAAAAGGACTGATGATGATTACAAAATCGTTACTGTCGATGACTATTTGAGTGTCTCCGAATCGATTTCAGGGTCGTCAGATTCTTTTAAATGCGTCCACGGGCCTGAGGGCAAAATATACAGTGAAAAGGCTTTACTTAAACGGAATTTGTTGAAGAATTTGGATCCTTTGCCTATTGGTAATGTTTAACATTGTCATTATTCATATTAAACATTAGATATAATTTACGAATACGACACTGAGAATGAGGCATGATATATATTCTTGATAAAATAAATATAACTATAGCAAGTATAAGTTTGTCTAGACTCTAGACTCTGGAAATGCTCTGATAGAATATAATGTTCTTTAGTGTAAACCCCATAACTTTTTGATTGGACAAAAATACAAACCCAACCCTACGTAACTACTAGTAAATTTAAGGGTTTTCAGTAAAGGACTAAAGTTCACCATCCCTACATGCTTATGATGTACATACGTACTACCAGATACATAATATACTAGTACTTAATTAGATATCATGTGCTGCACCCGCATACCTCCACAAATTTGGTCACGTTGACTTCGAATAGTTAACGACACGGTATTTATGAAAGTGCCCACCGCACAAATAGGACGATTGTCCTTTATTATATCTGAGCTCGCTTTCCCTCGCCCACTTACCCTTTTTACCCGCTATCATAATAATTTCTTGTACAGCACTCACCGGCCATGGTAACAATGCCATTGTTTCATATACACGGTATATCTTTTTGATGTCTAACTATAAAACGGTTTGGTGACACTGTTATTATTTTCCGATTTTTCGTGATAGCGTTTTATTGTATTAGGGGTAATAAGTATAATATTATTTTGATAGCGTTTAGTTAACATAAAAATGGATTCTGCTTTATTCTGCCGTGACCAGGGGATCCCTACAGACTTTTTTCCGAGGCGAAGGCGTCATGGAAACTTATATCACAGTTAGTTCTGAAATTGTTAAAATTTTGCCATTTCTTATGCAATCTGAACACTTCCTAACAGGCTACGCTGAAAAGAAATAACGAAACAATCTCAGGAACCATCCTCCATTGTACACTTGTTAACGTCTGAACTAATACAAAAAAATCCCTGAAATTCCATCCCTTTGTTTTTTCAATTGCTGTGTCAAATAAGCAAAAAGAGTCACGGATATTTTTGAAGCAATTTGAGACCTTGGTCTTAAATGAATAGTTGCACCAATTACACTAGTATTTACAGGTTGTTCATGATTTCTATTCGAGTTGAGGACACGACAGTGAAACAATTAAGTCGGCACTTAAACTAGACAGAATAGAACCGTTGCATGTTTAGTAACGATTTACTTTGCGACTGACCTAATAACATGTTGTTGTTCATCTCTGTATTTCCTTTGTGATTAGTTCAAAATGAAAAAAGTGTCGTTAATTTAATGACAATTATTATATTTATTACTAGCTGTTGCCCCCGACTTCATCCGCGTGGTTAGAAGATATAAGTTAGGAATTTTTGAACTAAAGCCCTCGAAGATGAATATTCTTCCCCGTTGCCACATTATCCATTGTATCTTCGCTCCTATTAGTTGCAGCGTCATGTTATATAGCCTAAAACCTTACTCAATGAATGGTCTAGTGATAGAATATTGAAAACAAATTAATGAACAAAAAATTTTCAATTTGCACCGGTAGTTCCTGAGATTAGCGCGTTCAAACAAACAAACTCTTCAGCTTTAAAATATTAGTATAGATCAAAAGAGTTTCCGTTGGATTTTTTTGACTCCATAGTTTTCTTTCCCAGATCGCAAATGGAACGACAAATGTCCTCCGTCCTACGACTGGGACATGGCAGGAAAGTTGGAGAGAATGGTCCAGAGTCCGACAGTGGAACTGCAACGAGATCGTCTGAAGGCCCATATTCGTGACTTCAGTAGAACAGCCAAGGGTGGCTATGTATCCTTTTTGAATGAAACCACATAAGTTACATCTATCATAATAGTCTTTTGAAAAAGTATTCCCGAAATTCCAAAAGGAAATGTTATTGGTGTTTCAGACGTTACGAACCCCAAGCAGTGCTCACATGAAAGGTATCTCGCCTTCTTGGTTGGCACTCATTTGTTTTCCGATCGGAGTCGATTAAACTCACAGTCACAGTAAGACTCTCATAAGTCTGTACCAGCTATTCGAATTAACGTCTTGTCTTATACCTATTTTCAATTTTACTCTAAATTTTGGTCCACTGCTTTAAGCCGCTTTCATAATCAATATTAGACTGTTGAAGTGTGAATGTATTTCATCTAATGCACTTTCTGAATATATTCCACTCATTTACTAATTCAGAGGGTTGACACACTTCAAAGCTTCTGCATTGTAGTAGACTATTTAATAGAGTCGCTTGCCAGAGTACCAGACTTCAAGGAGGACCTTGTGATGCTGCTTCACAATCTGGATAAACCCATTCATTTGCTCGCAGCATCCGACGTCGTCAAATACTTTGACGTGATCAGCCATTATTTGGGATTTATGGGTAAGTTTATTTTAGCCTGTTATTAATCCCACTGCAGGGCAAAGGTGTTCTATTTCGTCCTCCAAACCTATCTTTCTGTATCTTTTTTTTTATAATACTTACTCCCACATTAAGGTGGTAACATCCCACAAGGATTTAATCCTTGTGTCGAGGAGGGTTTTACAAACATTTGTGGATCACACAAATGTTTGTCCAACGCGCTGATCGAACCCGCGACACTTCGTGCTCAGTGGGTTTTAGCATGGTGACCTCAACCACTCGGTTATCCGTGCAGTCAAGTTGAAGAGTGTCGTAGAAGTCTTTGATGTTTGTCCAACAAATTCTGCTAAAGCAAGACAATTATGAATGAAATCTAAACATCTAATAAATTCAAAGTTAATTGAATCCGATCTGACATTACGTAGAGTTTCGTGTTCGTAATTTAGTTATAATTGAGGCCGAGTAACCACCACGCCATTCTATAGCAGCTGTAAAGAGGGCAGTGTCGATATCACTCGGGGGAATTTTACTCCTTTTGAGGTGATATGATTTATGGCACATGTGCGTGATGCAAATAACAATTTCTCTAGACACAGACGTTTTTATCGGTCTATTGTGGGTCAATGTTCAACTAACATTCAATGATGATACTTAGCATAGATTTAATGGGGTACGGTAAGTTGATAGCTTCAAGTAATTAATATATGTCATCAACATTATGTTCATCGCAAGTAGGTATTGTAAAGAAATTAAATTAATCGTGTACAAGTATTTTTTCATAACGCTGGAGACAACATTTCCTATCTGGCAACGCTGAGAAGAAATATGGGAACAAACAGAGGGGAAAATTTTCAAATTGTGACTGGCATAATGAAAGTAGTTGCTAGTAGTTCAAAGTTGATACAAGTCGAGAACAGTTCGATTTAAGGATCATTAATGGTTTAATCAAAGACTTAGATGTTCTTGATCATGTTAATGTTTATCAATACTCACAAGAAAATGAAATGACTAATCGTGATTAATTCTCACGATAATGTAATTACGATCAATACAAACATAAGACATTATTGTCGGTAAACAATTTTCACTTTTATTGTCATAAACAATTCTAGCTTCATCATAAATGAAAGCAGAGTTAACAGTCGTTTGTGAACAAGAAATACGCGAGCGAGGGAAGTCAGAGATGTGAATAGCCATTTATTAATTCATTGAACCTTAATAAGAACAAGTGAAAGAATTAATTCAGCTGTTTAGTAGTTTTTTGGTAGGAAAATATCCTATAAGTAAAAGAGGCCACGATTTAGATAAAAAGAGGTTTGGTTATTCTCGTTATATCAGTGCAACAGGTAATTCGCAAACATTGAAATTAACGTAACTGTGATTATCTAAAAAGAGATGAAAAGGACATGGGTTATATGGATCTCGCTAGATTTTTTTTGCCTCTACTGCGTTTGTGACAGGTATGTCTATAGGGGCTTATAGGTACTTATGTAAGTTTAAACTTGGAATTACTTCACTGTATTATACTCCTTTCTCCGCCTTAAAAGTGTTTATGAAGCCCTATTGCCGCAAGACTTATCTGAAATTTGAAACTGCAGTCACGAAAGACTGTCAACTTAAAATAGTACGAAATGCAAGACTGAATCTTCGATGTCGGCTGAAATTGTCACGTCTTATTTTATAGCATGTCTAGTTTCTTAATTGTTATTTTACATACATAAAAGTTTTGGTCACGACCACACTCACGGCAATTTTTTGAAGTAACTAGAATTTTTATGGCATAGCTATAGACTGTACATCTCGGGATGGTTATTTCCTTCAGCCGCGGGACGCAGAAGGCAAGATAAAAAGCTAAAAAACTGATAGAAACCATTTTAAACTTTAATGAAGCGCGTTGTCCTCAGAGTTACTTCACGCTTTGAAGTGATATAACCAATAACAGGCATAACGGTTTCAATCAACAGATATATGATGGCCCTTAGTCACATTAAAAAAAATCAAGAATTCTTTAAATAATAAGTTAAATAATTCCAGGCTACCTCCTAATAAGAGTAGAAGACGAAGATATTTTCAAGATAGTTTCGGACGCGGTTCTCTGGCACTTATCAGCACCCGACAAGATACGCGGCTTGGGGACCGTGCAGCTGCGTCACGCATTAGCAGCGGCTGCGCCAGCCCTGCAGCAGACCACGGTCAGGATGATCGCTGTGGCCACCACGCCACGGTTCCCAACCTTTTTGGAGATCGCTCTGCTATTGGCTTGCGATACTATGAATAATTGTGAGTGAGAATCTTATTCTGTTAATCGCAGATGTATCATTGTTAGAGTTGGGTTTTTGTGAATAGAAGGATAGTGGCATAGAGCCGATGACGATGACATAAAATGAAGGTGGACTTTGGTGAGAAGTGGGATAGAACAGGTAAATAAAAAAGAGTTCTAAAAGAATTTCTTTCCGATCGCATTTATGCAAATTAAACACGATAAGTGTAGGTGACGTCAGAAATCTTTAAGCCCAAAGATTTCAATGAAATTATTGTATGGGTTGCTGTAAGATGCCTCCGATTTAGGTTGTACTTACCTAAATGCATGTTCGTTCAATACTAATTATTAAATGCATGATTTTTTTCAGGCATAGACATGATGAAGGAAAATATAATAGAGAATATTTTTTATCGCTTCAACCCTTATTTCCCCGAAAGGAAACTACCAAATTATGATATTAACCCACAGGATTGCCAAGATTTCAATATCAAACTGGGTAAGTTACCAATACATTATTTAAAAGTGAGTGTTTTATGTCCATTGGCGTAATAACTCACAAGGGCTTCTTTTTCTATATTAAGGACAACATGATGCAAATAATTACTCACGCGTATTAATCTTAATCTGTCTGACTAGTTGTTAGACGGACCCAAGCGGAGCATCAGATGACGGTAGCAGGTACGGCAGTTGTCGGGAGTCGCACTAGTCTTGTAGAAAAGGCTAATTTTATTTAAAAAAATTGATTATGTACATATGTGTTATGTCTTTTTTAGTTGTGGTTGAACAATGAACTTCTATGTATCTTGTGCTCAGTAAGACATGGCATCTAACATTACAGGTGACAGCAGTCTAAACATGAATACAACTCTGTCCGTTCTGCTGGTACTCCTGAAAACTACGAAACAATTTCTGGATAAGAATCCTCATGAGCGCAAAATGCTGCCAGCACCTGACTGTTATGCACAAAGGTATATTATATCCACATCATATTATATATGTTTTGATAGAGCTAATGTTACGTAGCGAATAAAGTAAATAAATTATTAAGTTTCGAGAGAACAAGTTAAAAAAATAAGGAAATTTTATTTTTATTAGTACGATCAAAGAAATGCTTAAAAAAGTAATTTAGAACGTTAATATTTATTAGTTATTTTAATTAAAATTGAGAACAAACAACGCAATATTACATTATTTTTGTATGTCATTAATTCCGTAATCTTAATAAGTTAAGAGGTCGATTATTGAGCAATAGTGCAGCGAAATGTGAATGTTGAAATTTTATTGTTAATTTATTTGTTCGCTAAATATGTTATTTAAAGATTCCTTTTCTTTTTATTGGTTAATTTAATTAATATTCCAAGATACTATTGACAAAGAGTGAACCAGATATCGTGGGGAAATCTGAATGTGAACAACGAAAGCTCAAATCTAAATTTAAATCAACACTTGTGAGCAAGCGTGTTCATTCGTGATTGTTCCTTAACTAAATAAGTAGAAGGACAATTACAAGGTGATTAAATTATTAAGATTGATTAATTGGTGCAGATGTTTCGTGTGGGCTTACCGTTACGAGTGCCGAGCCCGCGGCCACTCGCATCAGAGGATAACGATGACTGTTGTTGCTGCCGTTCTTGTGAACTGCTTCGGAGACCGTCTTCTGCCGTTTTCTTCGATACTGATGCCAGGTACTATGGTGGTTAATTCATTTATGTCTAAACCTTGATTAAAAAAAAACTCCTAGCCTTTTCTCAACTGTGTTGTGGTCGGCTTTCACTATAACCGGATAAAGCTAAATACCGGTGTTTTGTAGGAACTGACTGCCTACCTGACCTCTTCAACCCACCTGGGCAAAACGATGCCCTTTAGTAAAACTGGTTGTCAGAGTTGTTATCTTCTGTCTACTCATAACGACTGTCAAAAATGTATAACAACAGTCGGGGCTCACATTTACTGCCTTCCGAAACAATTAAAAACTCGTGATCACATAGGTCACCCATTCACGAACCAACCGTAGATATAAAACCTATTATCTAAACTATATCTGTTATCATACAACTTGCGCAGTTGTTTAAAGTATCTTAGTCATCCGCCAGCTCCCTTCTTTAGGATAGTATTTCATACTCTCTATATTTAAGGTAATATGGACACAAGATCTAATGTTTATAGGTTCCGATTCATGTCAAGTTCAAATGCATATGCAAATAGAACAAACAATGCTCGCATCTATAATATACGGCGACGCTAACATTGAATTGTAATAGTTTTATCAGTGGGTTTCGACATCCATAATTTGAACACTTTCACTTCCGCTGGATATAATTGCATTGCTTGAAGAATGGGCGTCATTCAACCGTGGCCCGACGGAACTGACGAATCTGGTTCATCCAGATTTTAAACACCATTGTTTTCAAATTGTGTGTCTGTACGAAATTTCCTCCTTGAATTTGGAGATATTTTTGGGTCACTAATTTATTGTGTCATTTTTTTTTTAATTCACTTAGTAGGTCCTATCGGAATTGTGATCCGCAAATTATTATATTCTTTAGATACTAAGTATTTTTGAACTTATTTATTTCTAGCTCACACCTAGTAAATGAATTTCCCAATCAAGGGTCAGAGCTTTCTACATACGTCTTGTTATCTGCCTTGCCTTTACTTTGATAACAAAGCTCTACCAGTTACCTTAGAAAATCCTTTCAAAGTTTAAAATAACCTTATCATTGAATAAGTTCCTTATATTAAAATAAATTTCAATGTACCATGGACATATTCATTAAGTAAATAGACTTACATTTGCAGACATTATGTCGCTCTCTGTTCTAACTGAGCTGCCTCCAAGAGATGACTGGATCGGAACAGTAAACTTCAACACGTGCCAAAATGACGTGCAATTCAAGAAAATTTTAATGTATTTTGTCGTGGATTTGATGAAGATCTTCCCTTACAATCGTTTTGTGAGTACAAATGAGACCCCGTTTCTTTTTTGCCTCCGTTCACTTGGTAAATCTTTGGGTTTGCTTCAAAATCCGTCTAGAAATGTCGTTGAAATGACATTGGCTTTTTGATATTGTCATTTCCAGATGTTGGAGTCAAGGTACTGGTTAATGGGTGTCATGTACCTACTGGACCCCGGTCTGTGTTACCTCAGGTCTCATTGGTCGCCATCTTTGTTTGCTGATCTTCGGAAGGTTGCTCTCCAAGCATTAGTCTGCACTTTGCCTTTGGCTGAGCACAGATTAGTTAGACAATACGGATTAATAAGGAGGTATTATTAAAAATTTTACCCGTTAAAACTAAACGACGAAGCTAATTTAAATTAAACATTTTACTCAAATTGAAATCTACATTGTATATTTTTTGAATGCTGTGTTACTCCCGTAGTTGAATATTCCTATTCAAATATTCCTATTTCATCGCAAGATCAATTCTTTCCAGAATATTATGGTACATCGAATGGTACTCCGAAAGTCCTTACGAGGTCCCGGTGCTGTACTGGTGCCTGAGGGTTCTGCAGGTCGCCACATACCACAGGATGGATGTCGAACGAGACACGGCCATGACTGATCTTTTTGATACACACGGCATTATCATACTTATACGTAAGATGTTGTTATATTAATCTAACTCCGTGTTATAACTTGCATTCGTGTGATCCAAAATGCTTGTCCTGAATCTGGGTGTATTTGTGTATGTCACGTGAATGTTTGTGAAATACCACCCAACTGTAAGGAAGAGAATAAGGCAAAGTAGGAGAAAAAAATCCCGTTTATTATTAATAAAATTAATACCTTAAAAAGCATGTTCAATCTTGAATTGAGAGGGTAAAAAATCTTCCAATATTTTTTTCTACAGATCTATGCTACTCTCTTCTCGGTCAGAAGTTACCGCCTTTGGAGAAAGGTCAGGCAGTGATCTCCCTCTGTCTTCGCCTACTGGCCAGCAGTGTCAACCAGAACAGGCGCCTTTCGTGCTGCGTGTATCCGGGGCTCAGATGGCCATCTTCCATAAATGGCCTCGCAAAGAAACTTCTCGATATCGTACTGTACTCCCTTGATAAACATTACATCATCAGTGATCGGTAAGAGAGAGAGAGATACTTAAAAGTATTATTGTAAAGTATAATTCTAAAGTATTATTTATTGTATTAAAAGTAATATTAAAGTATTCGTTTTGTAGTCAAGAGAATACTACAGGTGGTATACCTATGTAACTATCTATCAGTATGAGAATGTATTTCACTTAATGATAAAAGCCGTCGATAAATCGAGATTTTGCCTATGGCAATCTCGCTCTTTTGGGATATAGAATTTTTGTTCTGGTGAGAAGCAGCAATTCCATTAGGTATTTCTTGTTGATTAGAAGCATATTTTTTAAATTACCCTGTTACGCTTTTACGAGTCATTCTAAATAAATTAATATTTTATAGCATTTAAAATCCATGTTGGATACTATGCCTGGCAGCTCAATAGTGGAAAGTGTGAAACTATCTACCTACATGGAGTTAACTCACGTTGTTCTCGTGTCCAACACCGGGGCAAAGGCCCTTCTCATATTATTGCTTTTCAAATTTCCCTTTTGTTTAGCTTTCCCCAGTAGTAGTGTCATCATGAATAGGAAATTAATTAGAATTAGGTATAAAAGCGTGGTTACTACTAATTTATAGGACTTTATTTCAAAGCAATAATGTAAGACATAATTCAATGAAACCATTCAACTCGAAGCTGACCTTTAACGTTGTTGTATAAGAATTATCCTAAACTGCCTGAGACTGAAGACGTCTTTAGCCAAGGTGAGAGAGAGATGCCACTATGTTTAGTGTAGAGCGCCATCTCTGTTCCTCAAAAAACTTAGTACTGTTTAAGCCTGTAGTAACCAGCTGATCAAGTTTGACGATTTTCTCCTTACAGGTGGTTGATAACAACATTAAATTTCATATGGGAAGGAATTATATGGAGAGAAGATTATAGGAAAATATTCGTTGCTAACGATGGCATTTACAAGCTGCTGGACATAATTGCGGTTAGAGCAATTTATTGCGTTACACTGTGAGCCCTAGGCGTACATCATGTGGTTTTATTACTCTTGATATTTCCTCACATAGGTTAAGATGGTTAATTACGATAATACTTTTAAATACTTTGCTAACTAAAGTCACAGCCGGCTTTTTTGGGCGACATTAAAAATAAAAACAATGTGGAACAACACATACATAAAAATATAATGTACCAGAATAGAATATCGATTTGTGTGGGTTCCAATATTACATCATTAATTAAACACCCAGTGTCTTTGTAACGCAGGGTGTTTGGTTGCATTAAATCTATAATAGTGAACGGACTTAACTAGCGAACACATTCTAAGGATAGGTCCGAGACGCCTACTTTCACAACGTCGTTGATTTATGCACAGACTAATATCAATTCTCAATATCTTGTAATTACGGGATGCAATCACGTTTCGTCTGGACGAGGGGCACTTGACCACTTGTGGCAATTCGTTTAGCTCATACCAACGGACAGTGCTATTAATATAGCCCGTGAAAGAGTCGCGTGCATTCGCTAGGGGAATCGTGACTTCCTACTTCGACGATTCAATTGAAGTAAACGATAGCAGTTAGCAACTGTTTCTTTTACGATCTAGAACTGCGGTTCTCAATGTTTTGTCGCCCGTCGTGGTATCCAACATTACCAATGTACTTTTAATGCACAATTACTTTGAAAATGCCAACCTTTTTCGTGCAGCCGAAACAATAATCGATTACTTTAGAAACAAAAACAGGATTTGTTTTCGTTTGTAACCATGGAGTTGTATGTTGAGTGTCTCTGTCTTAGATAATATGTACTAGAGGGGGACTGCGAAGGAAGTTGAAAACCGTTGTAACGTGCGGCGAAAAGAACTAGTTGTACCTAAGAGCTATAATAAAAATCTCATGACAAACGGTCGACTTGAATGCCCAGTGTTGGTTCCCACATTATATTTATTATAAAACTATCAAACCGAAGAAAAAATCAAATGGTATCTGCTGACGTTTTAAAAACAAATAAACAACCGGATTTCTGCGAAAAACGCTAGTTAGGAGAAGTAAATTGAATTGTGTTTTAATTGGACCTTTTTTAAATAATTTTAAATTTGTGTCAAGCGTAGTGTAGTGAAGTACCGAACTGTAGCTTCTGTCATGACAAAAAGGAAATATATTTTTTCATCTAGATAACGAGACCTGCCGTGCAGTGCATGGCACTAGCGATGGTGTGCGACATCGCCCGCGCCGGCGACGGGGTCGGCCAGCTCGTATCATGGCGCGCCAGCCTTGCTGCCTCCAATGCGGTACGTACTGCCTTAAATCTGATCAGGAACTAACTACCAAGTGTATGGTCGTGGTAGATTAAACCGGTAGCGAATGTTGAGATTATTTTGTGTGGATGGTACATGCAGCACCTTCAGCGGTTCATGTTCAAACTAAAAGATTGCAGTTATTCGATGATGATTTTAGGGGAATTATTTTAAAGTGTATCTCGCATTTTATGATGGCCCAATCAAAAAAGGTACCAGTTTTGTAATTGTTTTATTTGAGAAAAAATATTTTCAATATTTCCGTCACAAAATTATGGCGATACAGAAGAATCAGACGTAAAAAGCTTCTTAAGTACCGATTCAACTAAGTCTATTAACCTAAATTTTATACTAATGTTTCCAAAGCAGAATATTTCCAGACCCCAAATGGTCACATATGGTTTTCTCGTATATGCCATAGAGTCAACATCCTTAGTACTTACGATGGCGGATGGTGCCTTAATACCAATGGCCGGCACTGTATAGTCGCGGTCTGCACGGTTATTCGAGATGATTGTATCAATGTTAATCGTGCTGCCAACGATTAGTTTTAAACAAACACTAAGGGAAAGTTGAGAACTTTCAAACGGAATACTATCCCTCTTGCACGATTAAGCAAATAAGCACCCTTGTTTACTAAGCGATTGTTACTTGATAGTTATGGACTGAAGAAAATGCTAAAAGGGTTCACTAATGTACAAGATAAAACCTTTTGCTGTTCTTTTAAAGTTAGTATACGGACTGCGACTTAAGCGGTTTGTAATTTTATAACTATTAGCAAATAGTTATGGAATTAATCGTTTTTATGTTTTTTTAATAATTACCTTAAACTTTTAATTATTATATAGCTATAATAGATCCAAATCAACACAATACTTCAATTCTTTCATTATTATTCTCATTTCCAATGTTTATTTTTCATACATGATCTTACTTACTCCATAGAGCAATTGAAGGCATGGCAAATGTTACAAAATCACGCGAGGTAAAAACACATCTCATTGAGTAGCCCAACTTATATACAGTTGTGAAGATGATACAAGAGGGCGGCGCTAGGCCTTACTTTTTCTTAGTATTTATTATCTTCGAATCTTCTTCTAATACATAAAATTCCCGTGTCACGATGTTAGTTACCGTACTCCTCCGAAACGGCTGGGTTGCTGGGTCAGTTAGTGTTATTATAAATTGCCGTTTCAGTATCCTCTGGTTGTAAGACGTGGTGCGACGATCGCAAGCCTGCTAGCAGCTATATTCCGTGATGAATGCAAATCCACAGGCGTTCGTTTGAACGAATACGGTGTGATACAAGGTATTTTGACTGACCACAACTATGACCATTTTTGTTTGTTTGTTGAATAATATTTTTAAACAGGCAGCGAAAAGCGGATCAATGTCCAAGACTTTAATAAATATAGAAATATAGTGTAAAGCAAAAGTCAATAACTATAGCATCTACAAGATCGATAATAGTACTACTCTAGTACTCTAAAGAATCGCATCATCGGCCTAGCCTTTTCCCAACTATATTGGGGTCGGCTTCCAGTCTAACCGGATGCTGCCTATCAGACCTCCACAGCCCAGTTACCTTAGCAACACGATACCCTTTGGTTAGACTGGTTGTCAGACTTTCAAGCTTCTGACTACCTGTAACGACTGTAAAAGACGTAAGAATAACAGCCGGGGCCCACAATTTAACGTGCCTTCCGAAACACGCAGGAACTCGTTATGACAAAGATGGTCACCCATCTACGGACAAACCGCGTCAAGCGTAGCTTAACCTGTGATCGATTCACTTATGCAGTTATAGCTTAGTCACGAGTCCCTCACTCAACGAATCTCATAATATACTTAAAATCAATATATTTATCGACAGACTTGGATTACCCGATCATGTCTTTGAGCTCCCAGAACGAGTTGTCCAAGACTGATAACCTTTACTTGAGGAGTCCTCGAACCCCAGTCTGTTTGGCTGCGGCTGATATACCCGGATCGAGAATGTCTAAGGTGAGGCCGAAAAATGTCAGTTCCCTCATTCATTGCCGTGAGTGTGTCAGCAAGATTCCTACGTTATTCCACTATAAGAAAGGTAGCTAGGTACATTATTTCGACTTCTTTTGATCAAATTTGAACAAACATAAAAAGAGAATGGTTCATTTCTAAGGAACATGAGTATGCATCAGAACACCTACACTTCAGACCTTCAGATATGGAATTCTTCTCCAGAATTAGTGCAGGGTGGCAGCATGTTATGGCAAGGCGCCAAGCCGAAGTTTTAATTTATTTGAAATGCGGTGTAATAACCCCGAGTAAAACTATCCTCGCATTTACCTAATTCAGACGTACTTAGAAACTCACTTCTATCCGTAGAATTATTTACTGTTTTTGCAGGCATTCGCTCTATTGCATCTTCTGTCAGAAGACTTGGAGAATCGAGTCGCACTTGCTGACGAAGCTTTCAATTTATACAAAAATATCAATTTAGCCGTAGAAGACGAGGTTGGTACATGTGTTATTTCTAGATCATTCTTATCTGATACCCATGATTACGTACCTATAAATTTTAGTTGCTTTTAAATTGTATTACTTTTTATTTTGTAATCGGCCAAATTATAAACTTAAACATCTTTGTAATGGACTCGGCGTAAATGTGCGAAAGAGCCAAAATGAAAAATAAAACATGAAGAAAATGCTTTTTAATTCTACCTCCTTAGACTCAATCTAGACAATCATGCAGTGTCGTTAATTACGGCGTTAATACAGATTTTTATTCCTAGAATATAAGTATTTATGTATTTATGTACAGTGTTATTGTGAAATTAAGTTATTACTAATCCGTCCTTACGACTTGTTAGATCATAATAGACCATCATTTTTACGAGTCATTGTTGCTTAGATATCATTAAGTAGCTGAATGCTTTATACCTAACACAGCAGTGACGAAGCGAGTAACGCATGATGCTATAACTTTTCAATTAAGAATATCAGACATCAGATAAACTGAATACGACCAAACTAAACACGATATTAGTCAAGTAGGGATCCCAGACTATTCTCCAAGCGATTATTGCCATAGATGCCTACGCGTCGATAGAGACTAAAGTCGCGTGTACAGACAACATGCACCATGTCTCGTAAGAGGAACAAGTGGTACTATATTTATTTATTGCACTAAATAATAAAATAATATCAATTCACCAGACAATATTGGTGCTCTGCTCTCATTACCTAACGTTGAAGCTGAGTGAAGTATGGAAAGAAACAAAAGTACAAAGCATTGGATTTATCGACCAGGATGAATATATTCTTGATGATTTTATTGCCATCGGCAAGTAAGTCACAAATTTTATATAGGGTAGACCGAGGCGAATCGGATCAATTAATATATGGGAATATGAAAATCATACTAAAATTAAATATATGTAACTTTTATTGAGAAAATAGTCATTAGTAACTATCCAGCTACTAAATAAACATTTCAATAATTAAATTTACGATAAATTCTTTTAAATATTTATTAAAAACTTCAAAGTGAGAAATATCCGAATCGCCCCAATTCTCGGGGCGAATGGGATCATGAATAAAATTTAACAAAATAAAACATTCTTAAGACTATTACTATTGAAAACACAAAAAAAAAAAAATAATTAAAAATGAGATCAGTATTAATTTTTAAAGACATAAATCACTTATGTACGGGCCTTTTTTCCCTCCCATATCAGCACATTTTGCATGGCACCATTTTTCAGATGCATGGCACTGAATCCATTCCTCTGACGGTGGATGAATGAATATTTCGGAGCAGTAAATGCAATGCCAATTTCTCTGTTTTGCAGATGAACCTTTAACTTTTGTCTTTGGCGTTCTTTTATTTTTCTTTTTCTTCATATTTTCTTTGTCAGCCGAAGTATTTTTCTTATCTTCCACAGCTTGTTTGTCAGTCTTAAGTTAGGCGTGATTCGAAGCCACGACTCGCTAAGTCTAGTAAACTGTTTGCTAGAACTTTTGCAGCATTCTCGTCGAAAGCTAGCTGACCACCACGTGTCTTAATGACGTCTCTGGAAAAAGAGACTCTTCTTTTTAAAGTTGTGTATGGTAATTTGTAGATTTCAGCAGCCCGAAGTAAAGTTAATTCTTGACACAGAACTTTATTAGCGGCTTCTACGATTTTTTCTTGCGGCCATTCTCCCGCTTGTGTCTTTTTTATACGTGCGAACCATCTATAAAGAACTATAAATGCTTTATTAACACCAACCATAATAATTAAATAATTAAAAAACACGATCCGATTGGTCCCCGATAGCGTGATCCGAATAGCCCCATATTAAAGACTTACGAAATAAACATTTTTGTCACTTACCAATAATATTTACTTCTAAAATTAAAACGTTTAGTAAACTAGACCCCTAACCAATCAGAATAAGCTATATAATTCAATATTTTAACTTAAATCCTTAGAATAAATCAAATAAATCGTAAGTACTTATCTTAGATCAGCGCTAAAATTGTAAGGTGCACACACATTCGGCTCGCTCTCCCGAGGAGCTGGTGCTAAATGCCTACTCGCAAAAAAAAACTGGCGATGGTGGGGGGCGTGGGGCGAGAGGAGTTCGCGAGAAGCTAGTCGTTTGTGTTCCATGCTACGCGGTTTTCAAAATATTAACGAATTTCTTATTTTGATCCGATTCACCCCTTGATCCGATTCGCCTCGGTCTACCCTAGTTAAGAGAACTCGCTAAAAAATAGTGCAGAAATTGAGGGCGATTTCAGCCTGAGAACGTATAAAGGCAAGAACGAAAGGAGGCCTATTCTCAGCTGTACCTAATACATGTCAGTTGATGAGGGTGATGGTGGCAGAGATGATTCAATTCCAGATCAATTAATAGCTGGATAAAATAATTATGTATTTGTTTAACTGATGAAACCATTACAGTTTGTTATTTCTCATTACATGATTACAGAGGATGGGCTAAAGAAATAAAACTACAGCAGGAAGATGTACTAGCAAAGGAACGGAAAAAGGTTTGTTTGTTGCATTACCGCGTTACCTGTAATTCTTGTATCTCGAAAGTAGTCAATTCAAGGTCTGCTGTACTTTATCCCACTTGGGCTTTTAGCCCACTCACGCAGTCACACATATTATAACCAATGAATCCCCAGTCTGCTAGTGTAAACAGTAAAATATTAATACATTGACTGGTAAATTCGACGACCTCCGTGGTCGAGTAGCGTACGCACCGGTTTCAAGTTGTCGCTAGCTCTGAGCTCCCGGGTTCGATCCCCGGTTGGGTCAATAACACAAGTGCTTTAGCAACTTACTTTGGGTTCAGAACAATGTATGTGATGTTGTCCGCATTTATTTATTTTATTTGTTATTTAAATAAATGCTCAGTTCAAGAAAACTCATGGAAACTCTCTTGGAAGTGACAGTTCACTCGCTTAAGTAACCTAATGCTTATTTCCATCATCAGGACAGTGAAGAAGAGAGTTCTCTATACGCATTCCTCGGCCGAATCCGCCTGAACATAGCTCTTGATGCGTTGCGCGCCGTCCGTTGCGTAGCGCGCTCGACGGACCGCCACCGCATCTCACAGGCCTTGTTGCACGACGCTGTTATCGCCCACCATCGACGACACAAATACTCCGAGAAAAATAATAAAGCTGCGATATTGAAGACTTATAAACCATCGTTGGATGATCAGGTAGGGATCGGTTTGAATTTCATTATACTAGTACAGTGTAGAAAGGTATATTACACTTACTGTGGTGTTCTCCGTATGTCCATTGTCTACGGGATCTATAATGCCCACACGATATACACAAGAGATGTGTATTTAGGGAATTCATTTTTAAAACTATAATCTATTATCCTAACCACATTCCTTACAATACTCACCTTATAACAGCCTTATCAATGGCAAAAAATATAAGTTAATTACATTTAGGTCAGACCAGTGCAGTGGCACGTGCGGCGTGGCTGTTTCTAACATACTATTTATTTAATTGACTAACAACCGACAATTTTGTTTCCTTATTATTTCAGAACATAACTGGACAGAACGTCAAAATATCCAGTATTCATACCAAGCACAAACATAAAAATCAAGAGGCGCCCTCTACCCCTTCAACGACTACGACCACTTCTTAATATTTTACACATGATTCGTATCAGTCGTAATGCAGTCCTTGATTCGCCAGCAATAAGGTCGAGTTTTGGGTGACAGCACCATGACTGCAAGGACGAGACTTTAACCACCATCTTGTTCCCTGTGGAAGCGTGGTAGTGTAAAAGACAGCATATAGCGCTGTCTCTTTTCAACACTTGCAAGTCTTAATATTGCAAGTGGCGGTAGGTATCGTCTGACGGTATATATGCCGGCTTGTTTTTTTTTTTTGATCTCCAAGGGTCTCTGATGTCCTAGTACGAACGCTATTGACAAGTCATGATCTAAACATCAATATGGATACAAAAATACGACGTTATTAGCGTTCGTTCTGGCGTTTCAATTAAGTCTCTTGGACTTTTTAACCTAATGGAATTATGTTTAGTTTTGTAGATTTTTAAACTTAGTCAAGTCGAATAAGCCTATAGAGTAGAAAGTTGATACCGATGTTCGGAACACCATAGGCAATGGGAAACAGCTTTCAAAACTGTCTGAAACGATAAAACTTCCAGGGCAGTTAGTTTTATTTATGACACAAATTACTGAAAACGTTCCAATGGACGCGGGGATCAATCCAAACTTCTGTACCAAATTTCAGCTCTTTGAGAATTCTGAATCCCTGAATGCTTTATTTGACAAGGCGGCTTGGCTAAGGAATTTCATATAATATCATACAAAAGTTCGTACAATTTCTGAAACAAGTACATTCATTAGTATTTTACTACGACGATAACGAAACATTTGCTATATATTTTAATTAAATTAAAAAAAAAATATTCGGTAAAAAAAACAAAATAAAACATTTTTATTAAAACATTCGTATTTTATTCAGAAGCCGTTAATGAAAATGTTGTAAACATTTTACAAACACAAGTAGTCCAACACTGATATTATAAAGAATAATGTCACTTATCTAAAGGTAAGGGGTTACAAACCGCTACAGGTACACGAATGCACTCAGATAAATATATTTTTTGACAATAATTAATATATCTAAATACTAATGGCTGAATACCGAAACGTAACTCAGTTTATTTATGACAATAAAATAAATGTCAATTAAATGACATGCTGTTTTCGTCACTTCCACCAGCCTCTAACTAAATGACGCTTTGAAAATCGTTAGCATCATCAAAACTATTAAATGTATGAAAATGACATTTTGTTCCGATCAATCACGGTATTATGATCTGTCATATCCATACATTCGAGTCTGATCTATCTACGTTAACGATTTTCAAAATTTCATTTAGACTGTTAGACTGGAATGGTCGAGAAAAAACATACAATTAGCCAATTAAAAACGTGATTGATGTTGTGCCTGATATTGTCTCTGTCATTTTAATATGTAACGGACAGGCTAAGAAAATTTTAAGTTACGTTTCAGTATTCAGTAGACACTTACATAAATGAAATATACACCCAATGAGATTAATGAATATTCTATTAAATAGAATCTTTGTGACCATTAATAATTTCGACATGATTTTAATATACAATTATGCGTTCTACATTGCTTTAAGGTAACACCTAATTCGAGGGACACGTTACATGAGATGATTTTGTCAAAGCAATTATATACAATGTAATATAATATTAAGAATGCAATATAATGAGTTCACGACTACGCAATTAAAATGTGAGGAAGTAATATCATCGTTCAAATGAAATTATCAGCTGTTAAAACAAACATTTTATACATAGAATATTATGTATAAAAGTTCAAATGACTCCTTACGACTCGTCTATATGGCAGGATGCGTGTAAGTACCCTTCTAAGTAAATGTCATCTATTGTCAAATTATACTCCTATAAGTAGACTGTTATTGCATATACTAGGCTACCTAATTAAGGTATTAAATTGGCGTTTAGGCTTCTAAAACGTACGTGATCTTAATCTATGTATGATAATAAATAAATACCAGATATTATTGTGATATTAATGTCTTTCCTATTGTCAATTACTACTATGAACTAGTATATTATCGGAGGTGTCACTGAAGAATATGTTGTATATGAACAGCGTTATATATGGCTTAAGTTTATTTAGTGTTAACTAATCTATTTGATGGCAATTCTTGATAGGAACAAGCCGTGTCCACACGACTAAATATGTTTACTTTTCTGAGAGCTTTATGCTGTATATATACCTTTACTTGAATTATCGTTGGTATGTATTGTAGCAGTAGCCTCCTAAAATGCTCTACTGAGTTTGAAAGCTTGTATAAAGAGGACGAAACTTTTAGGCTATCGACAGCAGAAATTTGCAGTTTGAATGCAATTGACAGTGCGATAGATAGCGCTGTTCGTCTTTTTAGATTTTTGATATAATTCTACTAAGATATGTATGAGCTAAATATTTCTAAAAACTATCGTCTTATTGTCTAAATTTGTGCCGCTAAACTCCACCTCATTCCCGTCAGACAAGTATAGCATTAGTTAATAAAACTAGATACAACTATTAAGGCAAAGTGCTGCGAATTTTGAGAACGGTATGCGAAATACAGCGTTAATCTGTTAAAATCGTTGTTAGTGTTATATATCTACTTTGCAGTTGAATAGGGATGACGATTTTTCAGTGTCCTTGTAGTTTTATGCACGATAATGGATACGTATTTTTTATTTTGTCTTGCAAACATAAATTGGTCAAATTACAGTGAATGGAACTTAGTGACGTGACAATTGTGTATTTTTTACGAAATCGTTCGCAACAAGCCGCCTGAACTTAAAAGCAGTTTTCTTGGTCAATTTTAGTTTTTTATATAATGGAATATAATATTTTTCAATTATCAGAGAGACTCAGAGTTCGACTCGCGATCCCGCCGCGTCTGCTCATGATTAAGGACTCCGGTTGGGTCCGAAACTAGTCGGGCTACCCCGATAAATACGCGTGTCTAAACCGTTACATCATTTAATAAGGGACTAAGTAGTTATTTTTCGTTATAACTACAGTCGTCATCCCCATTTATCTGAACAAAACCTATCTTACTAATCATATATTTAGATATAAAAATGGACTTGTTTAAGGTAGCTTAACTTCAGTGACACCTCGGTAACATTCTTAGGCAATAAGGCAGTTGTGTTACATTATTGTATTTCAATAAAATCCCATGTTATTATTACTAGTGGTCGCCCAGTGGTCGAAATTCGACCATATAATAAATTTAAATTGTAAGTGACTTAATATACATTATTAAAATATAATATTCAAACATTATTAAGGTTCTACTGTCGAAAACTAAACTACTATAACCACAGATTTGACCAAGACTGTTATTTGCCAATTTCTTTTTTGAACAAATTATATGAAATTAAAAGAAAATATGTTTACTAAAACAAAACACACAGTTCGACGGGCCTGTTGGTCTAGTGGTTCGATTCTAGGGGTTCGATTCCCGCCCAGGACAGATGTTTGTGTGATGAGCATGATCATTTGTTCTGGTGTCTGGGTGTAATTTATCTATAATATGTATGTATTTAGAAATATATAAGTAAGTTTATCAGTTGTCTGGTTACCATAACACAAGCTCTGCTTAGCTTGGGATCAGATAAACGTGTGTGAGTAGTCAAAAAAAAAAAAAAATGATCTTTCATTGCAATGAATGACCGCACAAAAGGATTACTGCGTTCCAATTCCAGTGAAATTTCACGCTTTATGTTGTTGTTACATGTTTGGTTAATAACAAATAATAAACGTTCTTGTAATCTATAATTAATGGCAGTGTCAACATCATAAAAATATAATTGTGCATAACATGGTGAGCGACCATATGCGGCAGTCATTGGGCCTGATCTGTGATAAAAAACATCATGTATTTTGAAATGATACACTCCACTTGTAACTGCCTCAGCAACTTTTGCTTCTGAGCTAACCATAGCAAAACATGAATTATATTTCCTAATATTTTCAAAATAATTTTTTGTTTACTTTTTATTGAAGGTTCATTTGAAGTAAGTCCATCATATAATGATTTAAAATATTCATTTTGACTTAAGGGTGGTAATATTGCTTTACCCTTGTGACAACATGAAGTGAATGCAGTTCGGTCGCCTAAAGTCACTTCAGATTCAAAATGTTTCGCATTGCAAAACCTGCACTCTAAATTCATTAATCCACAATCATAACTTGAAAACACATTTGGAACGACATTGAGAGCACATTTAAATGCATCTCTCAAAATCATATTACTATCTAATACTACTGATGGGGAATTCTTCCTCTTAGAGAAATATTCCTTCTTATTTGTCTCTCACTCCGGTTCGTTAATGTTCTATGTCGAGGCATAATTAAAGTTCTTTCATCAAATTACTGAAATCAAGAAGAGAAAAAGTTTTTACCTGTATGGTGATTTGTTAATTCTGATAATTCGTACACAAAATCACTTATTTATCCTAAAGTATATGCAATTACTGAAATCTAGCTAACTATAGCAAAAAAAATTGTACCTGAATATTGTTAGGTATTGCAGATTGCTGCTACAGAAGATAGAAGTCCTTAAAAGACGACACAACTCACATACACAACTCATATAAATTTGTATAAGCGCTCAGTATTTCACGTAGTATTCGTAAACTTTTAAAGTTTGAAAAACTTTCAAATTAAAGTTTAAAACATGTCAATAATAGACAAAAGAACTATTTGACCACAGACTCCACAGAGTATGTATGCGTGTGTCAAATGCATGCTGGTTAGTATAATGTTTTATTAAATATTTAATGTATTTTTTATGCATTATTATTAAAATATTTTTTATATTAAATGAGGCAAATAAACATTTTTTTTGAGTACTCTACGCCTATGCAAAAAATGAAAATCAAAAGAAACCAATTTGACCACAGAGTATGTATAGGCAAATATATATATTTTTGATATGTCAATGTCAGTACTCTATGTCTATGGACAAAATGAAATATAAAAGAAATATGTGTGTGTGAAATGCATGGTAGTGTGTGTAATGTTTCTATGTCTACGGACAAAATTAAAAACAAAAGAAACATGTGTGTGTGAAATGCATGGTAGTGTGGGTAATGTTTTATTTATTGATTTAATGTACTTTAGAAGCATTATTATTGAAAAATATTAGCGTTCTGCACTTCTCCTGCACATAAACTATAAGTGTGCCAAATTTTATGCTCGTGCGTCCGCGCAATTTTTGTAAAAAGGGGTACAAAGTTTTGGCATCACGTATTAATATATAGATTGTTCAGCGTATTAGCAGGCACTATCTATTGATTTATGATACTCTTTATAATTTGAATATAGAGCCATTGTTATCTTATTAGTAAACCAAGATTTGTTGAGAATGACATATTTATTTATATTTTAAGAAGGTTCAAAAGTAACTGAGTGTGTAAATCATAAAGTCACAAACTAATCAAGAATTTTAAATTTCAGTAAGTTTACGTAGAAAGCTTCAATGAACGTACTTTGATCACAAAAACCCAGTATGAAAGCAAACGGTGAATAAAACTTCGCATAGCTAGCCCCCACAGTGGCAAAGAGTCTGCTATTGGAGACAAAAACAGTCTTATTCTAATTAAGAGTCATTAAGATGTGACTGGTCTATTTTTTAAATATATTTATCTTCACAAAAAAAGTTGTGTTTTTTAGGCATACATTGTTTTTGCTCAGCATTTAATCAAAACAAAATTTATGTTTGTGCCTTGATTTTGTTACTACAGCTAAATTAATAGTTTAGCCCCAAAACTTGACTTGTCTCGATAATTAAACATAATAGTTATTCTATTATAGTAGTAACCCAGAGAATAAGCAAGAAAACTTATTTATACCATGATTATGATTAAAATATGATATAATATTATTATAAATTATGATCAAAGCTTGTAATATATGCTTAGCATAACAAAAAGCTTTCATTAAAACTAGTATACCTACATATATGGCAATTTTCTCAAACCCATCCCACATTGACTCATTTCCACACGCCTTATGATCTTAGTCTAAACAAGAATAACCTAAAACGAACAGCAATATAGAAATTTTGATACATTATTAGGACTAAGTTCTCTGCTATACTTTCAGACGCAAAAGAATTTGACTGTCAGTTTTCAATTTGAATCTGCCATCATCAAATAACATATCTACAAGCGCAAGGTTCCAAATTTAAAAGGTTTTTATTGGTATGGACAGGAGACGCACTCCTATGTAGGTAAGTGCTTTCATTAACTTGACGTTGAATTAGAAAAACACGTCGGTATGGACGATACCAAGGACTTGTTCAGGGCTAAATGCTTCCAGTGTCAAATCTCATCGTACAATGTATTCGAAGACATGACTTCAATGTTTGCACGTTTAACCTAGGACTCATAAGTTATAACGAATCGCGACACGTTAACAATATGACATATATATAGACTATCTCTGCTATATCAACGCAAAAATTGACTGTCATTTTCATTGAATCTGCCATCATCAAATAACATATCTACAAGCGCAAGGTTCCAAATTTAAAAGGTTTTTATTGGTATGGACAGGAGACGCACTCCTATGTAGGTAAGTGCTTTCATTAACTTGACGTTGAATTAGAAAAACACGTCGGTATGGACGATACCAAGGACTTGTTCAGGGCTAAATGCTTCCAGTGTCAAATCTCATCGTACAATGTATTCGAAGACATGACTTCAATGTTTGCACGTTTAACTATATAATCGCATAAGAAGCGATACTCTAGGTTCACGATGTTACGAGTTTATAAAATTCGGGCGACTTGTGTGATGTCGTCTCTGAACAATCGATTTTAAAACGCTAGTTTGAAACTTCTTATATCCGATGTCTCCATACTTTTAGCGAATTGATCAGCTCTTCGCTTACAGAAATGTCACTTGAGACAAAAAACCTTAATACCATTTTCATCTAATCTGTGACTTGAATAGTTCCAAGTATCCTAAGTATTGTTGTTGATTGTAATGAAACTCAACTCTGGTCCCATCCTACAAAAGCTACGACCATAGACACCGTATATAAATGAAATAGATGATCAATTATTTGGCACTTTTTATGTTTGTTCGAGCTGAACTCTGAATGGTCGAACGTTTGAATCTTTTACACTTATAAACTTCTGTTCAAGGTACTCTCTACAACCTTTGAAAGATGTGTAGTGCTGAGTTTCGCTTTGCCAACTACACAGTCTTGCCTTAAGCTGTGATTGTAGACACCTTGAACATTTCCTTGAAGCTATTACAGAATACAGGATGAGACCAAAAAAGGCAATTTACTGTACCTCAAGTACTAAAACATATCCAAGTTTGATTCCGCGCTTAGCACTTTTGATTATTACCTAGGCTATCTAAACTGTTTCAGATATTATTGCTGTAAACGAATTGTTATTATTTGCTTGTAAATTTATATCATACCTAACTAAGCAGATACACTATTAGCTAATATAAAAATAAAATGCAACTCGCTATGCGCCTCGCGGTTTTTGGTACCTTCAAAAACAAAACTCTTTTTCAGACAGTCATATAGTTCATCTTAGATTTGAAATTACTAATTCCCGATATAAACAGCTGACTAGCGGCACGTTACAGCTAACACCAAACAGTTTCCGAAACAAAAGCAAATAATCTTGACAAGTACTACTGACCGACATCAAAACGGATACATTCAAATACGGTAAATGATTAAAAAATGTTATAAACTGTATCAAATCGAAGCTTGGCACGTTTAGTGTGACGTGATCCTTTCAGTCGTTCGGTCGAAGGCACTCCATTTCCCACTTACATAGACTTAGTCTTCAAATCGGTTGACAACTGGACGGTGTTGCAAATAAGATGTTAGTCACTCACAAGAAGGTAGACAAAAATATGACTTTTGCTTTAATGAATAAGGATGTTTTTCCAATGACCGTTACTCAGTTGTCAACCGAGTTATCGAATACGCCTGCAGATCTATTCCTTTAGATATGAAACTACACCGCGCTACATATTCTTAGTGTTGCGAAAGGCCTCTGTTGATGCCATTGAGTTTTATATTAAATACAACTATTTATAGAAACAGTGATGCTACAAATATACCCAAGTTATTATGAAAATATTTCAGGCGATTCGTACGTAAGGCAGCGCAAGTTTTCTGTACAAGTTTTTGTTGTAAGTTGTCAAGTATCAGAAACTTGTGTTGCCTATTGTACGAATGGCCAAATGTCTATCTGTAGTTATAAATTTAATAGGACTATATAGTTGCTTATCTATTAGTGAGCATGAAATCTATATAATATAATGTGTTGATGTTTTCGCTATAGTAAAGATTGAGAACTACATATAGCATGGATATAATCCCTTAGAAATACTTGACACAAAAAACTACAAAAGATTTAGTTACACTACATATTTGCTGAAGTCTACAGTGACTTTGCCGTCCAATAAATTATGTTATTATCATTTCTATGAATATTTACAGTTTATCTACAATCACCAATTAATTTTCCCGAATAGATAGATATCTAACAAGGTTTACACAAAACATGTGATTCCGTCGCACTCATTGCACTCAAATATTGATTAAAGATTTTCATTATTATTATTTTAACATTATGAAATGGTCATGCATTCACGATCTCACGATAGAGTTTTCTGTCAGAATGTCCAATGAACATGTGATTGTGACACATTGACATATTATATTTTTATTTCTTTATCAGGTCCTAAAAACAACCTACACGCGTCAGCGCAGTCTTACGTTACCTTCGTTACTAAACATTTTATATACCAACCTTTATTTCCACAAATATAGATATTATTCTCACGCTTTCAACCACAATATATATGAAACTACAGTAAAATATGTACATATTTCAATTCAACATCAAAACAGCGGCAATATAATTTAAAACCATTTCGTATTTAAATCATAATCGCAAATTATTAATATTTGGACCATTTTATGCATGAACTAATTATAAAAAGACGAAATGGTGGTTTTAGGTTTTAAAATTATAATCTATTATATTACAAAACTAGCCTAGGAAGCATCAGTCATTATAATATGAGCATTGTATTGTGAACTTTAACGCCTAAGTTTTTCGCACTATGAATATGTCGGGTTATTGAAATAAGCGGTGTCACCAAACTGAAGTAGAGGTAAATTAATCACACATACGCAACGTATGAAGCGTATGATTGCGTTGTCTATCCTATTATTAAAGAGACAAATTATTAAGTTGTACCGTTTACTGTTTAGGAAGCTTTTTCAGGGAATACGGATTTGTTTTTTAAATTATTTTATCAAGCCAAATGATTTGAGAGTTTTTATATCTATGAACCAAAAAATGCCGTTATGATTTCATACGTTGCATACGTGGAATCAATTTGTCTTTACCTTTAATCGAGTTGTCAAGAGATGTATCGAAGTGATTATTTTGACTAGAACTCGGAGAATCAAATCAAAACGGGGTTAAAGAGCTTTGTATAAGTATATACACTATACAAACGTAATGTATAGCAAGAAGTCTCTATATAATCTATACAAAGAGTTAGTGCCTGTGATTTACACCTACATACGCACAAGTACGATTATAGTTGAAATACATATAATTCGAAATCGAAACAACATTGTTTTGTTTCACATCTATCTAACAATAGCTTATCTAATAAACATCGAAGCTTCAACGTGAAATATCGTGAATATTATGAAAATAGAATTCTATAGACACTCGTCAGTTAACGCGATTTGGAATTAATGCAGTGCGAATAATAAACAAACTATTGTTGTATGTACTTGTTGGACAGAGTTTTCTGCAAGTCTGTACTCACACATGAAACATGTCATACACAATTCGCAGATAATAAAACTGAGTAAGGGTTTTTTGAGATTTTACACTGTACCTAGTATATTATTTATACTTAGTCAACATAAATGCAGGTTTCGTTGTAATGAATAGTCGACCTTCACAGCTCAATGTAACATAATTGTATTCGCACTGCGTTAGGAATCTTAGTCTAGAACATTCATACAGTCTTTCAAGCTAATATTAAACATTAAAATATGGTCTAAAAAGGTTCTTAAAGAACTTGAACAAGTGGGGCGCAGGCATAGCCGACAATACAGCGTTAGTTAAACCGTAGCGGTATTTACTAACATAAAAACGCAATAGCGACAATTTTACCGTATCGCTGCCAAATTGACGTAGGCATGAATTAGAAATCGTATTATGTCGGGACGTAAAACTTTTGTTGTTACATCGCTTTTGCAAGTTAAGTGATGCTGCTACGGAATTTGGAATTGATCGGGCATCGAGCCGACGCTTCGCTTGCGCAAGTTAGGCGATAAACATAAAGAAGCAGGCGGCTAGTAAAGACAGGTCGGTACTGATTTTTTCCGATTGGAACAAGTTTTCCTGATTGTAAAGAATTATACTAAAACTGGTCAAAACCTATTATCTGCAGGGATCTGTACATTTAATTTAAAGGCAGGATGGTGACTAAGAACACGTTTATTTGTATTTATAACGTATCTCGACCCGTACTTATCTGTACCGACCTGTTCTACTGAAACTTCGGGACCGAAAACCTATATATTTATGCTTACACCCTCTGAATCGGAAACAAGTTAGGCATTCCCTATAAAATCGCTAAGATTTAATGTTTAATATTAGTGATAATAACCAGTTTATACAGTCTTACGTGCAGTCTAGGAGCGGTCAGAGCCCTCGGAGTTGCTGAACATGGAGGCCACCATGTTGTCGAACTCCGGTACTGCGTCCTCGAACATCTTGAGCTGGCGGGAGAGGGACTCCGAGTCCGTTGATGCGGAGGCCTCGATCACCAGGTCCGTCCACTCGCCGCTGATCGACCTCGCCTGCAAACACTCCTGGTAGAAGTTCGCTAGTTCTGCTATCGGACTACCGTCGGCGAAGGGAAACTCCTGGAATTTGTGCAAAAATATGTATCAGGCGGCGGCGGGGTGACCTTTGATATTTTTTAGTTATTAGACGTATCAAATTCAAAAAGGGTGAATTTAATTATGTACGCACGTGCGAAGTAAAACATCTTTGGTATCATTAAAAAACAGTTGTAAATTGCATTCGAAAAATAATAAATTATGTGAGAATGATGCGCGCGTATCGTAAAATTTCACACTCATCATTTTTTTATAACGCACCTAAAGCAGAACTTGAAAAATACCTGAAATAGAATAAAATACAGGCACTTACCTATTTCCATTCAGGTAGATCGCAAGAATGTCCAGCCTTATCTGGAAAATAGTCCCAAATCAAGTAAAGTAACGTACCATGAGTCCCGAGTATTTGTCTCCGTTCTTCGGTTTTGGCACTTCGATAGCCTTGCTGACGGCGTGCGCGGACGAGCTGGGCGCGCTCGTGCTGCAGCTCGGCTTGTTCGCGTTCTCGTAGTCAGACGTCGTCAGCGTTTTCATTTTCTGTAACACGACACACGATTGTTGCTTTTTACCTAACCTGATAAAGTTTATAGGATATTTAACTTTAACAATTATGGTTTCTATGTGCGTAGCGGAATACCAAATTAACGTATCAATTAGGTATTTGTCAGTGGTCAATAAGCAATCAAAGCGATCATCCATCATCTTTAAATGATAAAATATAATTGTTCTGTTTAAAATGAATATCAATTTGCATTTTTATGTTTTTATTTATAGACATAGGCCAGTCAAAATATTGAAGAAAACACCAATTGTTTCAAACCGCTGAACTATTTTGATCATCATGATCAGAGATGCAACTATTGTATTAGCTTTGAAATATAAAATGAACAGAAATCTCAACTTTCGTTTTCGACAAGTGACGTGACTTTTACTTGTGAATTCAAAACTTTGAAGTGATTTAATCAGATAACTCCCAGACAAATAACTTTCAAAAATCACCTTTTTAGTTACTTTTATTTTGTTTCATCTCTGAGGGATGCATTATTTTCAGAAAACAATTAATAAACGTTAGGTTTTATTATGGATTAATATGATAACCGTTAAACGAAAAGTATTACGTCTAATTCTGTTAATATATTAACGGATATGTAACCTTGAGCGTCATTGCTAAGAGAGATCGATAGGGGACGGCCAAATTTAACGTAGCTTATTAAATAGCCAATCTAGACAATATTAGAGAGATTGGTTTTCGACAAGAGACTTATTATTTCCAGACATCGATAAGCGTTTAGACAAATTATCTTGGGTCGGCGCTTTATTCAACATCCAACCTTGATGAAGAATTTAGTGGGTTTACTTCTGTTTTCTAACATTTTAGTTCCATAAATGAGATATTATTGAATAAATATTAGACCTTCTGGTAATCTTAGTATGGTAACATCATTTGACACCCATATAGCTAGGGTTAGGCAAGAAACTCAATATCCATTCCATATCTCATCCTTTTAAAATTCTTTCCAGTCAAGCTCTTCTCTGTCAAGCAGCATTGTCTGTCTAAAAAAGATAATACAAAGTTCCCTTACGTTTTCCATCTTCTCCTTCTCGGCGAGGAGCCAGGCCATCGGCGGCTCCGGCGGCAGCTGCTGGCTCAGCGTGTCGTGTAGCTCCTGGATCTTCTGCGTGTCCACGAACGCCCCCGCCGTCAATGGCTTGGACAGGTCCAACTCCTTCTTCTCATTACGATGCTTCCTGCAATTCATTTTTATTCCCACGTTTTTATAAACTCACTTTCTTGTTTGTTTGTTTGTCGTTCCGGTTGGATATTTGCAACTCAATTTTGAGATAATAAGCTAGCAGGCTGAAATTTTCAGAATAGCTTCAAACCCGATGACAATGCAATTTACAACTATAAAAACTGGTAAAAGTTGATAAAATTTGTCATTTAAAAACGTGGGTATTACGATTTATTTATTTTAACTTAAAATCAGAATAAAAATCACAGCCAGATTTTAGAGCTGTAACCAACACCGACGAAGGCAAAAACTAGTGTAAACAGAATCTGGATGGCGACAAACAAAGAGGCAAGTAAACAAATGTTTGCAAAGGCGAGCTAGAAATGAATTTTATAACAAGAGAAGTACATGGTGAAACTTAGACCCTTTTGTGTGAAGTCAGAAACCCTAGAAATATTCTCAAAGCCTTCTGCGTAATTGAAAGAGAAGTGGAATTTTTATATAAATTCTAGCTAAAGAATAACAAGTGACAATTATTTTATTAAATTAAACTTCTCAATCGTAACCAATAAACTCAATAAAGATTTATATCAGTATAATGCTCGCGTCAATTACTTAACGCGAGTCTAGTTCTATTACTAAATGAGCTGACTCTGTCTCGAGTTAAGCTTAGTTATATCCAAGGTAACATACTTGGGGCTCTCCGTGTAGAAGTGGTCACTCTTGACCATAATCCCAGTAGTAGCTGATGCTGTCTCGTACTCAATCTTCTGCCGGGCGACCGGCATTATAGTCATCTTCGTTCTGTACACGACTTCTATCATCAAAGTCCCGATCGGTGTGTGCAGCTCGCTCACTTTCACGGTCTTGCGCTTTTCACCTACAAATATTTCCTCTCCGTTAATTCACGTCAAGACATATTAATCTTAGTAAGCAATATTTAATAGCAATAAGGTCGATTTTCGCGAACCGTTTACCACGCACTCAACCGTATTAATTTATTAAGAACACTTTATTGACGTCGACAAATATGTAAATGAAGTGATTTGCATTGACTGGAAATCGGTGGTGTCCCTACATACCTTTAAGGTGACAGGACAAACATCTTAATATAAAATCTGTTACTTGTAATATGTAAGTTATTCCGAGCTCGGGCAATCAATTAAATGGTAGTAATTAACATACACGGATATGTTAATGAGTGTCGTTGCTAGTACTGTTGGCATGACGGCGTTAACACCTGCGTGCGGGATACTATTTGTTAACCTAGTTGTTGTTTTTAACAAATGTTAACTAACACTATCATACAATATTGTGCCGTACCCTCAGGTTAGCCGAGGTTGTACCAAAACAAAACAAGGCTAGTAAAGTAATTGTATGAAGTTTGTGTTATTATTCTTTCAAATATTTAATTGACAATTGGAAACATGTTTAACTTGACTATGGCAGAAATAGCTGAAAATATCACCAGATTCTCATAAAGGAAAAAAATGCCATATCAGCCAGTCAGCAAGTACTATGATACTGACTGTTGCTACTGAATAAACAACAATATGTAATAAATAATATAATAATTTATATTAAACTCACCTAAGACATCATAGTCAGGTTCGCCTCCATAAATCTTGTGTGAGATTTTGTATGACTCGTTGTGCTGCGAGCGAGACAGCTTATAAGCGGGGGTGATCCTGGATATTGTCAGTGTGGACTTGAGCATGACGCTCATGCGGTAGTAAACCGTCGACGGGGAGCAGACTTCGCTGCCCGGGACCAGTTTCACCGTCCATAACTCTAACACCATGTCATCACCATCGACAGTGTGTAATGATATCTCAATGCACAGTACTTTAGCCAGCGCATCTACCACTTCTCCGTTCAGAACGCGTTTCGTATCCTCAGTGACTCCTGGTTCATCAGGAATCGATAGATTAAACTAAAACAATACAAAAATTACATATTTATTGGATTCCAAAAAGTCATTCTCAGACGGTATTATTAATTCGCCAGAATTTGCTTAAAGAGATTAAAATGTTCACAAGCTTGATAAAACAAAAGATACATATAGACGTAATAAATATTTGCAAAGCCACAAGATTTTGCACAGCACTTATTTGAACAGCAGTCAATATTATTTCTGACGCAATTGTGTAAATGTTTTACAATCAATACGAAGGTATGAACACTGCAGACATAGTAATAGCCGCTATGTTAATACATGCACATTAATAATCTGCCCATTATTAAGGGCAAAAAAAAATCAATATCTAATTTAAGCACTACCCGTATAAAAAGAATTGTGAAACAACGTCAAATATGTAGTATCTTTAAAAATGATTAACCGCTTTAATGCTTCGCCGCATTTGTGAACAAACAATTAACATTCGCTTTTGCAAGAGCGCACAACATATTTGTTGAAAGTCATTGGCTCCACTCATTTTTTTTACAAGTTCTTTCCCATATATGTTTTAATTCTTTTGAATTAGGATAGGCTAAACAATTTTATACATGTTTTATACAAAATCACCAATTTTATCACAACAAGTGATTATCATTGCAATTTATTGACAAATACCACCTTCTAGTGGAATACAAAAAAAACTTCACAGCACAGCAAAGGTAAGCAAAATAGAATTGATTGTCTTCAGAAAATCATGGCAATAAAAAATAATCATTTTGCCATAGAAAAACCAGCCATGGACAATTTTGCATTGCCTTGCTCCGAGAAAAAAGACAGTTAAATGTACATGAGAAAGCTGAGCTAAACAGAGCCCCACTGACTGTATTTTGAATAGTTAAAAATGATAGTATAATAAATGTATGACCATATTTATGTTAGTGGCAAACAAATGAATTTGAAAGAAAAATATCTCAAGGACTCTGTTAGACATCACACTTGTTTATTAAAGACCACATGTGCTCTAAACATTACATAAAAACTGCTCAAGTGCAAGTTGGACTCACAAATCTTAGTGGAAACCCTCGGTTATGTTGTTAGAGAGCCAACAGAAATGTATGGTCTATGAAAACAGCTACCACAGTTTATGAGATAGTGGGAGGTGGTGCCTGGTGACAGATAAACAGATAGACAGCAGAGCCTCAATCTCAATTGATCTGTTTTGCCATTTTGGTATGGAACCCTAAGAAACAATAAACATATTACACAATCTAAATTACCTACATCTTAGATATAAATAAAATCTTTTGTTGTCTTGAAAATGTTCAATAATCTATTAATATTTGATTAATAGATTATTGAGTTAATCTTTGATTAGGTATTGTCAAAGCATCTATATAAAATTAAGTTTGAGTTTTGTTTTTAAATCCTCAAGATATGCAAACAAGAATGGTCAAAAATAGTCAGGCTGTGTTCACAAAGTTCCTACTTTCTCTGACAAAAATAAATAAATTAGATGAAACAAAAAATTTAAAATTAAAAAAACACACAAAGCACTTTGTTAACCAGTACGAGATTTTTGATACTCGGTAAACTGGAACACAGTCATAACTCAAATTAGGTCTTTAGAATATTTTAGTTTTCTTTAGCGCAACCACAGCCCACAATGGGCCGATTTGGAGCCTATGTGGGGAATTTCGAATTACCCACTGCATAGCCTTTGTTAAAGTCGTACTCAGCCACCTCTTGCCCTTTCCATAAATCCTATTTCTACTATCTTTTTAATTTTATTCTACCCCCTTTTAAATCATAAACTGCTCAACGAATCTTACATAGAATATATTAACAGATAAAAGAATAATTAATTTGGAGATAATTTGTTATAAATAGACAAAACACTTGCGGTGTCAATATACTTCCTTACTCTTAATTATATTATTTAATATTCAAGCATAACAGATGTTTATAATGTTATGCATTAATTAATTCTGACCTACATTTGTTTTTATTAAAATTATTTATTTAATGTTTTAGATACCTACATCCTAAGATGAGCAAAATAAGAAATAGTATTTCAATATGAGGGAGGTGGCAATGCATCAAAAAGATATTATGGATTAGTTATATTTTATACTAGCGCATAGCAACATACCAATTCAGCCTATACATCAACAATATGCAATGTATTGAATAGCAAGTTTACAATTATTAAAATGCAACAGCAAGCAATGCACCCAAATTCTTTACTCTCAAAATCTGTATGATCTAAGTAATCTAAAAGCTTATATCAAATAAACAACAATTTTCATGGTAAATTGCGATTTTAGGAAATACCAACATTTTTTTTTAATACCGCCAGATGTAATTAGCGTCGTGCATGTTTTATTCAGCCTAAAACGAATGGATGAATATCGATAGTACTCACCCACTGCGGTGAAGAGTCCAATCCATTGTCCGGTAGCTTAGCATTACACTCGTGGGTTATTTTCTTGCCCTGCCTGCTCTGAACCACTATCTGAGCCACCTTCAGGGTCAGCACCTTCGTAAACTTGTAGTACAGCTTGCATCTCTCTTGCAACTCCGCGTTAGAAGATGCCATTTTCTTATCATTTATTACAGCTAGGGCGACAATTTTATGTTATTTCAATCATTTACGCAGCGATAAAAAAATACATTATCGTAAAACTAAACATCGTAACTTAACAGCAGTTGTTTATTTTATAAGCATTTAGTCTGTAAGTAATAATTTTATGATATTTTTACACAAAACGATGACTATTGAGCTGAGTTTAATTTTTATTTTAATAACAATTAGCGTAATCGGGGAACACGAAGCACTAGGTAGATATGTTAACGCCACTCTAGACTTATAGAATCTTAACAAAAAAACTTTACTAAGATTCTAATTTTCTATTTGTTACTTATGTGCACTGCCAAAATATCTCATTGGCCAAACGCTACTAGAAGCTGTATCCTATTGGATAAACCATCTGTCATTTTACTATGATTACGTTTTGTTGCACGCAGATGGTAACTTATACCAAAATCATATCGACCTGTAAATTTATTAAAAATATAATCATTATCGTACATAGTTTTGATTATATTTAGGTTATATTTACATTAGAAAAATAATTATTAAAAATTAAATTTACCACTTTGTATACATATTCAAGCGTATAGCGTATAGCGGTATAGGGTGGCGAAGTTACGCAAAAAGAAATCATCATAATTTAAATTTAGGATTTAAATAACTACAGGGCTACTTAAATTTAATTATTTACTATACAGATCTGGAAAAAATGGCTTGAGGCAAGGATTATCTGAGTCAAACCTAAACTCAAGGTCTCTTACCAGTTTAAATATTTAATTTTAATTCGAAAAAATATACTTAGTTACCTACATACTTTACCCCACAGAGTTAACTCATAAAAAACGTAGATAAGTTTGCGCATTTATAGATACATTTTATGTTGAAGATCTAACTACCCTTATTTATTTGTTGGACTTTTTACCAGTTTTGGCATATTGAAGATGGATTGAAATTTAAGAAAGGACAGATAAACATTCTGATATCCGACGTTAGTCAGTAGAACCGTTCTAAAATAATATTTTGCCAACTTTGACTTTAAAAGAATATTTCGCTCGATTTAATTAATATTTTTGTCTAACAAAGTTATATTTTCCCAAAAAACTTTTTTTCTTTCAAACATCGATCATCCGATGTCAATGTTCGCTGTTGAGATATTATCTACTCAATACGGGACGATCTCTATTTAGATACTACGAATTCTTAAATATATTTACATAAAAGTATCTATTTCTCTAATAATTGTAAACGCCACGAACGCTCTATATCGATGGAATGCGCAACAGCTGTCTACGGAGATGTAAGTAGGAAAAGTTAGAAGACTGCGTTTATAGCGCATCAGCAAGAAATAGTTTTACCTACTTGGTCGGTACTTAAGGCAACGAGGTTCCTCAAACACCGTCGACAAAGTATTTGGAAGGTAAACGTCGAGCACAGCGGAAATTAATTTTAATTTGTTTAGAATATTACTTACTAGGTACTCCAGTCCAATTAAGACTGATGAAACACGCGAGTAAAAGCACTAAGAACGCATCACTGTTGCATTAATCTAATAGATATCTTATAGACATTCTTACTCTCTGCCTGATAGATAATTAGACTTAGTGCTTTCTAAATGATTTTACAGGATACTTTTCTTATTTATGATACTTAATGTTCACTTTTTTTCAATCGACTGACAATTTTGCGTGCTATAAAGTTTCCACATTATGTAGGTACTTTAAAAATAAATAGTCCTCATCTTTTTCAGATAATCAGAATTTGTAAAGTTTTAATTAAATGTCTCAGCCGCTCAATTAAAAACAAGATTTCTCAAAACTTTTATAATTATAGATTAACTTCGACTGTTGTTTAGGCCTAAGTGTCTATAGCTACAACAGTATCAGATGTTAATTTTCGCGCCACAATAAATTATCTAAAAAAATTTTTCACGAAAATTATATTCTAAGTGTCACTTTTATTCAAATTAATAACATAAAAATATTTATTCATATTCACATATAAAATTAAAGGTAATTTACACCAGAGAATTTAAAATGGAAGATAACTTACGCATGTTTCACAGACTCGACGCAAGCACTGAGTTGCCACGGAACGTGTGTACAAGGCCTAACTTCAAAAAACTCTGATGAACCTCTATTGAAATCTACTCTCCTAGTACCCGAGAATGCAAGAAATCGAAGATATTGCGACTTGCGCATTGGAGGTTTAGGTTATATTAGGTGTATAAACAAATGTACTAGACTAAGTTACTGCGTAGTGAGGTGGAGTAATATTGCTTCCATTGACTAGACTGTCCCCGTAACGCACAGTCGTGCCCCAACATACCATGCGTTCTTCCAAAGTTCCAACCTTGTTTCATGATATTTGAATGCTGTTTCTAATGAGGGTTATCTTTTATAATTTAAGTAATGAAACTAAGTTGGCCTAAACTTATTGGGTCACCTAAGCTACGCATACATAATCAATCATATTATGTACCTATCTAGGTATTATAGAACTTTTAGGGAGGTCTAAAGAATGCGATTAGTGATATCTCTGTATTGAGTTTTTTTAAGACTCAGTATTGTTTATATTATCATCAATGAATCGAAGCATATTTATCAACGCCCTCTTTGTTGCTACCTATTTATATTTTTATTTTATAAAAAAAGATTTTATGTCTCTTAATTCGGGTATTGAACCCTTTATGAAGCGACTGGTAGGCTAGTAGCAAGAACTTTATAAGCACAAACTAAAGTATGTAAAGAATGATATTAGGCATCCATAAGCCGACTGGGCTTCAAGCAAGTAGGTAGGTATTCCACAGATGTAGTCAATGGAGCAGGTACCCCTTGAAAATTTCTCGCAGACTGCCATGTATCCATATTGCATTGGTGCGGACTAAGGTTATCTTGATAATTACGTCAAGGCGGCTTAGCAAGCAAGGCAGCTCTTTCCTTGTCCCTCTTTATTCTTTCCAGATACTTTTCTTATTGTTCGCATATCTCTTTATTATTTGACCACCACCAAAAACTGACCCTTTTTCGCGTCATGAGTTATCTGACTACCTAGGCTTCAATTCCGGTTTTTACATTTTTTTCAATACGATGCATGAGCTCCTAAGCCACTTTTTTTCAGTCAGTCTCTATCAATATTTCTGGTGATATTTAATTCGGTCACACAGAGCCCTAAAGTGGAATGAATGGAAATAAGGATTGAAAGCTATAAGAGAACTTCCATTAAGACTGTTTAAATTAAAATTAAAACAATGGTTGTCACAAAAATGTTTTTACACGATTACGGATTTTTTAGAAAATAAAGTAGGTAATAAAACAAATATATTTATGTAAATGTAAACATGTACTCCTTTTAATATATGTAGCATAAGTTTGTAATTATATTCCTGCCCGACTAAAGATACTTTGACTTTGACTTTGAAAATTCAGTACGGGGCGGAAGACTAACGCTCAATACAATGAATCTCCAATTATTGTGGGGGCAAAAAGAAAAAGTGGCTTAGGAGCTCATTCATTGAATTGAAAAATTGTAAAAAGCCCAGGTAGTCAGATCACTTATAAAATAAATATTTTCTCCTGGTAAGCCCTTTTTAAAGGTTCAGTAGTCTTACTGGGCTCAGTGGGCTTAGCTAAATAAACCACATACATGGAAAGACTGCTTTCCTGACCTCCAGAACCCAACTCTGACAAATGTGTGGTCTATTAAACATAAAAAGGTGATTACTGTCTTTTAAGTGATGATAATAGGGTACCTGTACCTACCTGGTCTATAATCGACCAAAGATTCCCACAAGAACCGAAAAATTACAAAGGAAAAATATTTCTATCAATTGATACCTATTCATTATATGTATTAGATTTCTAGAAATTGCCAGTATTCAAGTTTAATTTTCTCCTGATTTTAAATATGAACATTGGTTATACTATTTTATCTAGATAATCTAGTGCTCTCTGCTTTTGTTGCTAAAACTTCTTCAAAACTACTAGATATATTCTACGTTCATTAGGTCTACCAAGACCTTTGAAGTGAACCTACTTTCTACACGGTGTTGAGCAGATTAATTATATTAGTCTATGAGGTACTGGCCACAACCTTTGTTTATTTTTCTTACCGTACGGCAAAAAACGAGCGTTTTTTTATGACCACGACCAGTAAATCTTCTATTCTTTTCTCTAAATCTCTCTAGTTTCTTCCTCTCTTTTGGGTAAATCACACATCGATCGAAAACACGATCTATCCTACTATTTTTAAAAATGGTGCCAAGACCCTTTAGAGCGAGAAGTAAATCAATAAATGCCCTAAATACTGAAAGGGGTCACAAATCAAATTTATCTCAGGTCACGACTGAGCTAGCTCCAGCGAGTGGGGTAAGTTTAAAGTTAACATATCTAGATTGATAGATAAACAAGAAATTGAATATTTTTTGAGTCTTGGATGCAAAACCGTCTGTAAAAATGTAAGCTCTCAAGTAAATAAACAAAAAGTTGTAACTGGAGTTTGATAGGGAAAACTCCAAAAGTGAAGATACTACTAAATAACCGCGGCGGGATTCGAACCCACGTCGCCCGATCGTTCAGTCGGGCGCCATTACCTCTAGGCCACGCGGTCTTACTACACTTTTGCGAATTTAACCTCCGCATTCGAACAAAGCTTGTTTAATTTAGTGATTTTAATGTTTATCATTTAAAATAATAATTTAAAGAACACAATACTTGTTTCGTCGATATTTCAATAACTACATTATAACTATCGTTTACTACAAAATCTGCGCTGTGGGGTCTCCCAGTAACGGAGCGCGGGAAGCGATATCGATCACTCTTCAGGTCGCCGCCTGCTACATACATTGCGGAGCCACGCAGCTCCGGTAACAACATTGATAAGCATCTGCGGCAATGTAACGCAAATAGGACTTATTTCTCGCGTCATGTAAATTTTTGTGTCACTTGTAGTGTGAAGGAGTGCTTCCGAGACTTCGATTGCCTTTGCGCTAACAGCTTTAAAGTTGTTGTTTAACTCTCGGTATCGGAGGGTTAAGCTGGGGGTTGATTTGATTAAAGCACCTGGTCGTGGTTACCAAAATACTTTAATCCGAATCACTACATAGTATAAAACAAAGTCGCATTTTCTGTCATCATGTTGTATGTCCCTATGAACGCTTAAATCTTTAAAACTACGCAACGGATTTTGATGCGGTTTTCAACAATAGATAGAGCAATTCTTGAGGAAGGCTTTAGTGTATAATAAGTTTAGGTTTTGTGTAAACTGACAATATTACAACGATATTAGTTAAAGATGTCGGAAAAAATTAAGCCATTCGAGAGCTTTCCTCGAGAACGCTGCCAAAACCTTTTGAGTTACAACAAAACTATGTATGGCGGGTTTGTACCTCTTTAATAAATCTACAAAAAAGTCCGCGGTGGTATATGTCTATCTTCCAAGGATAACCCACAATAACCATTTTTAGGTCCTTCCTAATACAGTAAAATTATGGGTTATTTACGAACCTATTTTTAACAATACAGTATTAATCGTTATCCAAATAAATAAGTTAGATATATTATACATGTAATATAGAACAAAATTGCCCTACACCTTACACTACACCAAAAAAGTGAATAGGTAATGAGTTATCGTAATATTAAAATCTCCGCGCGAGAAATTAAAAATCGATGAAACGTAGCGAAGATATCGTTGGCATCTATATACTAATATATAAAGCTGAAGAGTTTGTTTGTTTGTTTGTTTGTTTGTTTGAACGCGCTAATCTCAGGAACTACTGGTTCAAATTGAAAAAATATTTTTGTGTTGAATAGACCATTCATCGAGAGAGGTTTTAGGCTATATATCATCACGCTGCGACCAATAGGAGCGAAGAAAAAGTCATAACTTATATCTTCTAACCACGCAGACGAAGTCGCGGGCAACAGCTAGTATTACATAAAATGATACCAAATAATATAAAAATCCTCGACTCCCTTATAGTATACACGGAAAATTTTAACACCGCCATTAAGAAAAGCGGTCTCAAAGCACAGTGACATCTTGTGGAAAATGGTGGAACAAACTGAACCTTACTTTTGATATTTTGACACATTTGCGGTTAAACAGTTGTGATAAATAAACCTTTTGTTTATTTCATTAATCCTGTTTCGAATATTTTTATTTATTTATTTATTAACCAACTTAAAACTATCTTTACAGGCAATACCTAATGCGACAGTTAAGCACTCACAACTTATATCTATAACACATTACAAAAACAGTATGCTTAATTCTATTTAAATAATTATTTATACGTTAATTCTTTGTTTCTTAACTAAACTTATACCTACCCATGAACACAATATTATTTTTATTTATGAATGTATTACTTATTATTACCTATACCTATTATTATTATTATCTATTCATTTTTATAACAAAGTATAAACTGCGAGACTCGTTGTAATGGTGCGGCTTCTATCTTGTACTCGTAGCATATTGGCGTCCGTGCGCGAGTGAATGACATAACTGAGCACTTGGATACATTAAAGTAGAGTTTATTATTAAAACTCCACTCCACCAAACTGTTAATGTCATCCTGCAATCGTTCGCAGTCAGAAGTACTTTTAACCTCAAGCAGCAATTTAAGGTCATCTGCAAATAGTAAGCATGCCCCGTGTCTAACAACCTTCGGTAGGTCGTTTACCATTATAATAAATTCTTGCCTTTGTATGCAGCGTTGAATGGCAGACTCAAACACTTTGGCCGCTGTTGACAGTACTGCTACTGGCCTATAATTCGTGACATCTGGACCTAACTTACCTTTAGGTACGGGAATAACACGCGTGGTCTTCCACCTCGCAGGAAAGATCTCTTTTTCTAAACAGTTGTTAAAAATATATTGAAGCGGTTCTGGTAGTACCCTGCCACAATCTCGGAACAGAAATGCTGGTATTCCGTCGCGGCCAGATGATCGTTTCGCTTTAAGATTCATGAGAGCTTCCCGTACCTCTCTGATACCTAAAGTCCCTATATGAACGCGCGCACTAGTCGCGCTCGCCTACGCCGCCGCCGCCTGCGCATCTAATCTAGGTCTGTCTTTTGTATAAACAGACTCAAAAAATTCTGCAAAATGTTTTGCACATTCATAGTCACTCAGATGTTGACCATCCTTTATGATACTCTGCCTATTAATCATATTTCTCTTTGTCCTGATGTATTGCCAAAAGGATTTGGGATCTTTTGAAAATTGATTTTGAATTTTGTGCTTGTGTTCATTGTGAGCTATTTCTATTGCTTTTTTAATATGGGCTCTATACTTCGAAAATTCTGAGTAATCGCTAGCTAACTTTGTTTTTTTGTATTTCTTATGAATCTGAGCCTTAATTCTTAAATCTCGAATTAAGTCGGAAGAGTACCATTCTGGGTATATAAATCTGGAATTAACCCGATTTGGTTTTTTTCTAGGTACACACAAGTCTAATGTATAATAATATACCGTACAGAGTATCATAGAAGAAATTCAACACCTCATCCACATCTTGCAAATCATACATTAAACTCCAGTCTGTTGTCATTAACGTACTATATAACAATTGATAATCTGCCTTAAAAAAGTTTTACTGCGGTCTATCGCTTGTACGAACACTATCGACGATGGACGCGGGCGCGCGGGCGAGACACACACTCACCGCGAGCGGCGGATGGTGCGGGTCCACCGGCACGAGCGCGTCGTCCGCCGCCTCCACCGATATGCTACCACTAAACCCTGCACTCAAAACCAAATCCAACTGCCTACCCAAGCAATTAGGAACTGTGTTACTCTGACTGAATTAACAATATGATACAAAACATTCATAATAGTTAATAACATTTAAATTACAAGAATATAAATTAAAATCACCAATTAAAATTATTTCCATATATCTATCACTTAATTTTTCTATTAAACTAAATAAAGTCATGTACTCATTGTCCGAACTACCCGGAGGAATATAAAAAGTACAACACAAAAATAAAAACCGATTATTTAAATGCACTGTCGCGCAAACCATTTCAAATGTGTTCGTCGATAAGTCCGGCACGCACACTTGTCTAAGCTCGAAACGGTGCGTGGCCACGAGAAGCGCGCCGCCTTGCTTTCTTCCATCCGCTCGGTCGCAACGTAGTATGTTATATCCTTGCGGGACAATTTCCGCGTCTTGAATGGATGTATTGCATCCTGATTCGGTGATAACATACAGATCGGAATTAAATGATAGTATGTTATTTCTGAATTGTTCTAATTTAGTTCTTAAGCCTCTTGTGTTTTGATCAAAAAAATCTAACTTATTATTGTTTGTTGACATTATTTTTGTTGACATTATTAAATTGGCATTCATGGGATGTGGAATTTTTGGAAAATTACAAAGGAAAAATAATTCTATCAATTAATGTTGGTACCTACTCATTATATATTATTAGACTTTTATAAATTGCCAGTATTCAAGTTTAATTTTCTCCTGATTTTAAATATGAACATTGGTTATACTATTTTATCTAGATAATCTAGTGCTCTCTGCTTTTGTTGCTAAAACTTCTTCAAAACTACTAGATATATTCTACGTTCATTAGGTCTACCAAGACCTTTGAAGTGAACCTACTTTCTACACGGTGTTGAGCAGATTCATTATATTAGTCTATGAGGTACTGGCCACAACCTTTGTTTATTTTTCTTACCGTACGGCAAAAAACGAGCGTTTTTTTATGACCACGACCAGTAAATCTTCTATTCTTTTCTCTAAATCTCTCTAGTTTCTTCCTCTCTTTTGGGTAAATCACACATCGATCGAAAACACGATCTATCCTACTATTTTTAAAAATGGTGCAAAGACCCTTTAGAGCGAGAAGTAAATCAATAAATGCCCTAAATACTGAAAGGGGTCACAAATCAAATTTATCTCAGGTCACGACTGAGCTAGCTCCAGCGAGTGGGGTAAGTTTAAAGTTAACATATCTAGATTGATAGATAGACAAGAAATTGAACGAAGATTAGTAGGCAGACAAAGCATAGCTGTCCATCTAAAAGCATAATAAAATAGAAAATTGGATCAAATTATCAGTGAACGATTAAAGATCAATCGCTAATACAGTGATCAAACAGGCTTTCAATTATACCTTCACAACTGCATACGTTTCCGCTTATACTTTAATCACTTTATACGTATGTATACTTAGCACTTATAGGGTCTCAAAGGGGACTATTTTTCTCAAAATGTTGGGTATGGAAGATGCCTTGGAGTAAGTTTTTGTTTCTATTAGTTCACTTAGAAACATTCATTTCATCTTAGCTAAAATTGTCGAGTTTATTAAACTTGTTTCGTTTCGTTGCTTAGCTGGGGAGACTTATTTATTGGTCCACAGAGTTCTATGTCTTCCATATTATAAATGGTCTAGGCTTGTATGATTGATCACCTACTCACTGTACATTTCAGAGGCATTACCAGTCCCTTGGATTACAAATATGTGAAGATCGTTCGCTTTGCCCTGCGTTCCATTTGTTACTGGCCGAATGAGCTTTTTGGTGGAACTTGGAAGATATCGAAATACAGAAGCCTTACCACATTGGGCGTCAATATTTTTACTTTGGTTTCGAATGTCGCGTATCTAGTGGATAAACAGAGCTCTCTGGGAATGCTCGAAATGGGCCATATGCTCTTAACTGTATTTTTGACTGCATTGACAGTGGTGAGTTGATCATTGTAACTTTGGTTACCAAAAGCGGCTAAAAAGGAATAGCTATATACTGGAATCACCCCATGTACATTTACTGTCCTCGAGTTTTGTACTTATATATCAAACTACCAAAAATCGCGGAACATAGGTACATGGGTTGATATTTTCAGTGTCCTATATAATGGTCGTCACTGCTCCGGAGCAATCTGGAGGAATTTGTTGTGGCTATTCTAGTGCAGTCATATAATTATTCACTTGAGAGACCGTTTTTCAACATCGTGGAAAGCAAAGTACATAAAACGTTTGCAGCACGTATTAAACCTTGTGAAACCTATGCTGAATTAGGTTGAGTGCGTTTAGTTTACACGCGAATAAGGCGGTCGTAATGTTGGGTAAAATTTGTTGGGAAAATCTCGACTACAGGAAATCAATATTGTGTATTTAAATATTTTCCCCGTATTTATTTCAGTCACGATCTTCAGTACTTCCGATGAATCCAAAATTTAAAAATATAGTCGTAAGGTTTCTTACTTCGATGCACCTTTTTCATCACGCTCACAAGTCGCCATACTCTAAGGAGGTATACTCTAAGAATTTATATTATTTCATATTAAAACACGATGAACTGCATTTATAATGTCCTAAAGTAAGATAACTAAAGAAGTCTATGTTACAGATGCACAAACGAATCCATAAGATCAGTCATCTAATGACGCTATTCTTGTACGCCCAGATGTTGGTCGGCTTAACGTTATTCAACGTAATTCCTATTTACCTGAACTATTCGAAGGGTAAACTGCACCAGAAGTATTTGGTGAACAGTACTTACGAGCTTGCTGTGTTTATGTATCACCCCAGAGACGCTACCACAAATCGTAATAGCTATATTATAGTGGCTGTGTTTGACTGGTTAGTTGATAATACCGTAGATATGCAAAACAAAGCAGAAAATTTTATACCTAAGTACTTACTAGATCTGTGAGATCATACTTTTTGCTTTCGTTCTTGATTTATTTCCATAGGTACGCTTCTTATCTTTGTGCTCACGCCGTCTGTATGGCTGATCTATTGCTATTCCTGATGATATTCCACATTTACGGCCACTTCAAAATACTCCTGAATCTGATGGCTACGTTCCCGAGACCGGCTGCTACTGTAAGCCGGACAAACAATACGAAACAAGAAAACCTTATGTTTTCGGAATCAGAGTTAAAAGACGTCTGTGTCAGAATTAAGGAGTGCATTGACTATCACAATTATTTATTGGAGTAAGTATATCATCTGGATGCAGATAATGGTCACGCAGAAAAAACTTTTTAGATTGAACCATTTTCATCGTAGAAATTGATGCCATAGCCTATTTTTTGAGTCTTGGATGCAAAACTGTCTGTAAAAATGTAAGCTCTCAAGTAAATAAACAAAAAGTTGTAACTGGAGTTTGATAGGGAAAACTCCAAAAGTGAAGATACTACTAAATAACCGCGGCGGGATTCGAACCCACGTCGCCCGATCGTTCAGTCGGGCGCCATTACCTCTAGGCCACGCGGTCTTACTACACTTTTGCGAATTTAACCTCCGCATTCGAACAAAGCTTGTTTAATTTAGTGATTTTAATGTTTATCATTTAAAATAATAATTTAAAGAACACAATACTTGTTTCGTCGATATTTCAATAACTACATTATAACTATCGTTTACTACAAAATCTGCGCTGTGGGGTCTCCCAGTAACGGAGCGCGGGAAGCGATATCGATCACTCTTCAGGTCGCCGCCTGCTACATACATTGCGGAGCCACGCAGCTCCGGTAACAACATTGATAAGCATCTGCGGCAATGTAACGCAAATAGGACTTATTTCTCGCGTCATGTAAATTTTTGTGTCACTTGTAGTGTGAAGGAGTGCTTCCGAGACTTCGATTTACCTTTTGTTTATTTCATTAATCCTGTTTCGAATAAATTAATTTGGCTTCACTCGATACATTCATGGGATGTGGAATTTTTGGATTAGCATCCTTTATGTCATGTCATCCTTAAGGATGCTAAACTTGTAAAAAGATTTTAACAAAGATGGCCTCTCCATTTTTTCTCTGAAGTGTTAGTGCTTTCAAAAACACAAGTGAACTGGTTTCGTCAAAAAAAGTCTCACGAACCTGTAACTGTTAGATCCACGCAAATGCGCTTTACCGAGATTGGACCGAAAGATCGAATTGCAGTTAATAAGTTAATAACTATTTTTGTACCAAAAATACCTATGTATCCATAGCCAAACCCATCCTTTAAAAATTTAAGTTCTTAACTTTTGTTTTCAACCTAATAGATGCATACTCAGCTAACTCTAGAGATACTAAATTCAATTTTACCTAAGAAATTATAATTAAGGTCCTTCGAAAAAAAAACCGGTTTCTTTAATAAAAGTTCATTTCACAGATTCACAAAATCGATGTCTGATGCGTTTGGTCCGATGTTATTAGTATACTTCAGTTTTCATCAAGTATCCTGCTGCCTACTGCTTCTTGAATGTGCCCAAATGGTAAATAAAAGTAACCAATGAACTTTTATGTAAAATATGCGTAGATAGAGAAAATGGAAAGCATTAAAAAATCTTAATCGATATTCTTTTTCGTGAAACATGAGAGCTCGCATATTATACAAAAATCTTTGTTCATCTAGCGTAGTTGTTACAAATTTGAGAAAAAATATATTTAGTCTCAATATTAAAAAATATATATTTTTCATCTCTTAAACCAATGATGATGAGGGGAGGGAATACAGTGAAATACAATCTCGTGTGACGCCACTTATCAGTACGCTTTTTACTTGCAAGTGCTGTTACTAGAACCCATAACCATACATTTTATTATTTTAAGCTTTCTTTTCAGCTTCCTTAATTTTAAATTATGTCATACAATGAAAAATAAACTGAAACGAACAAACTAGGATGCAGAGAGTACTCTAAGGTTAATAGTGATTTTGTTTCAGAGTGCAGAAGCATTGATACGTTACGGACCTCTGACTGTGATAATATTTCAAGCGTTGATACAGCTTTGTATTATTTTTGAATTAATTGGAACAGTGGTGAGGAAGATACCTACTGTTAAGTCATCCCAAAAAGTGGCAGTAGTAGTTCCACATTAATCTTAAACGTTCATTCCAGAGTGGAAAGTTGAAAGATGCAATATACGAGTTACCCTGGGAGTGTATGGACTCTAAAAACCGAAAACTGATTCTGTTTTTCATGTTAAACGTTCAGAATCCTATACACGTTAAAGCGATGGGTTTCACTGCTGTTGGTGTCCAAACTATGGCAACGGTAAGGATTGTGTAATTGTCTGGACATGACAGAAAAAAATGAATTGTATATTAGCTGATCCGGCAAACGCTGTTTTTCCATTTAAATTTTGGGGGATTTTTGGTGCAGAAACAACGTGAAGTACCTACGTATAAAAAATAAAACAAATTTTACGGATCACTCAGGAATACGGAAAATACATAATAGCCGATTCTCTGATGCATATAAAATATCACAAACAATGATAGGACGTTTCGGGGGACTATATTTTATATATAGGGTTTATTAACCTATATATAAAATATCGCGTGTACTGCCTGTTCCTGTACTGTCTATTAACGTAACTTAAGTATGGATTGCACAGTAGTTAGGGAGAAAATCATAAAGTATATTTTACTTACGGAAAAGAAGCGTCTCATTTAAAACTGTAAAGAGTTTTTGTTTCTAATGATCGATTAAAATGAAGCGTGTCGTATCTATTTCTGTTTTTAGATAATAAAGACATCGGTATCGTACTTCACCTTTCTTCGTACCGTTCCTGCCGATTAATTCAACAAAGCGCTTACGATAAAATTCCTACTTTCGCTATGGCACTTAAAACTTTTCTTGCAGATTTTTATAATCTATGACTTTTCGAAATTTTCCTTTTTCTTAGTCATGCACTCCTTTTTCTAATTTAAACACATTAAGGACAATTATTTTCATTTTGAATTTTGAACCAATAAATCTCTGCTTTAAAAGTCGTTTTATTGCAATAGATTATAATTTGTCCTGTGGTACATAACGCTACCTCTCTTCCACAAGAACTAACCTTACATAAAGAGGTACTACACTGAAGTTTGATGGTAGACTGCAGCTAGAAGGTGGAAAACGGATAATAAAACTATCAAAAATCATATTAACGAAACTATTGCTACCTACCAGTTCCACGACACCATGATACAGCTGATTCATTTAAACAAAAGCCACAATTCTTTAAAAGTATTCTATAGTAGGCATAGTGTTCGTAGAACATGGTTAGTATTAATTTGAATAACTTTGTAATTTCTAATGGTTAGGATGCTACATTGTACCTTGTCAATATTAAAGACATATGAGCCATCAAAAATAACGACGGTAGATATTTAACTGTTCTGAACTTCCTTCGTTTAACCGTTCCCAGCCACCTTCTTGGATTACTAATTCAAATTTTTTTTTCCCAGAACAATTAAATTACGTTTCGAAAAATAATAAATCATCGTCGGTCTAGCCTTTTACCCAACTATGTTAGGGTCGGCCTCCAGCCTAACCGGATTCAGCTAAGTACCAGTGTTTTACAAGAAACGACTGCCTATCTGATCTCCTCAACCCAATGACCTTGGCAACACGGTACCCCTTGTAGACTGATTGTTAGACTTTCAAGCTTCTGACTACCTGTAACGACTGTCACAGATGTATGAATAACAGCCCGGACCCACAATTTAACGTGCCTTCTGAAACACGGGGGAACTGATTATGACAAAGATGGTCACCCATCTACGGTCTAACCGCGCCAAGCGTAGCTTGACCTGTGATCGATTCACTTATGCAGTTATAGCTTAGCCACGAGCTCCGAGAAGTAATAAATCATAACTATCTAAAGTTGAGTTAGTTAGTAGGTTAGTTTTGTTGACTTAGATTTTCTCAATTTTCTTTTACATCTTCTCGTCTTAATGTCACAAAGATGTCATAGAATACATCTTACAGACAGATTCTGTTTTATCTGTGGGAAGAGCGAGCGTCCATATTGTTTATTCCGACGCTCGCTCTCCCCACAGATAAAACAGAATATGAAAATCGATACATATACTTCGCGGTCTTTTTCCATGTACCAGGAGTTCATAAGAAGTTAGGAGCTATACATAAAGTGACTGACAGTGTCTCTCTGTTAGACCAGAAAGGTACTTGAAAACCCTGCACCGAAGTACAAGTTGTGCCTATGTGGGCGACCACCCCCAACCAATTTAGGTTATTCAGTCTCTGGCACATGAGACAGTTAATAGTTTATACGCAAAACCTGAAATAGCGCATGTTGATGTTAGCTGACTCTAGGTGTAGTTGGGCAGAAAGATAGAGAAGCTCTATCGTTCGTATGTTGCGCGCAAAATTTCAATTCTTAAATCTCAAAAGCTTTTATAGTTTAAATAGATATTTAATTTCTTTCTTTAATTTCGTTCCGATTCAATGTCTATTCCTGCGTTTTCGATGACTGTAAAATTCCATTTCTCTCAAGCAAGATCTCGCTTATACGTTCCAACTTCCAATACATGCAGAATAGAACGTTGTGTTTTTGCCTTATGGATTGTACAGGAATATCGAAAACTGAACTACAGCAACAAACTGAAGCTTTAACAAGAAGGGAAGCGTTAATTAAATCATCACAAGATATGTAGATCATAAACTGAAACCAGTTCTGGAAGAAAACAAATGCGACTTCGTTCGCATGGAAAAGTGACTTTAGATAGTAGTCAGTAGTAGACGCAACAGGAATAACAAACGGACTGTTTTTATGCATTCCAATCATTTTGTAAGATAATTAGACCTCCTTTCAGCAGGGATATATTATCATTACGTCTTCATACTGTTTTAAACTCGCTGGAGAAGACAATGATGATGATGCACGACATACCCTGGAGGTGAGGACGTGATGGCACTTAAAGAAGTCGCGGAAAGGGAGCGAGTGTTCACGAGTGACCTCCCAATAAGTGCGAAGCTTAAGGGGAAGGAGGGCTGACAATGCCCTCCATCAGCCCCCATAAATGGCCTTTGGCGGCAGACGGGGGAATCTGATGACCAAATTCAATTGTTAAAGATGGCGCGCGCGGTGCTTCCGCGACCCTGCCTGGGATCGCGTTAGTTGGGTAAGAGAAGGGTGAAGCACTCCGGCGGTTTTAACCGGTCTCGTCTTCGCTTTCCCAAGGTTATACAAAGTCTAAGAGGATTTCCAGTGGTAAAAAGAAATGGACTGTTTAAGTATGATTTAAATAGAGAAGAAAAATGCTTTTTTTCATCTCATTTTACCTTCGGCCAGTAAAGACCATGACAATTAAACAAATGCAAATAGAATACCGACTTGTGCACAACCGGCAGAAGCCGGACAGGTGGCACAGGCACATTAAAAGCATGCAATTTATGATTAAATATTGCATTGAAGTTTACTATTAAATACTACTTTATAACCTACATTTCACTATTTAATGCAAACGTGGGACGATACTATATGGCGTTATAATAAGCCTCGTCTTGTCTATTTCAGCAATGGGTTCTGCGAAATAAATTAATTGGAAGGGTTACAATTGTTAATGCTACTTTACTAATCTATCTTGGTAATAAAGATGCCTTCAATAAATTATAATATAAGTAGGTACTTAATTTAGGAAATGTTATAAGGAGAAGATAACTCTGCAAGAACACTAATTATGCTTTGTTCTTGCAAAATTATATGCAGATTTTTGGTAATATGGATAGCATAAGTGTGCTTGTAAAAGATACAAGATTAAATTACAGTGAATGTCATAACAACGTTTAAAATGTATAGAGAAACACACCTGTAGCTTAAGAAAGTTTGGCGATCTGTCTTGTTTTACAAATCGATGTACAGTTTTCACTTTTCTACAATTTTATTATATGTATAGATATCAATCTAATATTTTCGAAGTATAAGGCAAGATAAAAATTGTATAAGCTTTGTAAAATACGAATGATGGTTGCTAAAGTGCGGATCTCAACTGTAACTATTAACGGTAATTGAGCGACAATAATAGCGGAACAAAAGAACAGTCGGATTGACCGGCATTAGCATAAAGTTAAGTACCAAGTGAGCTGACGTAAGTAAAATGAACTTGTGGAGAATGCTGTTCTTGGACGACGCTTTGAAGTAAGTCGTTGTCTTTAACGATTTTTCTATAACCCTTCAAAAAACAGATCGAAATAATGTCAGTAGCCTCACTCGCATTGACGTAACACAAAGAGGTTTGCAAAAGCTTAACAACAAAGCAGACTCATCGCTAGTTTTAAATGGAATTGCTTTTACATAAGAATAAATAACCTTTTTTATCAGAACTGTGACTTATTGCAGAGCAAGCGGAGATTTAATCAATACCTACGGCATTCATTCGTATTTCAGGGGGATCAAAAATCCTTTAGACTACCTCTACGTAAGAATGCTTCGAATAACATTAAAAACCATATTTTTTTGGCCATCCGAAGTACTTGGGGAAGAGACATGGAAAATATCAAAATTCAGGGGCGTTATAATAATAATTATGAATGCCATCACGCTTTTTCTGAACATAGGGTACACGATAGCCAAACACAAAGAGCTGAATATGCTGCAAATAGGGCACATGTGTTTGACAATTTTTTTGACTACTTGCGCACTGGTAAGTTTTATCTCAAAATGTAATAATCATTTTACATAACTTCTAGGTGACCATTTCAATTTCTTGAATATTCTTGTTCCAGTCACGATGTATCTTGTTACCGTTAAATCCAAAATATCAGAAGATGCTCGTCACATATTTTACGTCATTTCATCTCTTTTTCCATCGTCAAAAATCGGAATATTCTATGAAGGTGAGACTTAAACTTTGTCACCTACTATTGTAAGGTATCACTTCAGAGTTAATATACTATAGGTATCTCAATATAGAGCTTAGAGGGAACTAGTCTAAGCTTTGGTTTTGTCAGTTTCGGAATAAACCGGGATCGCGAGTCGAACTGTTCGAAGTCGAACGCGGTTCGACTCGCGATCCCGGTTTGGTCCGAAACTAGTCGGGCTACCCCGATAAATACGCGTGAGTAAACCGTCACATCATTTAATAATATATTATTCCATCTCAATATTTGTTTCAGATGCACGTAATGATGCATAAATATAGCCACCTGGTGACACTTGTCATCTTGGGTCAGATGTTCATCGGTCTTACCTTATTCAACGCAATACCTATCTATCTTAACTTTGCGAAGGGTAATTATAAACACAGCGAATTGGTTAACAGTACTTACGAATTCGCAGTCTATTTATATTTCCCTAGAGATTCTACTACAAACTTGAATAGCTATTATATAGCTCTGGCTTATAACTGGTAAGTATAGTCATGCAAGTAGGTACTAACAAACGTTTATGAAATCGCAAAATAAACTTTCACGTCAGCTAACGACGATTTGTTATTGAAGGAAAAATCGGTGTATTTACTAAAAAATAGTAAGCCGATACAAAATTACATATAACATAAACATAACTTCACCAAACTCAAAGCATTTAAGACAGGACATTTAAGTTCTGTCCATTGCCAAAAATAACATCACTATATACCTACATGTACTCTAGCATGCCGTAGACCATTTATCACTCTGCAGTACTGTAGTTGTGCAGTGCAGTACTGCACTGAAGCCGATTGTAACGTGTCCTATGATAGGTATTGTCTGTCTTAGCTGTTTGTTGAAACTCGATGTAAACGAAAATTAAAAAGGGTGAAAAGTCAGTTAAATGATAAGGGTGATAGGTTTTTTAATAGGCATTGTCGTTGAGTTTTATATTTTTAGCTTTGGTAGCTTATCAAAGTAACTTTCTACTGGCAGCTACGCATTGTGCCGACTACTGTGCTTGTCAGTACCAGAACACAAACATTCCTATTTAAGATCATTGATCTTAAAATAAAGTATTTTGTTACAGGTATTCAACATACATTTGTTCATGCTGCATTTGTTTAGTTGACCTTACAGTATTCTTGATAATCTTTCACGTTTATGGGCACTTTAAAATATTACTTAACCATTTAGTTACTTTCCCAACACCAGCAGACACGGTTGATGATACAACGAATACGATGCTACAAAACTATTTCTACTCTGAATCAGAAGAGAAAGATGTGTTTATCAAATTAAAAGATTGCATTACTTATCATAACTTCTTGCTGGAGTAAGTACTTACGGCCACTTAGGGTTTTTGTGATACTTTTTAAATCCCTTCCTTGGAGCTTGTGAAGGATCTAATTAATAGATTTAAAAAATCTAAGTATTCATGTTTTTAAATGTTATCAGAATCGGTTCAGCCAATTTTATAATAATTGTTAATTGTATTATCATTGAGCTCGAAGCTACCTTAAAAATTTCAGCCTGCTAGCTTATCGGGAAGTGAATCAAAATTGTATTGCAAAAATCCAACCGGAACGACAAACAATTAAAAAAAAAATATATCGCAATTATTCGGATTAATTTATTAAGATACTCTGTAGCTTGCGATCCTTACGGTGCGCTAGCCAGTTTCGCACAAGTACCTAAGAATCAAAGCAATTAAAATATTTTTGTTCCAGTTTCACGAACGCCATGACAGACACCTTTGGCCCAACACTATTCGTATATTTATGGTTTCATCAACTATCCTGCTGCTTATTGCTTCTTGAATGTGCTCAAATGGTAATAAAATAAACTACCAATCATAAATCTACTAGCTTTGGAATTATTGGTATTAACTTGCCCCCTAAACAAATACAATATGGCTTATAGTTTTACCAACACGGCTTACACCGTCGAAATTGAATTTTACTTCTTTCAGAGTCCAGAAGCTCTTATGTGCTACGGCCCACTTACGGTCATTGTCTTCGAGTCTTTAATACAAATGAACGTAATTTTCGAAATGATTGGATCAGTGGTATGATATTTACATATTTTTTTTTATATTTATATGTTTGAACTAGAACCGTGTCGAAAAATGTACAAGACCATCAAAAAAATGATCTGAGTATCTATTCTATCTATTAGCTTAGGAATTGAAATGGAGGCAGATGTTTACTGCCTAGAAGTCTACTCCACTACGAGACCTAATATCTGCTGCTAGATACAATGTATTTCTGTAAGGTATCACACCCCAGAGAATTAATTTAGTATAGACCTTAGGGGCAAACTAGTCCAAGCTTTGGTTTTATCAGTTTTATTGAGGACGACATCATCTTATTATGTGTCATTTAAAAATGCATGGTTTCTGGTATCGAAATGGTTTTCGTGATGCATTTATGCCGTTCCGAATGATTTCAGAGTGAGAAATTGAAGGATGCGGTTTACCAATTACCTTGGCAGTGTATGGACGTGAAAAACAGGAAAGTTGTTCTATTCTTCCTGATGAACGTTCAGACTCCGGTACACGTGAAGGCGATGGGATTAACACGTGTTGGTGTGGATACTATGGCAGCGGTAACCACAATTTGTGTGATAGTTATATAAGGAGAACCTAGATAACTACTGTTTTATTTGCGATTAAACCCTTTTTTAGCAGCTAATAACTTCAACCCACGCCGAGGACACTAAATGGGAATAATGCCGGTTTGTTGCTAACTACAACATCCCGAGCCAACACATTTGCCTAAGCCAGGGTCACGGGATTGTGCAAGCACGCTCTACTCGACTCTGGCTACTCTTAGTCATTTGGTATTCTTCTTGAGTGGGTGTAAAGAGCCGAACCCTCACTGCTCGTAATAAGGGACGCGTAGGACGTCCTTCTCCTTCTAGGCCTGTTAACTGTCCAGGAGGTGCGATACTCGCTACCCACAGGCCCGACCTATGGTCGCATGTCGTTGTCGCCTCGTCGTCTGCAGCGTTATCCCTCTTCGACTCTCGCAGACGTGGTGTTACCTCATTGACCGACATGGCGTGCGATTACACCTTAGCAACATACCTTTGAGTGTTCAAATTATTTTTTTATTTCAACAGATTCTAAAAACGTCGGTAACATACTTTGCGTTCCTACGCACTGTTCCGGCCGAATAAATACAAAGAAGTAAGCACCATATACAAAAAGATGTGTCTAATTGCAGCAAGAGCTGCAGAGTACGATGGAACTCCAATTTAATGTTGGTCACGTATCTTAAATTATTTTATTTTATGTAGATACTTCACTACTTTGATAATTATGTCAAAAGCAATAAAGTCATCAATAATAAAATGTGTAGTTTTAATAACAGGAACTATAATCGAAAATTTGCCAAAATCATCTAATGACGGGTGACAAACATAATATTTTTTTTTCATTCGAACTGCAAATTTACGTTTGGATTGCAGTTGAAATGCAGTCCGTCTGTCTAGAGCCTAAGACTAGCTGTCCCCGCGAACTATGTACCGCCTTACAGTCGATGATAACAACGCAACCAAAAAGACAAACAAAACTACCATTTTCCATATTTTATCACCGTTAAACCGCTTCCCTACTGTTCCGCGAATATTTCAAGACTAAAATAAGCCATAAAGATAATAAAAATACAGACGATAAGGTTGATATTCGTGTAGACATACATTTCCATGGTAAAGGCATTGTTACCAGCTGCCATATTTAATTAAATTGACAATTCCAAAATGACGTTTTGTGTCATTGACATTCATCACCTTTATAAAGAGTTATTGGGATGAAAGAGTCTTCTGCAATGTAGTTACACAGTAGTTACGTCAAACAATAAAAACATTTCAAAAAATTAATATTTTTTATTGAAAATATTTTTTAAATAGATTAAATAGTATTTATAGCTTGTCTTACATGTACAAGAAAATAGATTCTATTGAATTAATAAATACAATAACATTATAAAATCTGTTTGTAATTATATACTTAGTTAAAATTGGCATACTTGTTTATAACCCTACACATTGATGGTACAGCAAAAACAACTATTTTTAACATTAATTGGAATTAACTAGTCAGAATAACTACATTGGATGGTGGTGTTTATGGAGGACATTGAAGGATCAACACAAAGATATGAATATAGATATGACATTTAGTATTACAATAATATTCTATTATCTTAACAATTCGAATTGTAAGTGACGTTAATTACATATTTAAAACAGTCGAGTTCAAATTCAAACCAATGAGTTATTTTTTTTTGTCTGGTAACTCGTGCACCATAACACTTTAATTTATTGGATGCCAGTGTAGGACGCAAACTGGGATTGCACTAATGGAAGAGACCTGGATAAATACCATTCGCAGGGTCAACAGGATATTAATATTTAAAAGGGTGATTTTACATTGAATTTTACCTTTTAACCGCCACACTCATACACATGACAAAGCACGGTCTTGGATGCATAGCATACGTATTGACGCTGCTTAATCGTAGGTAACGTATTGCTTTGTCTGGTATATTTTTTTAATTATGAAGCTTACCTCAAAACAATTCATGTTCTGTGAACGCGCATTAGCTTTAGTTCTATTTTATAGGTATTAAAAGACAAAATTGCATGATGGCGTCCAAAACACGCTTTTGCTATTATAAAATGGCGGATAAAAGGTTAAATAAACACTGCATTCAGAGGAAAATGTATTCAAGCGACAGTAGTGTAGCGAGGGATGAGTTTTTCAAGAACCATTAAAATAACTTGGATAATAGAAGGTTATGTTAATGAACTACTTTTGTTGATTCTCAAAAAAAAGAGTTCCCTCGCTACAAATACCTAGTAGAAACGCACGCTTATTTGGACGTTTTACAAATGACGTCAGAACAATATAAACATTTCCGTTAAATCCAATGAAGTCACCAAGAAATTTCGCTATAACAATGAATATTCGCTAAAACATCGATTAACTAGTAATTATTTCCTAAAATTCGATTATGTGCAAAAGGTATGGAAGTTTTGTGAAACAATGTATATATTTCTCTATATAACGCTTATAGAATCGCTCGGAATCGCTTGACAACGGGAAAAATAAAGAGTAAATTGGACCTTATAGCTACATTTTACGGCGGAGGCAAATCAAGCGTTTTTCTTACGAGCCGCTCTGCTATTTTATTGAACTGATCACGATCTTCCCTCCACATTTTGGCAGCGTCTACATTGGCTCCACTCTCATCATTGGGTTCTGAAAGGAGATTTATTTTCTTAATTATAACAACAGCTGGCAGCACTTCATCAGTTATATATTATATAACTGATATACTTGTATTTCTGCTTTTATGCATATGCAACAGCACTATCATATCACAATAATAAGTACAAATGTGAAAGTGTTTTTCCATAAGTTATTGATATATATTGTCAGATTTAAGACAAAGCTGCTAATCAAATTGAACAATGTTGTAGACAAAATTATAAGTGTATGCTAATACACTATAAATTAACACAATATATGTAAATAATGGGTACAAGAAAAACTTTATTAACGTTGTTACATAATTCCATGACAAATAATACCAGATGATTGAAGAACTAAGTAAACTGTCATAACTTACCAGCCAACATGCTGACAACGGAGAGTAATATCTTCTCCACACTCTGCACGGGCGACCACCTCTCAGCACTGCTCTCATAGCCCATGGGGTCGTCGCCAGGAGCATGCAGGATAGATATGCAGACACGACCATCAGAGTATACTGGAAACAGAAGTATAAGTATTGTAAAATGTTTTATTATTTGAAATTTCTAAACGGACATTTCCATAGTCAAGAGTGGCGCTCCAAGACTTCAAGTTGCTGTAAGCTTGGGCATGTACACAAGTACCAGGCCTCTTTGCCACGTTCAGTAGATATAAGATATTCATTAAATTTCTTAACTAATTGTAAAATAACACTTACTGTTGGGATGAAACATCTCACAAATAAATTGCATTTTGGGTGGACTCAATGGGTAGTCAGGCGGAAAAACAAGTTTCGCGGGGAATATGCCTCCTTCAAAACATGTGCCTTCTGGACCTCTGTAAAAGAGATAGAACATATTAAACTAGACGAAACATAAGATGTCACAGCATTAGATGGAAGAGTCATTACTTGAATTTTATATGCACACATTGGTTAAAAGAGTTTTTGATCACTTTATTACTAATCTAGAATATTACAGTTTGTTCAAGAACTAGATAATACTATTTGGCATGCTTTATAATGAATTCATTCAATCTATAATTATTCATTCAATAAGAAAAAATACTTCACATTGTTTTCATGTCTAAGAGTTTTCTGTAACTCAACTCATATCTATGGAATGATATACTTAATTTGATTCTCATATAATATACAGAAAATGGCAGAAGTTATATCACTAAAATACATTCTTACGTTATTAGTGCCTCCCATTCAAAAAAGTTTTCTTCATTAATGGGCCCGGCTATTATGCCTTCTGGGGGATTGAGAGTCAGTTCTGTAATTAGCAAAGTGTTTTAAAAAGCATGTACATATTATAATTAAACAAATACTGTTGATTGATGTCAAATTAGAATGGTTATATGAGAATGTATTACTGTGATGGTTATTTTAAGTCATGTAAAAGTCCAGCGATGAGATTAATACTGAATATTGAGAATGAAAATATGGAGCTGGCAGTTTTATCGCTTACCATAAAAGAAAAATATGTCCTACCGAGTATAATGAGATATACAGGATGCTCAAAATATTATGAGAAACACGGAAAGACTTGAAAGAACGGTTATATAAGCATCTTTAACATATATTTGTATTTCTGCTTTCATAATGAATGGACAACTTGTAAAGTAACCGTTAAAATGTTGTCTAATATATTATTTATCCCATTTCACATTATTATTCATAGAAAGCAATGTGCCTTGAGATATGATTAAAAAATGTATTTTTTTAAAGTAGAGCAGTATTATTATTATGCTAAATGAATAGATCAGATATTTTTTATTTTTAAGCAATAGAAGAGGGCAAAATTTGTCACATAAAATGTTAAACCAATGATATACAGTGGTTGCTTCAAATTAAATAATAGTTGAATCTATTCTCTTCAAATTAAATAATTTTTATAGCTTAATCAAGCAAAAACAGGTGTATTTCAAAAAATTGTTGTCACTTTATTTTTTACTGTCGCCTTACTAGTTCATTTGATTCTTTAATGACTATGCTGTCTAACTCTGATCGATGTGGCAAGATATATGTATTATTTAAACAAATGGCAGCAATATTTGACTTCATACATATGGTCGTTATAGCCTTATGATTAGGAAAAAAAGAGCTATCATTATGAACATAATAGATAACAGTATAATGAATGCTTAGAACTAATGAATTTTTGTGCACTTAGTTTTAGAGTAACAGTATTATTTAGATTTATTTACTAAATTTGGAACGAATTTTATAAATATATCATTATCATCATTGCAGCCTAGAGCTGTCCACTGCTGAACACAGACCTCTCCGTTTGTTCTCCAGCGAGACCACTAGGAAAAATCTTTCAAAATAAGCGACTCGGAACTTTATGCTATTGTAGTTAAATTGAATTATATTATACCATAGATGTATGGTCCTATCAATAGGTGACTACAAGTATTTTTTGCTATCAGTATCATTCAGTATATTAGAAAAGATGTTGCAATCTACTATTAAGAGTCAATATGTGAAGCAAGAGACATTGCTTGCTTGGATGCTTCGAGGTAGATTAAACTGTTCCAGCCATAATACTTTTAAGGAGCGATATAATGGTCTTTTTATTATGATTTTAGTTTTGTACTAAACAGTTTTAGTTTTGTTACTTCTCTGGCACAATAGCTTAGTAAACCTACTATTATTTTACACATACGACATTATTATGAACTTATATAAGTTAGCTTTCAGGTTTATTTCATGATATAAGTGAAATGAAGTAAATGCAATGATAATAGCAAGAATAACAAAGGGATATTAATCAAGTAATAAACTTACGTTTATATTCAGCCATAAGCCGCCTCAAAGCTGACCCAGCCATGATTTTCACGTAGTCGTTACTGTTGATGTAAAAGTTACAATTTCATCAAACCAAAAGCCAAAAATCTTAGCTGTGTCAGAAAATTGTATTATTTGCTGCCAGAGTGGGCAGCGTTCGAAGTAAGTAAATGAACATTCGAAACATTGCAACTGCTATTTCTCTTACTCTAACGGATTTATACTTAGTCAGACAAAGAGAACACTATCACCTTGTGCACCAGAACTAAAAAATTAGCATCTGAACCGAGAAGCAAGAAAATCGATTACGAGTCACAGAAAAGTGTCAAAACCGACAAATAAGTCGAATGTGTACATTTGTAAACAGATACAAAATATGAACTCATTACATATTTATTTCTGTCATAAATATATTTTACATTAATTTTATTAACAAACAAAAATTAGCTAAATAATATATATGTGATCTAGAATACCTTGGACTTAAATAACATTACAATCAAATCAACTTTTAGCCTCTGTGGTTTGTTGTCATTTTACAGTCTGTGATGTATGGAAGCAAAAGAAAAGCGGTGGGTAAGCGGCATTTTTAAACTTCATTCCGTGTTCACAAGTTTAAATATAAAATGCGGGGTATTTACTAAACTAAGTGAGGAATTTGATTTCTGTGTAATAAGCAGCTGTACCTGGTTCATAAATAAAACCATGTAGCATGGAGCAAATGGGTGAAAATGCATCATGCTCATCAGAGCCATTAGTTTTTCTCCCTGTAACCCCAATAATACAAGTAAGCTATTCGTGTTTTGTAATATTCTTTTAATTAAATTAAACTATTTAAATCATTGTAACTAAGACTAAAAACCAAAGTTTGTTTGAAATTAAACAGCTACGTGAGAATATAAAATTTTCTTCTTCACCCTTTCATATAGTTAACAATCTTATATACTTAGTTACAGTACCCAATGGTGTGGGAGGACAATAGCTCTTCGGCAAACTATACCTGCCGTTTGTGCATGAAAACTTTCTACAACAGAAAGGCTTTACAAAATCATAGGAACTTACAACATGACGATGAAGCTACTGGCAGCGATGAGGAGCAACGACCAAAACCGGTACTTCAGACTGATCAGGCAAGTCAAATTGAAAATTCTTTTTTTTTCGAAAAGCAATGTTGGCTACATATAAAGGCCGGCTTAGCTGTACTATTTTTCTCATATTGAGTATGCCTAACTCTTGAGGAATAAAGAAACGTGCTTTGGTGCATCCTTACATAAAGTATTTCATGATGCTTCAGTAATAACATAACATCATTTAATACGAGTTAGTAATACTAAATTTTATCTTGAGTTTACGCTCTAAATGATCACATCTTTAACAATTGGAAATCCATTTCATAATTATGAAATTGGTTCATTCGACACACAGTTTTCCTTAGTCATGTGACTGATATATCGATATTTTTTCGCGCTATTCTAAAAACCCATTGTACAACCCCCACACAGAACAACGGGCTTTGCGGTTTTAAATTCATACCGCTACAAAATAATAATGACGACCAAGTAACTGGACGTGATGGTTTGATCACACGTACGTTTACAAAAGATTGTACATACTTGATAATAAAAATCGAGGGGGACGATATCGAGAGCGATGCTGTAAAACGATCACGACTAGACGGTGTTGGTAAACGACCTCAAAGTAAGCCAAAACCACCCATCGATCTCAGGTATGTGTTTAAACCAGGTTTTGTTAAGTTTTTTTTTATATTTCAAACGTTCCTAGCATAAAGTTGAGGAGAGTTACCTCTTAAATAAAATATTATTTAATTTAACATGATTTTAAGATTTTACTGAACAAAAACATAAAGGCGAAATGTGGTATATTTTCGAAGATTGCACCTCTTTTGTGAATAACATATTTGGACAGATACGTATTGCTTCCGTCCTTGCAAACTTGCCATTTTATTAAAATTTACGGTAGTTACCAATCCTGGTGTCTTATTTATTATTTGTTTTGACCAGGGGCCCCTTTACTTGCACTTTTCCTTCAACCCTGCGTCCGGATCTGCAGTGTCGCCGGATCTTCTTCAACTGTTGTGATTATTCGGTACACTACCGGGAAGAGCACACTAAAAGACGCAAGGCTGCCCTGCGCTGTCAAGTGTGCGAGAAACGACTCGACCGGGACTTCTACCCGACCGATTCGATCGCGGCGCAGCTTCACGCTGCCAATCAGTTTACCTTCTCTTGTCGCATTTGCAGTCAAACATTCCTGGATAGCACCGAGTACGACGAACACAACCGGATCGTGCACGCTAAGACAAAGCCGCACGAGTGTTCGATATGTGCCAAACGGTTCACGCAACAAGGTGGCTTGCAACAACACATGCGAATGCATACCGGCGTTCGCCCTTTTGTTTGCACATTTTGCCCAAAAGCGTTCACACAAAAAGCTGGGCTCGACCAACATCTTCGAATCCACACGAAGGAGAAGCCGTTCAAGTGTGTGATATGCAGCAAGTGTTTCTCCCAGTCTGTTCATCTCCGACAACATATGCGCACTCACACCAATATACAACCATTTGAGTGTTCCGTATGTGGGCGAAAATTCAAGCAAAGCAGCCACTTAAATTTTCATATGCGTTCACATCTTGGCGACAGTTCAATGGTCGTGGAAAATTATGCGCAAGGGGACCGCCACGATAATCAATTGGAATTCTTGAAAATTGCAAATCTACAGCCGGTGCAGGACGGGGAGACAATATACTATGCAGCTGAACTGGCGGCGGGGCCGACGTCAAATCAAAACTCATTTTCATTTCAGCCACAAGTGGTCATACCTGAAAATGTACTTTCGTTATAATTTTAATTAGTAAATTAGTATTTTAATATGGCATGTAGGACTTAAGCATTAGGGTAATAAAAGATTTGATTTATGTGAAAATCATAAAGTACCTCCAATACTTTCCTATTAGGTTTGTTATAATTCAATTGCCACCAATTTATTTATCGGTTAGGTTCCTATATGTTCTTGTTGTAAGTATAATATTGTGTAAAATCTTTTAGCAGTCCGCACTATCAGGCCAGATTACGATATGTAAAGACCTCGAAAACTTAGACGTCTAGCTAGATATTAAAAAAAGTAGATTATTTCTTAGCCATATCACATTTTCTTCGCTCTTTTGATATCTTTTTTCAACCATTGTTACATAATTCAAAATAAATCAATTACTTCTAAGCATACATGTAATGTTTTTTTTTAACACCTATATTCCTACTGCTGCGCTAAACTGCATTCTACGATAACATTAAATTGAAGTCACAAAAAAAAAAATTATTCGTATCGAAATCAAATCATTTTATCAATCGAAATATAAGCATTCGTTTGAGATTATGTTAATTCACATATTTTGCATGATATTGACCGATGTCCAAAAACATGCACTTAATTTTGGGGTAAGTATTAGTGTGGTTCGACTCGATTCTAATCCCAAAAAGATCTGTTCACCAGATCATTAATGTATGAATGAATAAAAAATATTCGGAAAAAAATAGTGCAGAAATAAATAAATAAATAGCATTGCATTCTACCGACGCGACGCCGCGACGAGGTTTATGCGAGCACCTTCAAATCATCTGAATTTTCCCACGACGAGTTGCAATTGTTGCATGCCAAGTACCAGGAGAACATAATATCAAGGAGGTCAGACGTAGTAGTAGTATTGCATTTTATACTAGAACACGTGCTAATTGCACTTTCCCACTCCAACTTGGGGGAAATGGCTGCCTTCAGGCTTTACTACTTTCCTGCTTCCACCTTACTGTCATTGGGTGCATCTGAGGATGCGCAGTTGAACTGTCATTTAGTCTCTTGTTAGCACGTACGGCAGTGCCTGAAGTTTGTAGCACTAGACTGACGTTGTAAAGAATAAAATCGCTGTCAACTGAATGCTAGCTTTTGCAAAAGGTTGTATGCCATGTCTTCATACGGATCGTGTTCTATAGGAATATGTGCAATCTGAAACTAACTATCGCATTAATTACTTATATTTTTTTTAAGAATCCCTTAAAATAATTATAGTTATAAGTTATAGTTCTGCAGATTTTATGTAATCTTTATATCATCGCTACCTTTTAGTGAGTGCAAATGTTAAGTTAACTCGATGATAATTACGTTAAAATTATCGTGATTATATTAACAACGGCCTGTGACCTGATTCACAGAGATAAGCGTCGCAAATTATTAAAATAACTAGATTTCAGTATATTAAACAATGACCTAAAGCTAAAAAAGTATATTTTTTCTGAGTATGTAGACATTGTTACTAAAAAGAATGAATATATTTAGTTCTCCGGTTTCCAGTACAGTTTTAATACGTAATAGAAATATACAACACTTTGATAAAAAAAATGATCCAAGCGTTGCCTGCACTACCTACGCATAAAATTGTAATTAATTTCGCAAATACAATAAGATTTTCCCAAAGTTGTCTTTCGCTGGATTCCAGATCATGAATGTTAGTTCCGTTTGTTATGATGTATGCAAACTATCGGTTTAGACAAAGGTATTGGTGCGATGACGCGTCGTCAAAACATGTATGGCGGGCGTGTGGGCTCGGCGTGTCGGTTACATTTTGGTAACTTGTATATTTTCTTAGAGCCGCGTATGGCTCGCCAGGAAAACAAAGGGATCATCCGACTGATGGTTGCATCCTGACGCGACGAACCCTTTTGTTTTGTGTTGACCTTTGTAATGTCATCATCTAGTTTGGTTTCAGTAATGTCTCTAAAACCAACTAAGTGTAGGCAATAAAATAGGGTCACTTTTTATTTTTAGCCTTTTCTGGAATAGGTAATTGCTGCTACAAGAAAAAACTTGAAAGTTTGTTAGGTTGCCGTTACAGTAATTAAAACTGAAATAAATGAGTTCAGTGTTCAAATTCTACTTTTCTAGAACTTGTTTATTTCAAAGTTTCATTCTTTGAAAATAATTAATATAAGTTTGGTATTTTATACCCCACTTGCAATTAACCTAGCAATGTTAGGGCTGCTAAAATTTAAACGCCATTTAAAACCTTTAAAATACATTTAAAATATTATTTTTGTTAGAATCAGATATCAATTAGTAAGTTTTTTAACCCTAGCACATGTGGTAGTTGTGCCCGCAGTGATTTACATTTGTTTACATCCGCTGTCCGAGGGTAAAAACGTAACCTATGCAAGGGTTGAGCCCAACTCCGTAAAAAACACATCACAGAACCGCACGGCTATGTTGATAAAAAGTTTATTTTTATTATTTTATTATAAATCCGGAGCAAAGATTAAACTATGTTATACCTATGTATATCCCCTATAACACAGGATTCTCCGTGCATGGGGGACATCATTCGCAAAATATGCAAAACTGTATTGTTTCTTTTCTTGTTCCTTTGAGCAATAAAGTATATTATTACCTATTTGAGGTGACGTCACTAGCGTTTGCAGTATATGTCAAGTTCTTATCATGACTTTTGTAATAGAGCAACAGATGAACGGAGATAAAAAAACGTTATTTTATAGATAGAATTTCTACTTTAACTACCTAGTACGATTTTAATTCTTTACTATTTATAACAATAACCAGCACTTAAAGGATCAAAATTTAAACCTTTTTACTGTTTAGTTTAAACTTTAAATGAACGGAATGGCATAAAAATATCACATCAGCTAGGTATCGGATTAAGTATGTGCCAAGCTTAATTTTTGTGATTGATCTATTTTCGTACTACCACCACTAAGTAATTTCGTAGTTTGTTCGAACTAAAAAACCGCATTAGTCTCTTTACCGATTTTCGTAAGATCTAATTTTGGTCACAAGGCTTACCTAGAGACATTTTTGTTGTAGAATACATTCAGGAACCTCATCCTTGTGGTCGGTTTAAAATAATGAATACTAGATAATATAACACGAAGAAGAATAGGACTGTCAGTAGTATAGGGCAGTGAATAGAAGTTTCAACTTCACCAGCAACTCTTTACACAATATTCCTCTATCACAATTATGCGTCCAGTTGGTATAGCCTCCTAGGCAGATGTTAAATATAACAAGGCCCAACAAATGTTGTTTTCAATACTTGGTGATTTTTAGATTAGGTTACCAAAGTCTTTGTGTGAAATCTGATCTGAATCTGATCGTGTTTATCTACTTTTGTAACTGATAGTACATTGTCTTAATCTCCCTGTGCGGCAGGAACAAAAAGCGTTCGAATGATTTAAATTCTCCCTAACGCCTTTAAAGTCGCCGTCAGCCGATGGTGTTGTTTACATTCGCCGGCTGTTAATGGATCCTGTTCCATGCAAATGTAGGCGTAGTGATAGAAGTACGGCTAATATTAGGTACTCGGACTCATTATTACTTACGTCAATATTATTACAGTCACTGTATGTTCTGTCCTTCGAAAATCAGATACATTTTAGCATGTATATTGGGTACCAGACAAAACTAAATATAAATCGTTTTTACATACTTGCTTTCTTCAAACTTCAATACGTAGACGTGACGTAGCTGAACTATTTATTTAGACAAAATCTGCAATACGAAGCAAAGTTGTGTTGTTTTCATCGGCATGCACCTACTATCAGTCAAAGGTATCAGTCATGCAGGAAATATTTTAGGATAATTTAACACACATGTATTTGTAAGTATTACAAATAGCAGGCTGACGGAATCGTCTGGCGCGAAATTATTTAAAAAAATGCACCACTTGGTATGTACATTTTTCAAATTGACGACTACATATTCTATTATAGAATAGTCGATACAAAACATCGATCGATACTCAGTGTTTTCTTTGGATAAATGCCGAGACGCTAACAAATAGACGGCGGAAAAGTGAATTGATTTGCGCTACTGGTATTTTGTTACGTGATCGTATAAAACTAGCGAAATAAGTATTTAGATAGACATATTATGTGATTGTTGTACATTTATTAAGTTAAAGCGGACGTGGATGTTATTTTTGGAGGCAATATAGAAATTATTGGAATACCTATTTGCCGTTGCAAACTGAATTATTGCGAGGATAGTACCTCTAGGTTATTTGATAAGGGTGACAAGGTGCTTCTTGTAAAGATTAATTTATAAGGCATTTTCAGCTGAATTACTAATCACGTCAATTCATTTAATTTATTTTAATAAAACCTTTTTGTTACCGCGTACTTGATCTAAATCATTACATACTGCACGTTTGTATTCATATTCTTAGGTGAAGGCCAACGATAAATCGCCCAAGTGTGGCAACTATTTATCCATGTTAAATCCTACCAATCAATAGTCATGTGTGCTATAATTAATATTCATTCAATTCGAATGATACAATATTACCGTCACAATCTGCTACTAGGTAAGTGGGTTAAGTAAAATCACAACGTCGGACAAAGCTGGTTTAAAAAATATTTTCATTGTTTAATAAACAACCAAAGTAGGTTATCGTTTGAGATAAGAACGCGTCACATATGATGCAGTCGTTCAATTTGTGCTACCTAGTCCAAGAACAATAAAGGAAATAAGGTAATAAACTATCTTTACCGTGGTGTATCTGAATGTCTTAGGTAGGCAGCAAGCTGCACAGTCATGCACGCTTCCTAAAACTGTGCATCATAAAACGTGATGGAAACGTTCCAGTCAAGTCTGTTTCTCATTCCCCATTTGTAAGGAGCGTTCGGAGTTGGGTCGCGCAAATTTGTCTGCTCCAAGCTTCCCGTTGTTGACGGACGATACGCACATGGCCAGCGCGTCATAAAATGTAATTTACAACCATGTTTCGTGCGCATACGCCTTTAGTCTCTGATACATTTTATGTATTATGTTACAGCTTTAAATTTCTTTCCCATTTGATGTTCCTTTGCCCTTGATTGGGCGAAATCTATTAGATACTATGAAGGCTAGTCTTGCAAAATACGCGAGTGCAGAATACTGAATAGTAGTCTAAAGATGGAGCTCTAATACAGTTAGTTTAATTTTTGTGTGGTTCACCAACCAATGTTAACACCAATAACATACTTCAGAACTATTTGATGTAAAAAGTAGTAATGTAACACTCATTAAAAAGTTAACACCACAAGCACAACATTTAACCTATCAATATTTAATAAAATAGATTTTCTTTCTTGAATAATTATTTAGTATTACGAAATTAATCACCATTAAATCATAATAAGACCCTTTGTGCCCTTTGGTTTGCTTCAGGTCCTTAATTTCTTCTGATAGTTATGTCGGCTAGCAATGTCGGATAGTTAAAATGTGGTGCAACTTTTGGCTACGGGCAGACAAGCATTATAGTGGGGGGGGGGGAGTCTTTGCTTTTGCTACTCTTGCTACGTGATTTTTCCGGAACAAATCACAAATCCTTATCAATACTATTCCTTATAATATTATTTATGCTTTATATGTTTTATTTATAAAATAACAGTTTTTATGGTTCTCTACGAAGCATCGAGCATTATTCATATAGGCTGTACGGGTAGGTAACCGGTATACGGTCAACACGCTAAAGCCAACGTTCCCCCTTGATACCAGGAATCGTATTTAAAAAAGCGTAATTAATTATTTAAGTATATCGGATACCACAAAATTTCATTTAAACTGGGTCGCCACATTTGCATCGACCAGCGATGTCTACATATTCGCACGTTGAACTACGTATGATGGCAATGACATTCAGTTGTCACCCACTTCTGCGGTGGTGGGAATAGTGGGATGGGAACCTCGCAATGTATAGTGTACATCGCCTTGCGATTCTGCTGCCCTGGTACCTGAAACTTTACTGGAGCTTGCACATTGCAGCTCTTGTTCTATGAACGAGAAATGCGCGCTCTTGGACTATAAGCCGGCGACGAAGTACGACTTGGATGCAGTGTGCTATTTTGCTGGTTTCGTATGAACTTTTTAAAAAGTCTATGCTCATTAAAATGAAATATAATGTATGTATTGCAAATGACACATTGAAAAAAAAATGTTGTTAAAATAAACATAATTATTATTTCAAGAGGATTGAAGATTCAGCACAAAAAAATTGCACGTTATTAAATTTAGGCAATTAATTTTCGCAAGTATTAAAAATAAAATAAATTTAACAGCAACCTAAAATAATTACTTATCTTTAATTGCGCATTAATTAAGGAAAAGCAGAAGCTTATTATATGCTTGTAGTTTTAAAATTTTCTCGAAAACGTCAAGATTCTATAACTGCAAGATGCATCGTTTCCTCGATTTACGGAGGTTGCAATTTTGCATCGCGAAGCCAAAGATTACCAGGTTCTCATAAATTCTAAGAGTTTATAACTACTGCATTCAGGTATCCTAGGATACGGCGTCCGTCACGCATGCGTGGTCAGCCGGGAAATGCAATCGAAAGTTAACTTAAGAAGGTTTATTAATGTGTTACTTAATATTTATTACTATTCGATAAGTACTAATAGTATAATAATTTAAATGGCAGCATATCTTGTCCATTTCTAGAAAGCAAAATTCTGTATAGAATTTGAAAACCATCCACTTTACAATACCTAGTAGAAAATGTACCTACAAGATCAGATACGCCGTAACGCTTATATTTTTTTTTCTTAAAATTTGTGTGATTTCAATAACTTAAAGTGCAATATTTAATAATATTTTTATTGGTTGCGTAACTTTATTCAGGTCAACAATTTTTAGAAGAAACAATAATAAAATGATATGGCAAATAGTCAACTATTGTACTCTTTCTAAAACACTAAACTTATCAATGACAAATTATACGCTCGCATATTCAAAAAAGGTGTAGAGCGTGTAGGTATTGCGTTTGCAGCAGACGGCACCAATTTTTTACATTTAGTGTATGTACTCTACATATAGTTGTTCTCCTTCCAACCGGAACACTAAAATCGTAGAGTTAGATAATTTACCCATCAAATATTACAATTTTGGAATTTGGACTAATCTCGCCAACTTTGAAAATCACTTGCTTAATTAGTATAGCACATTTATTTACCAGTACAGTCGGTCAAAGCTCGTTATACATTTTTTAAGAATTTGTTGTTTATTTAAAAACTGGGTCAGTTTCGTTTAAATTTCAAACAATAAGCAACGGAACTTTCATTTGTGGTACTGCAGAAATGACTAATAAAACTTAGTATTTCTAGACGCAGGACTTAAAATATCACCACCGGTGAGAAATGTTTGGATTTTCAAAATAATTCGAAAAGTATTTGACCGCTCTTTCTGGTAACTGTTAGGATCTGATCTTCTCCTTGTTTTTCAAATGGCTTCTATATCCAGGATCCAGGATAAATAATAAAACTCTACATTCCAGATAGGCGGACAAAGAAAGCGTTTTAGGTACATTACCGTTATTTCCCATGGTAACACAAAAAGGTCGTTATAATATATTAGATGTAATACCAAAAAGTCAGTAGTCTATTGGAGCATGAAAATATCTTAATATATCGAAGTCTACACGGTCAAGAGATCATACAGACTGCATTGTTTGGCTAAGTATTCGCTCGGGGAATCAAAACTTCGTTGAGCTACTTCCCGAAGACCAAAATTAGGGCTAGAAGCAGCATCATAGCTGTATTTTTATTGCTCGATTTCAGTAAGCCCCTTAATTTTCAAAACTATCTAAACAAAAGGTATAAATAAATTTGTATAGAAACGACCTACGACAAAACTAATTGTTTTATCACAACAATATTTATTATTGTCGCTTAACTTGTCCTTTACATAATTAGTATAAAGTAGGTAACGATATCCATCCATACACAAGCAACTAAATGCTTTATTAAGAATCCACAGGTTAGTTAAAAATGTTTTTTGGTTTTGACATTTTAAACTAAAGCTAAGTACCGATATACTATTACTAAAACTACAGTCTACAAACGTAGCAAACAATTCGTCACGACAAAGACAAAGACTGTGTTTTTCTGGTCAGCATTAACAAAACGAAACTAAAAAAGATATCGACCAACCAAAACGAGCGAACCTGTAACAGAATTATTGATCATTTTATTCAGTGTGCCAACTTCGGCAAGACGTAGCAGAGCCAGAGCGGTCACGGCGCCATTCGTGCTGCGAAGTCGATTAGAAAACTGTCGTAAAATGCACAGAGGAAGGATTGAATGGCTCATCTAAATGGTTTTGTCTTGGAATCAAAATGTTATTAATAAGCTTAGCTAGCTTGCGAACCATGCGAATTTTTAGTTTTACTTGTTTTGTTAATAAGCCTAAGCAAAATAGCTTGCGATTCCTTATATTTTTTAAGCTGTATTTTGTGTTAACCTATTGAAAATGAATTAAACTAGTCAACATTAAAAAAATGTAAACCTAGAAAATATATTTTTATGCTGCGCTGATATTTGTAAGATGTTAGCAAATCCCAATACCTCAGCGACTAGGTTAGGTCTTACGCATGCGTTCTTTTCGACTTGGGGGTTGTCAGATAGAAAACAGACAGAATCTCAACTACAACGTGATGATGAAAGTGGTCTTTATAGATTTACTAAATAATTTGAAATATTGCACTATACCAGCAATATATTTTTCCCACTACATTGCTTTAATCTTACATATTGGTTAGAAGCCTCGATACCAGTTTCTGGTCTACAAAATATCGGGTTAGCACCCAAACCAGTTCTGCACTATATTGATTGAAAGCGAAATAACTTACCAGGCTAGCATGAAGGAAAAGATATTGGGGACTTGGACGCATGCGTCGAATTTTGAATGCATGTATTTAGGTACGACAAAGTGTGTAGGATGTCTACCAGGGTGCAACGTAGCTTAGTGTTCGTTCCTGAATGTGACGTCACGAGGCAGATGAGACAGCAGCACACCCCTTTCACTTGTTTGCCTTATGAAGGTTGGCAGGGGTTTGAAATAAAATTTAAAAGTTTAATCTAAGTTAAGTTAATAAATGAAAGTTTCTGCACCTGAAAATGAATACTGTTTTGCATTTAATTGATGAAAACTAAGCCATTGCCGAGGGCCAACTGTGATAGCCAGATAGTAAAAATTTTACCATAAGATTTAAATTTTCCATAAACACAAGCAATTCTATAAATAAACATCGAGGTTAAGCAAGGCTTTTTACTTTCATGAATTTATACCGTTATTAAAAAATGATATTATTATAAAACCGTGGCATGCTTCTGGCCGCTTCGAATAGCTTGCAGTTTTTTCAGTCAACTTTTACTAGTAGAATCTTTGGAAAATAGATCAAAAACTGCTCGATAAAAAAATATTTCCAATTAATTTAAACGCAGACTTATTGATTGATCGATATAATATTTCAGTTTTTATGGTCCCTTACCTAAAGAATATGAAGGAACCATAACCGAGGGTCCGCTGTCAGGCAATCTGTTCCTCCATCAGGAGCCACCAAAGCTATATATTTTAAAATAAAAGAGAAAACTGTTTTTACGTCTAGCCTATTTGTACGGAACCCTCTGTTGCGCAAATCTAATCCTCTCTTTTTTATTAATTTGAATGATATAAAAGCATGGCATGCGTTTGGTGGCGAATGATGGCAGTTTTACCTGTCAATTGTTAGTATAATCTTTGAAAATTGGAACAACTGATAATGGATGAAATAATCCTGGATAATTTTGGTAAAAAAGTCAATCAAATATCTATAAAACTGAGCGTAGACTTTTAACGTTGCACCGGGCTGTACTGATACTGATAGTTTAGGTAAACTTCTGGACAGGACTGTACGTCCGTCGAGGACCTCTTGCTTTATGATTCCCTGGTACTAGATTCCGTTGAAAACTTGCCTCTATATAGTATAGTTTATAGATTTGATGAATGTTGTTTGTTGCCAATTCACTAAATGATTAAAAGTCTTCATAAATGATGATATGTCATTACGATTTAGTAGCAAAATAATGATCATTAGCAAATTAGCATATTTATAAATCCCGCTGTTTATACACGGCAGGACTTTAAGATATACGATTATCCTTCCTTTTCACCTCACCTCCTTTACCAGTTGATAGCAAAAACAATTAAAAACAACACAATAAAATAGAACTGAGAAAGTCCTAGCCTTTTAATAAAATTGATTTAATTCTTTGAAAAACAGAACAACTCCTTCCAAGAACTGATCATGTAAAATTGCAATAAATTGTATTGATACTAAACTATATTGATAGTTGAGGTCAACTTCAGAACTGGACTGTACGTCGGTCGATCACCTCTTTGATTATGAGCCCCTGGTACTAGATTCGGCTGAAAACTTGACTATATAATGTAGTTTATAGATTCGATGAGGTGAAAATCGGCATGGGTACGGTGCATGCGGTGTTGCTTATTCAATATATTAAATACGTCTTGAATAAATAATGATGTCATTGTGTCATGACCATCCTGTAACAAATTATCATATTAATTTCTTGAGCTTTTAAAAATATATATCTATTAACCAAAGCCCAAAAACAAAGCTAGGGATGCTTGATAAAGTTTATTTCTGATAATATTTTAACCCATTCAGATTTAAAACTTAACAGTTTCTCATGCACCGAATATGAACGCGGTCGAATTAGCATTTTTTTAAGTAAAGCTAGAAGAGGCATACTCCTGATCCTGAATCAAATTAACTGATGATTAAAAATTAATGCTGCACAGGATACCCTGAAGCGAAATAATGTTTATTTTATATATTGAAGGCAGAATATGATGTGCAGCATAGGTAGAGCGTCTAAAAAAACATAGTTTGCACATTATTAAGGTCAGATTTAATGGCGTTAAACCGACAAAAACTACCTACTACTATATTGTCTTGTCTTACACATCGATAACTCATTTATGATATTCGATTAAAATGCGTAATTTCTAGGATTAAATGCAATTGAACTAAGTATAACATTTTGAAACGCTTGGCAATAAGCTACAGGTAGTCGAAAACGCTAGCTGCAGTTAACGTTGAAAATGATATCGATCACTCAACCCAAAATATACTAGGAGACCATGCATTCACAGAGGCTATGCCCTTTTTTCCCGCCAAACGAACTGTCAGGCACTTGCACCACCCTTTTAAAAGGGAGAGTGGGGAGGGGTGGAGGAAAGCTCCTCCTCACCAGCTATTGTGAATATCGATGGTTAAAAATCGTCGATTGTTAATTAACAAATGATTTATGATATAAAAAGTCAGGCGTTACGCGTGACGGAAAACTTGTCTCTAACGCCGATAAAGTAGTTTCACTTCGAACAGGCCTTGTTACCTCTACGTTCGTCACATTATTTTAACGACAAATAAATATAATTTAAATTATTCGCACATGGTACGTAACATTCACACTTGGTTGGAATAAAACATAATTTTAAAATAAATAAATGAGTTGTCTCTATTTAATTAAAACACCAAAAATACAGACATAAATATGAGACATAACTCTCTAATAGACATAAATCTCTTATTATCCTTGTCTTTATAAAAATACAAATAATCTTGTTATTTATTCATTTAATAGTTTAAACAATAAGTAAGGTTGTTATTGATTTTTGGCGTAGAAGCTACGATGACCAGGCAATCATGAGGACAGACAGGAGTATATGTCTGTCTAGCCTTATAAACCAGCCAGCATAACTTGAACGCATCGATTTTTCTCGTGTGACCGAGCCAAGTAATACTAGGGCGTCATAAATCAAAAGAGTTAACCAATATCAGAGGGTTAGTCATTCATGTTGCCAGACTAAGTACTTTACACATTTTTCAGGTAATTGCGTTTGTATGTCTAGATCCTTAAACTGGTTTGTCACAATTTATTTTCAGTAAATGACGAATCTTAAAAAGTAGGAATGCATTCGAGTATTAACTGATTACTGGTAGTACTGTAAAACTAAATTAACTTAAATTTGAAAACAAAATAAAAATTATGTATTTTTTACAAAGCGTCTATTAAGACATTTAAAGAGAGAAATTAAAACAATTGAAGATTGTTTACAACCGAACTATTGGACGTTGAATGTAAAAAAACTTTGGTGATTAAACCCCATGTAGCTTTCCAGACAATCTAAAATAATGGAGAAAATCATCATTTCCATGGCCACACTGATCACAATGACGTCAGCAAAGTTGTATACCTACACTTAAATACTAAAAGGGGGATGGGGTGTAGGTTACGACCCTACACAATTCATTCAGCTCGTTGAAATGTAAGGATTAATTCATACGGTCGATGTGTGATGTTTCGATGTATCATGTGTACCTACCAGTTACCACCTAAGTTCACATTGAGTATTGAAAGCTCCAATGTTGTTATATGAAGATGTTGTTTAGAGGAATACAAGAATAATTCTCGCACATTTTAGTGAAATCCTTAATTCTGTTTGGCACTTCGCTATTGTGACCCATTGCCCGTTCGCAATTCTTTCCATGGATTTCCAACAACGCAGTTTACTTTCGCAGTTGACGTTTAGTAACGAGCTCCTCTCGTAAAGTCTCCTCCAGTAACAATGCGTCGACAAAGAAACATATATTCCATTGCAACGCTTTGTGTGAATAGAGCCTTATAAAACTGCACGCTTGTCTGGTCTAACAGAGCATGCGCCAGCAGATTGTTAAGGATACCTGTGTTATGCGTAAAGCTCCTAGCCTCTTAGTCCCTGGTACTCGGAGAATTTCAGTGAACTCTGTACAAAGAATATAGACGCTCGTTCTCTCCACTGATACCATACTTTTAAACCATTGAAAAACTCAATAAACCCTATCGCTGACAAAATTGCGTCAAACATGCGGCTTAAAGCGAATTATATGCCAAAACGGAGTGATTTATGTCTGCAATTCAGGGCCAGACTGTAGATACCTACGTAAAATAACAGAAAACACATAACTCGAGACGACCTCCTTGGTCGAGTGGCGTACGCACCGGTTTCAAGGTGTCGCTAGCTCCGAGGTCCCGGGTACGATCCCCGGTCGGGTCAATGTAAAAATTATCATTTCTACATTGACTCGGGTCTGGGTGTTTGTGGTACCTTCGTTGTATTTGAATTCCATAACACAAGTGCTTTAGCAACTTACTTTGGGTTCAGAACAATGTATGTGATGTTGTCCGCATTTCAAAAAAAAAAGATCCGACTCGAGAAGTCCTGAAAGTGATCTTGTTCGTAATTGTTGACAATACAAACTTAATAGATCGTAACAGTTAATCTCAATTACGCCACAAGACCGCGCGCGACATTGATATTTGAATTGTTTTTTTATATTAAAAAACAAAAGATGTTATAAAAAGTAATTGACCAATTTTATATTCTTCTTAATAACCACTAAGCAATAAAGTAAACACAAAACACACTTGTTTGATCCATGTTACTTCTACTAGTGATTTGAGTTTTTTGAATTTTCATTAATGGAATTTAACATCGAACTCACAAGAAAAGGCTTTAGATGGGGACAAAACTCTTAGGAAAACAGTAAAAGAAATAATTTATCTCATAGAACTGCTATCGAACTTTGCCAATATTTTTTCCAGATTGCGCGGCGTTCTGAAACAAACACGTTTTATTTTTTTAATAAATGCTATTCGAATATCAATTAAACTAAGACTTTTCTACAAACGATAAAATACAAATAAGCATGATTTCAATAATTAATTTCAAACGTGGCACCATTAGCAACACATGGCATTAATAGGAAAATTTACAATTTGGTTGGAACAAAAAAGTAATTTCTAATAATTAAATGTTTGTTGTCTTTATTTTCATTAAAAAACCGTAACCAAATTTTAATCTTATATATCCTTTGCCTTAATAAATATAACTTTATCGTACGTACATTTTATTAAGTTGTAATAAGATTTGTTATTGATATTTCTTCTAGTCTTGGATTGGGACGAAAGTACTAGGAGAATATAAAATCAAGGAATTTATATCTATTAACTATCAAAGTATGGTCAATTTTTCTTTCAGGAGTCTTTTTGCGTCTTACCAGTCTGTCTAGTTAATTTTTTATTGAATATGGTTTATGATATGACTGTGGCTTTGTGGCACTTTAATATATTGAAATCACAAAATTAGCTATGTTCTTTAAAAATAAAAACAATGAAAATTTTAACTATTTCAATTTCGCGCGCAACTGAATAATGATAGAGTCACCATCTCTTTCTGCCAAACTGCGCTATTTCATGTTTGCCACCCGAATTTTCTATTGTGTGATAGACTGAATATATGAATATCAGCTCTTCCTGCATTGACCTCCCTTAAAGTCACACAAGCACGATACGTCAGTGCACTGAATGTCTGTAAATGCTAACATGCTCTATTTCATGTTTTGCATGTAAACTGTCTAATGTGGGAGAGACTGAACAACCTGACTTGGTTCCTACTTTAATTTGCCCCCTTCACCGGGGGTGGTCACCCACACAGTCACAACTTGTACATCGGTGCAGTTATTCAAGTCCATAAAAGCTGACATGTTCTATCTCACGATTTGCATACGAATGTGCATGTTGTGCGATAGACTGAACGTATTAAGTAAGTTCCTAGTTTGTATTTTATCACCCTTTCATTGAGAGATTGAAGCCTATACAATCTGATGCACACTGTTTCACGCTTCCGATATAAATTTGATTGTTGTGTGACGGACACACTCTATCAGTGTTTGTTCCTAGTTTCAAACATTTAATCCTCTTGGGGGGATGGTCTCACCCCTTCATCGCTTATGTGCTCCTAGTCAACGGACTTCTTTAGAACGGCTTTTAGTGAAGTCCTGCTCTACATCTCCTTCACTATCTCCACTTTATAGTATTGAGAAAGACTTCAAAACATTATTATTTCAACTCACACCTGAACTCTATTCGACTCTATCCTATCCTTCTGCCTCTGCAGTATGTCGTAGTAGTTGTCGATCCAATAGTCAAGGACGACCTTGTTATTTTGGATTCAATGCTAGTGTAATTTTAAAGTTCAATTTGATTTGTACGGGGTTTATCATCGAACCTCCTTCAAACTTATGAGCTCCTGATATTATCCTGCTGTTTGCGGGTACTGCAGTGGTACTGCAATAAGGTAGTAGTACTACGGATATGTTTCGAAACCGGTAACGATATTTGTTGAAAAAAAACGTTGTTTGGGAGGTAACGAAAACGCTGCTTAAACGCTTTAAGATATACAAAAATAATGATTCATGATCAATGATCGTGTAATTAATTGTGTATTTTACGGAAAAGTTACCATGCGTGTTTCTCTTAAGGATAAAATACTAAATTCATTTGAATACTTTGTGGACAAGTGGGCAATTATAAAGCCAAATTGGAAAGCTATTGCCTAAATACAGTATTAAGGTAAACGCTCCTAATACGGCGGTAGTCAAAATCACTTCCTATTACGGTGGTATTTCTATTTTCGCGTTTTATTCCCGTTTTATTCAGTGTAGGTAGACCAAAACCGAAACTATTTATTCTAAATTTTTACTTTATGACTAAATTGACGTTTGCAAGTATAGCACATAGACAACACAACAAAATCAATCAGTCTCTGTAACGTAATCGACGTAAGATCCATACAAACACGGAACAACAAAAGTAAGTACACAAATATTTAGAAACTAAGTTTTTCGTATTAAGATGCTGTTCGAGTTTGTTCTTTTGTTATTTATAGCATTTTCTTATTATTACACTCACTATTTAAATAGCTTATATATTGTAAGTCATGTTTTTCCAAAAATATTAAAAATAAAATACCGCCGTAATACGATACAAATTTTGAAGATTAATCCTAATACGGTGGTATGACTCCGAAATAGGAAAAGTACTGGACATGTTTAATTGTTTATAACTTTCAATTGATTAACTTATTCAATTAGTTTCAAGTTTAGTTGAAATAATGATTAATCACATAACTTAGAAACCACATTCTGTGGTATGTTTTCTGAATTGGAAATCTAGTTAAATATGAAAACAGTCGAGTAAAAAATGGTAGTTTCTTAGAAGAGGCAAAAATGGGAATGTGTATTTTGATTTATCACGAAACATTTATTTCGTATAAATTTTGACTTGAGTTTTATAAATCTGAGCCAAAAAACTGTTAATGTTTGATTAGGCATTTTTACTCTTTTGTTTATCGAAATATTTATGGGTCAGAATTAGGATTATCGAAAACATGAGTAGTTTTCCTATTACGGCGGTAATTATTTCCAGGTAACTCCGTGTAGGGTTCTAAGATCTCCTATTACGGTTCTATTCATTTATCCTATACATTTAATAAATCTGTGGAAGGGTCAATTCTGTACACTGAAAATATTGAAAAAATAAACAGCAGGGAGTGACCAAACCCAAATATGTGATTAAAATTTATTTTGTCTGTCTGTATTTCAGGCATCACGAAAAAAATAACTAAAAATACTTTATTTTTCAGTTTTATCCATAGACGTTGTTCTGTCTGTCTGTGATAGAACGGCGGGTGCCGGGGAAAGTGATTTAATCCCTCGAATACCATTGATTCTCAACTATTATTATTAGTTATTATTATTATTTATTTATTTAATTTTCCATTTCAATTTAATTGAATACAGTTTCCTATAGCTTTATGTTACGCCATGAAAATAAGGTTCAAGATAGGCCCTAGGAGTTGCTGGCGTAGATCTTGTTTTAGATGGGCCACTTTATGTAGCTCCTTCCCGTGTGAGCAGTCCAAGATATCTTCATGTTTATATTCCGGACGAGCTCACTAACAATGTTGTGTATGCTGAAGCTCTCAATTAACTTTCTGACGCATTGTCACGATCACTTTTTATTTTTGCAAGCTTTTCGTCACTGTCAGTAATTTACTGCTACATGCTACTTATCAAGGTCAGAATTACTATGAAAAAAATACTTACTACAGTATGGCTCAATAGAGGGATCTCCTTAATTATTATAGGACTAGCCGTATTTGGGTCCCATACATATTTATAAGAAGTCATTGTCAGAGTTACTCAAAATGGAAATAATTCATTCACCATTCATTTGATTGTGCAATTTAATAAAATCAATTTTCAATAAAGGAAAAACTTTTACTAACACATTAATATTATTAAATAAATATTATTTGTACGGAACTTTAATGTATATAAGTTCTGACCCTCCGTATTAGGAGCCGTCTATCGCAGTATCTAATAGGATCAGAGCAAAATTGTACCTCCGTATTAGGGAAATTCGACCAGACTATTTAAATATTTCTTTAAAATAAGAAATATCATCAACAGAATCATAGTCTCAACAGCAATACAAAATATAAATTCCACTTTTAACGATAGAATTTCGTTTAATTTTTCCACCTTTAGAAATACCTACAAATGCTTATTTTTGTTTCTTACTTTCAAATGTTGTGAAATACCTCCGTAATAGGTGCTTTTACCTAATAAATGTGATTTCATAGTTGTCTATCCAATGGACAAGGATGACGATCTTATTTTGGATTCAATGCTAGAGTACTTTTAAAGTTCAATTTGATTTGTACGGGGTTTCATCCTCGAACCTCCTTGAAACTTATGAGCTCCTGATATTATCCTGCTGTTTGCGGGTACTGCAGTGGTACTGCATAAGGTAGGTACTATTTATGATACAGATATATTTTTTTCACGACCAACTAAGGTTTTACAATTCGACCTTTGCGAATAGTATAACATACATCCTACTAATCCCTACTAATAATATTATTAATGAGAAAGTAACTCTGTCTGTCTGTTACGCTTTCACGTCTAAACCACTGAACTGATTTTAATGAAATTTGGTACAGCGATAGAGTTGACCTTGACAAAGAACAAACGATAGTTTTTATCCCGGACTTTTGAAGAGTTCTCTTGGAAACGCGATATAACCGACCTCGACGCGGGCGAAGCCGCGGGCAAAAAGCTAGTTAATATTATAAATGTACAGTTTGTGGGAGTGTATGGATGTATGTTTGTTGTTATTATTTTAAGCAAAAACGGCTAAACTGATTCGGTTGAAATTTGGTATGTAGAGAGGTGATACCCTGAATTAACACAAGTAGGTATGCTCGTTTTTATCCCGGTCAAAATTGATGAAACCGTATAAGTAACGATATTTGTTGAAAAAAAACTGTGTTTGGGAGGTAACGAAAACGCTGCCTAAACCCTTTAAGGTATAACAAAATAATGTATCGTGTAATTAATTGTGTATTTTACGGAAAAGTCGTATACGTCTTTCTCTTAAGGATAAAATACTAAATCTATCTGAATACTTTAACTAGTGGGCAATTATAAAGCTAACTTGGAAAGCTTTTTGCATAAATACAGTATTAATCAATGTGATTACATAGTTGTCGATCCAATGGACAAGGATGACGTCCCATCTTATTTTGGATTCAATGCTACGGTTTTAAAGTTCAATTTGATTTGTACGGGGTTTTATCCTCGAACCTCCTTGAAACTTATGAGCTCCTGGTATTATCCTGCTGTTTGCGGGTACTGCAGTGGTCCTGCAATAAGATAGGTACTACAGATATATTTTTTTCACGACCAGCTAAGGTTTTACAATTCGACCTTTGCGAACAGTATAATATACATCGTACTAATTAATCTTATAAATGTACAGTTTGTGAGAGTGTAACTTGTAACTGTAACTTGGAAAGATAATTAATCCTTATCATTTTAAATACGAGTACGTTAGTTGACATGAGCATTTCATGAAGATTGTTTTTCTCTTAACATCATGCAAATTAAATAGATTAAGAGAAATAGCAAAATAAAAAAAAACGCGCCACAAAATTAATGACGTGTCGCCGGGACAAGGCTGGACCGCGCGGGCAGGGTAGAAAACAATTGGCTCATCGCTGAATACCCGAATACTGTACATAACAACATACGATACTAAAATAAAACAAACAGGGTGAGCTAAAAAAATTGCTAGCTTTTAAAAATGGCTAGCTATTGAAAGATAACCTTGTAATATTCATGCTGTGATTGGAAATTCTGGTAGTCTTAGAACTTTTTCAAGTGTCCTGCACTGGATATATTTAGACGATATTTTCGCAACTAGTTTTTGTGTGAGTAAGTAATGCGAAAAACAGTGTTATTTTTATTTCGTTTTATGCATTTATAGAAAACTTGAGAAGTACTTGTAAGAGCTTTTCCTTGTTTATTGATTTAGAGTGATTAAAAATTTTACCCGTTACCACTTTCCAACAGGTTTGGCGGAGTAAATGTGGTTTAGTTATTAAATCACTGTTACTTTGAAAAGTCGATATGTATTGGCTCCAATAGACTTTAAAGTTATAAGCTAAGATTTAATTATTATTAAAAAGATTAAAATTTACTAACGCTCAAAACGACTTTCTTTAAAACGGTTAAGTCACGCATATTTATCGGGATAGCCCGACCAATTTTGGAGGCGGGTTCAGTTCACGAAAAAGGAGCTTCGGGTGGTTTTCGAATTTAGTCGGGTAATTTCTTATGGATACAGCTTTTTACTCTAGCCCTGTTTTACAAAACTTCGATTAAAAATATGTAGGTGTATTATAGTGTAGGTTTAAATAACGTTTAAATGCAAAAAATAAACGCAGCTCTATCTTATTTAGTACTGTGAAAACTATATTTTTTTAGCATTTTCAGTTATAATCTGTACAATATAAAAAAAACAGTTAGTAAACAAACTCAAATTGGATTTATAATATAGTTGAGAAATATTCAGGAGAATATTTGGAAAAAGCATCACAAAATCGATGCCTACACCGACACATAGCTCTCCCCATTTTCCTACCCCCGCGCGTCCTCAGGTCATTCACTGCGCGCGAAACAAGCTTAGCTACCAGGGCTGCAGTCACGCTAGGAGGATCGATAGATGCAATTTCACAACTTCATCCCCTAAAGCCTCTTCCCTCGTATGGTCCCCTAGTAGCCAGCCAAAATCATAGTTTTTCTATTTCATCTAACATGAAGTTCGTGCGAAATTGTGAAACTAGTTTATTGAGTTTGACATTTTGAGTCGTATTTTGTTATTTTGCTCAGTTCAACAAACTTTGTTTTCAATAGTTGTAAGTGTTAACTATTACATTAACTACTTTTTAAAACAAGATTTTGTCTCTATAACCCCGAAGAGAATAGTTTTATGTATTATGGCGGTACTTCAACTAGACGATACGCATACGACTTCATTGCGCGCCAGGATTAGCAACCCCTAAGGTGAGAAGGGGTAGGGCGAGTACGCCCGAATGTCGTGGCGGGTGGGCCTTGTGGTTCTATGTATGGAGTTGTATGCATTATGCACGAGGTGTAGGTCAGAATAAAACGCAGGCAAAGTACTAATGTCACTGTAACGTATTTTTTTTAATCATTTTGAAACATCACTGACGAAATTCAACGGAAAACATCGTGAGAAACAAAAATCGGAGTCTGTAGGTTGGTATTATTATTGTATACAGGACCAGCGACAATAATAAGTTTCCCAAAAAATATAAAGACTAACCAGATTTTTTTATCCTAAAGTCTTTGTCCTATTCATTCGTACTGTCGTAGCACATTACTTCGGCGTTATTTTATAAGTGATCTGTAAATACCTATCTTAAATACACGAATCTAATGAAGTTTTTAAAGTAAATTTTTATTTTTATTACTTACAAGATATTTGTAATTTATTAGTTTTTGTTATAAACACTATTGTACACCAAATTTTATCCAAATAAATGCTTTATTTTCATCATTATCTTAATCGTTCTAGCATGTTCTATATTTTCGGGCCTCAAGTACCTGTTTACGAGTAACGCTCTTGCAGTCAGGTTTCAGAGAACTGCCGCGCCTCATTTATCAAACATTGCCGCCTCGGTGTGATGTGTCAGCTGTCATCGCTACAAAGTTTATTATCCGGCCATTATGCTCTGCAATCAGCAAATATTTTGTGAGTATGTCTGCATGGGAATCATGTAACATATGATACTAATTTGTAAGTATACTGGTTTGTGGCAAAGTCCGTACGTCACGTACTTTATGGCTTAATCTATGACCAATTTATTACTTGAAAAAAGTCGCCAAGAAATTGTTTTAAAGAATTTAGTTTATTCGTGGTTAAAAGTAAAACTCGTTGCTTGCAATATGAGTAAGGATTTTGAAAATATTTTAATGTAAATATGTTTAAAAAACAGATACACAACAAGAAGACAAGTAAACATAGTTAACCACCTAGATGCATATGTTCCCGTTTAGAGGACACGGTCACTCGCAAAGACGCAATAAGTGCGACGTCCATTTGCTTATCTCAATAAAATGCTGTGTCGCATTTTATTGAGATAAGCAAATGTAACTTAGGTTACATAGTAATCAAATGAACGCTAACGTTTATTACACCGACATGTGTAACACGTCTAATAAATCGTTACATGTCGCATACACGTAATTTCACGAATTTTCGGTTTGTTATAATGGTTGGAAAATCAATTAAACTTCAGTAATAAAATGTCTAATTGCACACCAAAAATTAAGGCGAAACCGTAAAAACCTCAAAGCAAACATCACTAGATCGTAAAAGGTGATGAATGGAGGGTTCAAGATCAGGCAATGATCCGCCGCCTGCGCGCGCGCCGCTCGAGTGCGCGCGCCATGTTGTGGGCGGAGCTTACGAGCCGTCTCGACCGAGCGCATCTTCCTTTAACTCGGTGTTCCCTGGAAACACTGCGTTGGAAAGAGAAAAGTAGCTTTGAAATTCTAACACCTATCACACGCACTCCTTTGTCGCCCTGTCTGTACCTGCTGAAATATTTTTAAATTGATTGTAGGTGCCTATTTAAAACATGCTTAATTTAATTTTATAGGTTTTTAATGTATCTTGAGCGCTGGAGAAGAGCTTTTTATGTGATCGGACGAGAGCTCACATTAAGTGCACTGTAAGTACGGGAAAACAAATTTATTTTTACAAAACCAACGTCTTTATATTTGCAGTTTGTTTGAATCTCACAAAAATTATAATTACAATAGCCAATCGTAGTATTAATGTTTACTACAGTGGCAGTGATTGTTTATAGGAAAGATCAGCAACCCGCGCGGGCGCATCCGTGACGGTGGCCGACCCGTATTTATAGCACCATTCGATAATAATGATTTATTTATTTATAACGACATCATATTACGTCACTTTAGTACGTACATAATGATGTAACATCAAAAATGTAACGCTGGATGACGTAGGTGTCTTATGTGTACTCGCACACCGTACTGCGATAGGAGCACAGCTCTATATAATTCATCATAGTTGCAGGTTATACTAACAATCAAGATAGCCATACAATCAATATCACTTTTTTTAGTATTCATCTAGGTTATTAGGTACCTATATCAATTTTTTATGGTGTTCATTGCTGTTCATGTGTATGACGTGCATTCAGTCCTCTACATACAATAGGTAGCGACGTAAGTGCTACTTGTACAGCAATAACGACGTGCGCTTGGTTTAATATCCTTCATTGTCTTCCTTGCACTCGTTTCAGTGTTGTAAAGAACTGCCAAACGCCATTGATTCTTTATCGCTTGGCTACAAAAGTGAGACGTAAGGCAGTGTAATAAAGTTTATTTTCAATTGAACATCTTAGTTTACACGTGCGCGAGTAAATAAATCCGGCAAGTTTAATGCAAAACTTTTGGTTTACGCTTTATGGTAAATATTTGGTGTACGTCGTATAACTGTTTTATAGTTCTAGTAAAATGTTTGGTTTAATTGTGCTAGGTCAAGAGCGGGCGTTCGACAGGCGTCCTTGCGACGGGTAAATATTATTGTCTAAGCGGGTTTTCCGCTGTTTGGGTGTTTGTATGAGTTTGTGGATGATACAGACAGGGGATCCGCCAGTGCATTGACCTACATATTCTCATTACATATCTACACTACCTTCAACCCTTCTTAGAACTTGTTACTCGATCGCTAATTAAAAAGCGGTCTCCGTCCGTTCTACTAATACGATCATAAAAGGGTAGGTATAGAAACTTTGACTATTGTTGGCTTCCCCATTAAACTTGTTTAGCTTTCAACTTTACTAACTTATTTTTTATACGTGCTATTTCATTTTTGTAATATTGCCAGTCTGACGTGTACCGGTATAGCAGCAGGTTCTATCCCTGGTGCGCGGTGGGTAAAAGCTTTAGCGAGTTTAGCTTTGCCAATAACCTAGTGTGTAGAGGCGGGCGTGGGTGTGGTGGGGCGGCAGCGGGGCGGCGCTGGGCGGAACACAGCGGAGGTGCGGCGCGCGCGCACTGTGAGCTCGCACGCGCCCCGACGCACACGCACGTGCACGCATGAAGACCGAGGACCAGACCACCGAGGAGGCGGCGCGCCGCCCGCCCGCCACCAGGCGACAGGAGAAGCCACCCTACTCCTATATCGCCCTCATAGTTATGGCAATTCGCCACTCGCCCAACAAAAGGCTGACGCTTAGTGAGATCTATGCGTTTTTGCAACAACAGTTCCCGTTTTTCCGCAGTTCCTATCAGGGCTGGAAGAATTCCGTTCGGCATAACTTAAGCTTAAACGAATGTTTCGTGAAGTTGCCCAAGGGGCTGGGTAGGCCGGGGAAGGGTCATTATTGGACAATAGATCCGTCTTCAGAGTTTATGTTTGAGGAGGGTTCGTTCAGAAGAAGGCCGCGTGGCTTTCGGCGCAAGTGTCAGGCTTTAAAGCCTCAGTTCGGGAGCGGAAGTTACCTTTGCGGAGGAGGTGTGCCGTCACTGCCACCGTCTCAGGCGTCGGGGTACGAGTTGGCCGGTGGAAGCGGCGCGGGTGCGGGTAGCAGTGGCTCCATCGACTACGGAGCTTGTGCCTACTCGCACGCGAGTTCTGGCCAGCAGCTGGCGTACGGCGGCGAGTACTGCGCATACGGGGCCATCAACGAGCGCGAGTGGCCGCTGGCGTACGGCGGCGTGGAGCCCGGCTACCGGCCGCCGCCGGCCTCGCCGCCGCCGCACCACGAGCTGCCGGACCTCATACCCAACTACCAGTACGCCGTTGCCAACGACCATGGTGAGTCAGCGTTACAACTTTCATATCTATTCTTTTCTATATCTAACTTTTAGAGCCTTTAAACTCTGATTAAGACTAGTTTGGCTTTCCGATGCCTGACCAAAGATATTATGTAGTTTGAAAGGTTGGTATATAGCCTAACCCTTTTGAATTTGCAGTAATTATTTCCCATCCTAATTATGTTGTTCAGTTCTGAATTGTTTTATTTACAAATTAAGGATGATCATAAAGTTATTGTTTTTTAAGCACGTTTGAATTATACATCTGCATTGATGTATGCAGATCTACGGCAAACTGAATAGGGAGATAATAATTTAGAAGCACTATCAGGTTACTTAATAATTTGTATGTTTTTAGATTTAATTAATTTTAAAAGATTTAATTAAAATTCTACCAAAGGTTCCATCTTAACAAGTGACAAAGAAAATTACTGGTTTTTGTTGCGTAGACCGCGTAGCCTTCCGCGTAGCACTCATACATTGTAAGTTACGTCGAATATACCTGGTTTTCTCTCTTCCATGAATATTGAGGCTCTAATAGAAATCAAAGCTTTGATTATAGTAAAGCAGATAAGAGTATTGTAATAACAGTGTGGTTTATTGTAACATTCTAATAATTCTTTCGAATAAATAAATAAATTAAAATTATACGCAAAAATTTTCGTATACTTCATCCTAGTACATTATTAAATCTTCATTTCAAAAAATTTAATTTTCGAATTGTTATTGCTTTTAACTTACATGAACGAAAACAATATTTCTGTGTCCGTCGGATGGTTTGTGAATAATTTTGAATACTTTTTTTGACTGTGATAAAGCTTCAAGCAAGCACAAATTGATCAAAGCACAATGTATTAAAATAACGCGTATATTTAGTATATTTTTTGTTATTTGTTTTTAAAGAAGCTTCTGTTGTCCAGTCAATCGAATTATCCGACGGCTCAAATAGATTTTTACTTTATAGTTACAACCAGTCGTCATCTGTTTTTCATTATATTGTTACAGAGTTTAGCTTATAAGTTTATTTAATGGATTCTTATCCTTACCAATTAGAAATCTGATATTTATAATATTTATCTTTTTACACACAATCCTAATCAGATTCTTACAAGAAACGTTTACAAAAGAAAGGCTACGCCTTTTATAAGCCTTTATTAGCCCATAGCAGGAAAAATGCTTTGCTTAAGAGGCGCTTCAGAGTAACAGGCAAGTAAAGATTAATTCTATATCAATGCAGTTACAAATCTCAGGGTGTCCACCAGTGTAACGCTTGAATTATGGACAAAATCTTAAGAGGTGAAAAATGGTCTCCATTTTATAATGTCACTATCTGTTCTATCGGTTCCGCACACTATTGATCCCACGAGAACATATAATGGGAATTATAACTATCCTTCCAGATTATAAACAACCTGTGTACTAAATTTCGTCCAAATTTTTCTAGTGATTTTTGCTTGAAATCCTACGATGGGTGTCTTGAGAAAAATAGTAATCATCCCGAGGAGGCTGCATTTCATTAACGGATATTTCTTTACATAACCATTAAATGAAATGAAATATCGATTGACATTATCTTCAAATTCAAAATTATTTTAAATAGTTTCCACTTAAAAATAAAGCAAACACTGTAGGTATAAACTAATTGTTTTACCGTAAATAATTACTCGCCGATGCATTTATTTGGTCGTTAAGGTTCTATTACACTGTAGTTTTAAATAATTGCAGATTCAGATATAAAACAGACTGAGCTATTAATCCTGAAGAAGAAATAAATAAAAAATAAATAGCAAAAGGCATTACATCAATATTTTGGAGGCAAATGGCCAGTAATTGGTTTATAAAACGTTAGTTAAAACTCGGCCGCGGTTTCTTCGGAATGTGTTAATTATTTGGAAAGTTTGTTTCAAACTCAAGTTTGGTCACTAGCTAGATTTTTAACTTGGTTCTATACATTTACTTATTGCAAAACATTTTTACATTGTTCGTTAAAGAAAAAAACATTAAACGGTTATTAATAAGGTAAAATCATAGGTGACTAAAAAAGTCTACATTTTGTTGCTGTTCAAATACTCAATAATAACAAACTAAAGATAGTTTTTCCTCAACTAGAACACTTTTCTCACTCATTTTCCGTCACTCGGATAGCCTTAGGATTCTTGAATTGCTTCAATAAGGGATATAATTATATTATTTGAATGAAACAACAATACTCCTCCTCTGGTTCCTCTGTAAACGTTGTGAGAGAAATTTTACAAATATGGGAATGTTCCGTCTTTTAATCCACTTACCGTACGGCAGTTCAACGAATTATCACTATGATCAATGAATTCTGTTAGTTCTTATGATTACTTTCGGGAGCCGTAATTTATCTATTGCGCGAGACTTTTTCTGCGTGATTATAGAGAGATATGTTCCGAAGTCGTTTTCCACTGATCAGCGTTAAGTTTTAAGTCGTAATGAGATGGTGATATAAAACCAAAATTATGAATACATAGTACCATCCTACTGGCTACTAATATTATAAACCCGAATGTTTGTACGTAGGAAATAGAAGGTATGCATTTATGTTTGTTACTTTTTAGCGCAAAAAACTACTGAAAGGATTTAGACAAAATTTGGTACAGAGACACCATGTACCATATAACCTTTTTATGTTCCCGTGGGCTCATTTGCGATTTGTAGCAAGCGGGCTTGCGGGTAACAGCTAGTAATGGATAACCTATTTTTACTAATATTACTTGGTAGAGGAGGTTAAGTACACATCACTTGCCTCATTACGCCAAGGTCCCACACGCGTCGCAAGAATTTATCTCGCAGTAAATCAAGCTTATTTCCCTTAAAAAAAACCCACTTGAGCTGGCACCCACTGGTACCGACATCCGTAATCCTCGGCTCAACTCTCAAGTACTTTCGAGTGCTCCATAACTAATTATTCAATTTAGGCACTCACTTATCACTGATAGCAGTGGCTAATAGCGACGTGTGATTTTTTTGATATTATCATATTCAAATAGCGTGAGGAATATATTGTGTTACTCTACGAATGAATGCTGGCCTTTATCGGAAGGTTTTTTTTATTGTATCCTAATTTTGAACTTTATGTGAGTTTAGTTAAGTATGCTATTCCGATGATGTTAGAGCTAGACACTCCCGGTGATTCCGTTTTGAAATTCAAATTCCCGCTTCAAACTCGACGCGGACGTATTAGCATCGCATATATTAGATTTAAGTGTGTTGTATTTCGATCAAACCTCTTTACTGATCTGGTTTCCTAGTATCTCATCTCTATACCGGCCATCTCAGATCAATAACTGTGCCAAACGTAGCCTCTGAAGGATGGCGCTGCAAAACTCAATGCAAGTTATTGACTAAAATGCCTTCCAGCCAGATTGTTCTACCAGGGCAGCATGACCTATAGGAATTTCGCATGCATGTGCCTTAAAAATCCATTGTTCTAGCGCATACGTCAAAATAAAGGGGAACATCAACCAAAAAAAAATAAGTCAACAAGCAGATATTGCAAAAGTTTCTAAGTATCAATTCTAAGATTTATACTTAAAAATTAATGTAGCTAAAATAAATAATAAGTTTTGATTTAAATATTTATAAACTCGTTTACTTAATGTAAATAAATTATAACAAAATTAGAGCACCGAACCTCCTTAGCGTACTCGGAAAAGTGCCTTCTTATTTGATTTTACGTAACAATTTTTCTTAGAAAAAAGAATCTTTTCAATAACCATGGTCCGCATTGCCCGCAAATAGAATTTACTTAAAGTAGCTAACGTATACAAGTATTACCAATCAATTACGTCATTTAATTAATATCATAAAGCCTCGGTACATTTATAAGATTTCTATATTGTGAGTGAAAAAGTTCTGATTCTTCGAATAATTCATTGATACAACAGTTTATATTTATACAATCATCGGGATTGTTTTCGAGAACCTATTGATTTGTATCAAAACTTTTCCCTTATTAAATTATACGGTTGAAGCATTGAAAGACAGAATTTCAACGTTCTTTATAATCTGCTGAATATTGAAACTTTTAGCTTTGGGGAAAAAAATGATTGTTTAATGGAAAAGTGTTTTATGTAAAACATTTTATTTACTGTACCGTTAGAGTCAGCTAACTTCTAATTTCAAAAATATTTTCTCTAAGTATTATTTTTGAAAAGTCAGCAGTTATGGGAAAGATATGTCTAATGTTTGAATGAATGACGTTCCCTCTTACGATAACTGTTCACAAAAATAACGTCTCGGAACGAACAATGGATGCTTCGTGACGTCAGTCGAGTCCACCTTCGCTTTCATGTGACGCAGACTGCAGTATTGATCGATCAGGAAGCTAGCTCCAGACTAGATCTGTGCTCCTAGTACCATTTTAATTCTGTCGCCTGCGTATTGCACCCCCTGCGGCGCGTCACACTGAAAATTAGTTAATATCGACTGAATTTTTGCATTATAATTAGAATTCTCTTTGTTTTCAATGGAAATCCTTTTTTGAATTTTGTTTTAATTTGCATATTGCGTTTTCGCGTTCGTTTTTCAAGGAAAGTCTCTGCACGCACCGGCTGAAGTGCAATAGTGCAGGAGGTTGCATTGTGTTGAGTGTACTCCTATTACCTCTGCGCTCCTAGTACTCCGATGCCTTTGTATCCAACATCGCTCAATATTTAACAGGACGTCGAGAACGTCACCGGCAATGGAATGCATAATGTATAAAGACTGAATTTGAAACTCAGGTGTTGTTATTAAAACTATTTTACAGTTTCGATCAAAAAAGTAACCTGAGTTATTATTTTCACTTTAATATTTTTTTATTTACGGGATAAAATTAACTTATATCACCGTTCCAATATGCTAACCTAGGCCTAACTTAGAAAAGTTTATGTTTATTTGCGTTTGTAGTAACTTTCATAAAAGGTTCTTACATATATGAATTAAAATAGCATATTAGGTAATTTTACTTAAGCACGATTTTTTCAAACGTCATGAGTTACCTATAGGTAAATAAATATCTTCTTTTTGTAAGTATCAAGAATAATACTTAAGACGTGAGTAAAATAATATTACGTATGAGATGTTTCTCTTGAGCTCGGAGTCGACATTTCCTTATTGGTAAACCTGAAAAAAGGATGAAACAAACTAAGCGGAAACTCTCGAATGATTAAATACAATACTTAGGCATATGCGAGCTGAATTGCACTTTATTCTGTAGCTGCTAGAGTCGCTTTAGTATAATTATGAGCTTTCTGTACGCAATTGGGTATATTGTTGACCGTGTGACTCAATTAAACTCTTATTTTTCGCAGTTTATTAATTAAACTATGAGTGGCTGCATTTTCCAGTCCCTATTATGAAATCAACATAATTTCCAGCTATATATTTTGTAAGATTCTTGCCCAGGCTCGCCATTTAGAACCAAGAGCCAGATTGATCAGAGTAAACTTATCGACCAAACGACACACATGTCTTGTTTTCTTAAGAACTATGCAAATATAACAAATAAAAAACTTATTGTACCTTACCGATAAAAGTAGTAAGTACATAATACGAAAAGTTACATACCAATACTTCACTACGTTACAATTTTGAGCTCTGCAACAGTTCCAAACCTACGTGAGTACACAAATGTTGTATACATCGCTAAACTGCTAATATAACACCCGAAGATTAAGGCAGAATGTACATAGGCGGCCAATATATACGGAGTTCGGAGCAGGGCCGGATAATCGAGGATTTATTGCCTCCCATGTGCACATCGGACCGTTTCTGAGAATACTCCCTTACGACGGTCGTAAAAGCTGCGGTAACATGTGCAATGGCAACGTCTGCATCAGTCGCGAGGCGGCTCTGGTGCTACGTTTTAAGGTCATATAGGCCCGTATATAGGCTGAATACTTTAACGTGGAGTTTAGTAGCAAATAGAAATTGAAATGGAAAAAGGTTTTCTGTAACTGTCTTAAGTAGAAATCTAGGCCCGTATATAGTACCTAGTTAGTATCGATTTAGGACTATTATAGTTGAGATTGAAAAAGGTTTTATTTGTTTAAGTAGAGATCTGTGGTCTGAAAGTGAACAAAAAAATTATGTATCAAAACGTGAAAGTAAGAACATACAAAAAGGTTGTGTTCTATAACTACTTTACTTAATTATTCTAATGTAAAATATTCTACTTAATTCTCTGAAAACTTCTATTTATGTGCTATAGAATCGATTTCATAATTTTCTTTTTACTTTGGGCCACAAAGGATCGCATTTCTAATATTCATGTGTGAATTGCTGTCTGTCAAAAGCGTCAATGTTTCCGTTTTATTTTTCTTATCTCTTCAAATAAACTGAGGTAAGCGTCGCTTCGCGTTTGTCTTGATTGCAACTTTCATCTAATTGTGCTGTAAATTGTGTTCGTTAGGCTACCAAAATTATCAGCACTCAGCTTTGTTCTCAGGGAGCATCTGTACGAGTATGAAGTATTGATATTAAACCCAGAGCTTTTATCATACATCGGTAAATGATGTCCCCGTTTCCTCGCTACTCGTAAAGTGTAATAAGTCTTGTGTACTTAGAATGTTTTATGTTTTTGTTCTCGATAGCTGCATCACTTGCTATCTTGCCGCAGACGCATAACGCTCTACAATGCAAAAGCTACTTATTTATTTCCAAGAACTATTTGGAAAACATAAACACGATAATCAAGATTATTTTCCTTGAGATTGAAACTCTACATTTTAACCTCGCTTTCTAAGAAGTAACGAATCAGAGTTTAAAATAAAAGCGGTAATCAGTACATACGTAATTTGAGCAGACACTAGATCGTTTAATACGATTTACTTGAATACAAAACCATCATAAAAATATAAAGCTTGACTGAGTAGAGAGCGCGGTGTGATGTATTTTAGTTTACGTGAGGATAATGGCGCGCTACATGGCGTACGCCCGACTACGGCGGGGCGCACGCGCACGCTCGAGTATGATGTGTTTACATGAACGCCCGTTTGTTCGAACCGTTTGATCTTTATAAATGCAATAGGTATTTCAAAAATATCGCCGTCGGCGGAACACTAACGTTCGCTTTAATAAAAAAAAAATCGAGAATGATTTTTAAGAACGACAACCTTGATGCTTGTTTACGCCTGACTATAGGTGCTCAGTTTATGAGCATTTTTGATTTAACGTAACTGACGTGTGTTTGGAAATTGTATTTCAGTTTGTTCAGTACAGTACGCAGAACGCCCTATCGGCAACACTGGCCCAAGGTATGACTAAGCCTGAGTTACAGAGAAGTCGAGGTGTTTTTAATTTACGACTGGCCTGAGATGTGTGTACGATTAATTTTGATAGCCAGCGACTGCAATCACCTTTAAACTGTAGGTATTCAACGGCAAGTCAGCTGTGACTCAGTTTGAATCGGATGTTGCGGTCTTTTGTCTTACATTGTAAGTGAGAAACAGTGATCGTTAGGAAAGTGATAGGTAAATAAACTATAATAATATTCATAGTGCATATATTATCATTATTCACCTATCTGCTTAATACTTAAATATTCGCTGCCACATATTTAATTGTTTTTTATTCACTCTACTACCGAAAACTGAAAAGTAGACTGTAGGTAACTAAACGTGATTACGGTCGGAAACCCCAAAGGGTAAAAACTTAAACCTTCAGCTCTACTGATCTCATCGAACTGTTTTAACTAGGTAGTTGTAAATCTCAAAGCTGATTATTTCTGTTACCGGTTTACCAACAAAAAACATTAATATCGAGGTTTTGCAAAGTCATAAATTTCTTGGAGGGCTGATTGGTGATCCACAAAGCTTTCCTTATATTCATTCTTTTATTCCACCACTTTAAAATCTCTCCTTTTTCAGTTCAAGTAATTGCTAATGTTTGACCCTTAGGATAGTAATAAAGCGAAAACCGTTAACACGTTACAATTAAACGCCATAACTAACTACGGTAATACTCCGTTTCAAAAAAAAAATACAATTCATTAGAATAACTTACCACCTTCAAAATGTCAGATACCGTGAACCTGCCACCTTTATTTGAAATCGAAATACAGACCAAGCAACATCCCTTTTCCGGCGATAGATAATACATTAACATGTTTTAAATAACATCTTTGGTATTGTTCTATTTTGTGCTCGATATAAATAGCTCGAGTAATTGACACACATCGATTCATTTCACTCGCTGTGTGCGGTCGAAGAAATCGATCCCTTCCCTTCATCTCTACGGGCGATATGCCACACAATGTGGGATTTGGTGGTGAATTGAAAGAAAGTAAATGTAATTTAATGGTTACGGACATGTAGAAAAGTGGTACGATTGCAGCGACATTTTGCATGTCACATCCAGCGAGAATGTATAATTAGATATTACTAGCTGTTGTATGGTGGTTATATATATATATGGCTTTGTTTTTATGAAGATTTAATCATTGTAAAGAACTCATGCCAAATATAAAATTTTGTCGAAATTCATACGAGCTTTGCAGCCCTTGTTAACCTAATACGGGGGTTTCAGATGCCGCTCTCTGAGCTATAACAGCGGTAGCATATAACGCTCACAAAACGAAGCTTAATATTGTTAAGAGAATTTCCAAAATCAATTCAGTAGATCTAATTTCTCACGCTTACCTTACATAGTGTAACATTTTACTACATAAAATAACCAGGTCGACCTTAAACTTTGCTGTCTAACTGTCTTCCATCTATATTAATAAAAAACATGTAAAATCTATGAAAATACCTACTAATTGGACATCTACATAAAGATTATGAAGAATCCTAATTAAGTCTTAACTACGAAGATTATCTAACAAAAAACCTTTTTCTCAAGAAGTAACAATATATTCTAATTGGTCATTACTTTTCAGGAAGACCGTAGCATATTAACGATATCATTCAGATTGAATTTGAAGCTAAAAAACAATCCACAGCTTCACCGACTCTTCAAATTCAATTCCATCTTAGCAACTAACACTTTAAGAGTAATCTATCCAATATATCAGGACACAACCAAACACTAATCACACTAAAACTTACCTATAAATTACAAATAACTATATTTATCGATCACAGCGGTATCGATGGGTGGTCGTAGCCTACGCAAACAAACAAGACTCGTTTTACAACAAACAGAACGTTACCAAAAAGGTTGAAACTTTTCGACGTCCCTTCCAAAGGGCAAAAAATTAACCCTGTTACGTTGCAATGCCGAGTATGAACCCTTTTTGGATAAAAAACTTGTATATTTTTTTCGAGACCAGATATCCGATGTCAAACGGAACGACTTTTTATTTTCTTGCACATACACATTCGCATGGTGATAAAAGTAGTGATAAAAAATGTACAGGCAGCAAGGTTATATCAATGGCACAAAAATATAATGTTCAATGGAAAGAAAAATTTCATGTTGCTTCGTTTTATTGGAGCAATGAAACAGTTTCAGTGTATGTAATTTAATTTTTGTAATTCGTGAGCTTAATCGCGCACTAAATTCATAGGTAACATACTAATAAATAACAAGACAAACAAACATTTATAATCTCTATTTTAAAACAATATTTTCCTTGATTTAGGGTGGATCGATGGCGCAATACCAGAATATGTTTCAGCGTTTGTGACTTGAAAGATTTCGGTCTCATCGACGATTATTTTCATTCAGGTATAAGTTTAAAGTTCCTACAATCTCATCGCGAATTGTTACTTACTGTGTTCAAAATAATCCGATATATTTAAATAGTTACTGTAATTACCTTTTTCCAAATAAACATGACTGGTGTTTGCGTACCTCCTTATTAAACCTCACTATGTCAATTCTCTTGCTCGAATATCTTTACTAGGAATCTTGAGCCTACTATTGTATAAAGGGTAAGGCCATTATGAAACCGGATTATTTTGCTCCAAATTTCTGGAATATTGCGTCTTCGTGAATCCTTAATGCCAAACTCACGAAATTTAATCCATCTTCAAACTAATCAATGTTTCAGATATCACACATATACATACATTTTCGGCGTCGTAAATGAATGTAATTAGGGAAACGTGCCCGACTAATGTAAAACAAATTATCCAGTTTTTATTGCTGCAATGATATAAAAATATTTTGATTACCATCGTAAATTTCCGGCATTCAGGATTCACATAATTCGCTGGCGAAGATTTTACATTTTGTAAATTGTTTTTAATATGCAATTGCTGTGCGACTTATGCGAATTCTTTTTCATCAGCTCCAGGAACAGTACTTTATCTGTTGTTAACTGTTCGTACCTGTGTGCGCTACTTAAATTCGAATAAATCTATAGTTAAACTGTTAAAGTAGTGTAATTTGGTAACGGGCGCGGCGAGTGCGCCGAGAGGCGGGCGCGCTCTGCGCCGGCGCACGTCTCTCGTCGCCTGCCAACTTGAGAGCAATTTATCCCATCGGCAAGGCCCTCTTCTTGGCGTGATCTATGGCTTTAAAAAGCGATGACAAGTACCCGAACGTTGCTTATGAAACGACTGTGAAGTACTTACAGACATATTTATTTTCACTACAAAAATTAAATGTAAGTTTGGCTTTCCTAGAAATCAAATCATTTAGAAGAATAAATTTATCAGGGCCGTGACTGTGGAGCATGGATAATCCTTCGCTGTCTCACTCCACAAAATAATATGATGTATGTCGTAATCGTATGATTTAACTCCGGCATTTATATTCAGCTTCCATTTACTTCTCGGAATCAATCGAATTATATAGATCTGTATAAAATACAAACGAGTATAGCATAGTTATATAAAAATTCTTGGAAAATGTTAACTTGGAGCAAGTTTTTATTCCTAAAACCGCCCAACTGGGAGCCGTTGCTAGGTTTGTTTAAATTATGGCGATTAGGTACCAGAGGCGTGCATGTGGCCGACAACAGACGAGCAACAGGCGAGGCGCGATCGATGGGAACTTGTGTAGTGTGCAATTATAGCCTAACATCCACATATTTTATGTGAACATGCTGCTGTGTGTGAGGTTTTACGCCGTCTTCACATTTATTATATCAACGCGTTGTCAGCGGTGCACTGGTTATTTTTTCTGTAGAGTTTGTGGTTTCGGAAAACTGTGGAGTCATCTCGTCAATATTCTTATTACAAATTGCTTTGTTGTAATACATTCGTGGTTTAACACCGTGCTAGTGTAATTTGTGTTGATTTGTAGACACGGATCGTATAATTATGTAAACTAGGTATATGTTTTCTTGCTATTTCTGTAACGTAGTACTCAATTTTACAATGGAAACTCGGAAAATATAACCTCCGATATTTTAGGCTAACTGTAGGTACAAATGGAATCTTTAGGCTCACCTCGTACATGTCTTTAATTATACCGATTATAACTTCCTGAAACGAAACTCTTCATAATTTCTTATAAATTAGCAAATTTATTAATCTCTTTAAACGCTAAGCGTGACATAAAATTAGTCTAAATATTTAACGTTGTTCATGTTACAGGCACGACGCCAATGTTCGCGGGGATGCGCGGCGTCCACGGCCAAATGTTGTCTGGGGGTTCCTCGATCAGCGGCCTGGGGAGCTTCGGGCTGCCGTCGCCGCTGCCGGCACTGCCTCCAGACCGCAAGGTCTACTCGACCCCGCCGCCGACGCCGCTGCCCACGCTGCCCTCCTCCGCCTCAGTCCCCACGCCGGGCCCACCGCCATCGTCCTCTTCGACTGTGCATACATACTACCAATAAACAATAGAATAACGGTATTCATCAACTCCTGAAAACAGCTGACAAGTTGTGTTTTGACAAGCGTTGCTCACGGAAAAAACCGTATTCAAGAGCAACGACAGAAAAATGTCGGTTTTAAGCTTTTCTTTGTCAATAACTTCTAAAATTAAGAGTTATTGGTACATTTAAGTAACCTTATCATCGTTTATGCTTATCAAAACGTTACTTGTCGTCAAGCCCTGGTTGAGTTGATTAATATCGGTATTTTATTCCTTTTGTACTGCAACGTGTACGACGCAGCAGACAGGCTATAGACTCTTCGAAGCAAGAGGCGTTAAGAGACCTTACAATGTGATGTTATATTATTTGCTGTCAGATTAGGGAAGCTTCAGTAAACTGCTTAAACTTAACGTAAGTCCGGACTCCAAACTAGAAAGTTCTAATGTTACAATACTTCACGAGTTATTCGCGGCTTATAACAACTTGCAGTTAAATATAATTCAGAATATTCAACTTTACAAACGTATGCTGGCGCCAGCAGCCGACACAGATGATCAATGTCATTCCAATCGTAATAAATAGCGTTGATTTCCAACTCACGCTATGTTTGCACGAAAATCGAAGCCAATTTTCAACCACGCGCTAAGTATTAATAATAAAATGTAGAAAGCTGATATGCTATTGTTTTTTTGCATATTTTATGCAGTTTTAGCATATTTTCTAAGTATATAAAGTTGGATTGGTGTTATTCGCTTATCACACTAATATCCTCTAAGATCATTTTGACTTCTAGGCAAAATGTTTTACACAATAAGTGGTAGGTATTACCCGTGCTTCTCGCGAAAGCTGTAGTCATTTCTATGATAAGAATTCACTGATTTATTTGATTACAAACTAAGCTGTTTATCGTATTAATTAAATTTGTATTTGTCGCTTGATCGGTGCCAAAATAAAAAGTGAATTGACGGACTGATGTCCCAAAGATATATTAGTAGTAACCGTAATCGTTAGTGTATTAGTGATCGTTTCATTTAGACAAATACGTAATTAGTGTAAAATTTAGTTTAAGTTAGATATAACTGTACTCTAGACGAATATATAATTAACTTACTCATTGTAGACCATATGTATTTATTTTTATATTTTAAATACCAAACTCTTCAGTGTACAAAATGAATGCTGCACGCATTTTTTCATTTATTGCTAAAAGTACGCGCATCTTTTAGTAATCTAATAGATATCAGGGAATCTGTAATGGTATAGTATCTAATCACATCGGTTTCCGTAGCTATGACAGGATTCAAGAAATAAATCGCTAACAGTTTTCCCGTCTTGTTATTGAAAGGGACGCCATCTGACGCAGTGCGTTGCGTCTTAAAAGTTGATCGAATCAAATCATCATACCTTCTAGAATTATTCGCTTCGCTGCTCTTTGATATAAAATGTAAATTATATACTTAGGAGTAAGTATAGACTGCTTTGTAAGTAGGTACAATTATATTGATTATTCTGTTCAAATATTTTTTTTTGTATCTAACATAAATTTCACTACAGGGCCCCGATACAGCTATTTTACAATGGCCGATGAATTAATGGCAATTGAATTAAATTTGAAATTATTCTTATTCTCTTAAGCATTTTGCCAATACAATAATTGGAACTTAATTACCTTGAGTTTAGCGTCCCACACTGAATTTCCAATTATTGTGTAGAAAAATGCTTAAGATAAAACGAAAATTGTCATTTTAAGCCAAATTTCATTCATTCATCGGCCATTTTAAAAAGCAGAATTGGGGCCCAGGCCAACCGCGCCATAGTAATTTTGAACCAAAGATAAAGTACTTATAGTAGATATTATAAACAACAGTACATGTATGAGTCATTAGTAAATTGCTAGAATAAATTATATTGTAAACGTCACCAAAGTATTATGTTAATATTTTCATTTTCATATTGTTTTTTTTTACGTGTCTTCACGCAGACGTATTCTATTTTCTAGTTGTAAGTTGTTTCTTATTAAATAAACTCTTTATATAATTTAGTTTGTCATTTCACATACTAATTAAACTTCTGTCTCTAACTTCACTTAGCGTTTCCTTTTTTATCAATCTTAATAATGAGTAGAAAGTCAAATTCACATTGGTATTGAAAGTTAACCAAACTTAAAAACTATTGAAACAATCAAATCATCTACATATATACCTCTATATTATAACATAAATCTTGCAAAAAGGTATAGTTTTGTGAGATTCCGTAAACACAATTGTCGGTTAGTAAAATTGTCCAAACATCGTCTGCTAATCAGCCGGGCGTGAGAGTTGTGCAACGTACCTTGTGTAGCTATTATTATTCCCGAAGCTGAAAGTATAATCCCGGGCGCATTTAGCTTATCTCGCGTTGTACAGTGGCACCCGTTGACAGCTCTCGACAACAGTTTTAACTCGATAAGTGGCCATTCTGTACTGACGTAGGTATCGTAAATAATATCCAAAAAACTATGCAGCCGGGAAGCGATGAGAGCTCGCTCTAGACGTGCTTTTTTTCAATGGAATTTCAAGTATTTTACGTGTTCTTAAATAAACCAGAACTTGGTATGTTTAATGTTTATACTCGAACCCGTTGAACCTGTGACAAACGAGAAAGAGTTACTTGTTTTGTTATAGGTGATTAGTTTTTTGTTTAGCTTAATTCTGCAATAATAAACCACTCCATATTTAGAGGTTGGATAATTCTTTGTACTAATAGTATTCTCTCTATTTCTTCCATCATAAGGACGTGTTTGCACTTATGCGGAGCTAGACAGAACCGGGAGGAGAAGTTCGTGCATTAGCCAAAACTAATTCTTAGAGTTAGTGACTCCGCTAACGATGTATCAATAGAAACGCATTCTAAACTCTTAGAAACAGTTAGATAGTGCTTAGGCATCTATTAGCTCTAATTATTGACACAGATGTAGCTGTAAAAGGTGTTTAATAAATGTATGAAAAACAAATTACAAAACAACACAAAATCAAAACAATACAATTAATATCTTATTTTGTGGTTACTGCACACCGGTACATGACATCCTCCAATCATTTTAGTCTTGCGATTTTCCCTTTGTGATCGTCTGAACTGTAGCGTGCCTAAGGTGAAGGTGCGACAAGCCGCCAGGCCTCTGTTACGCGGAACGTGACAGAATTTACAGTGACAAGTTTCCTCACACTTATCAGATTGTTCGCACTCGGCGGTGGAACATTTGTCAGCATGTCTGGTGCTGTGCCCCGACTTATTGCTGTAAACCCGGACTCCGTACAGATCCACACCCTTGTTGTAGCATCTTATTGGGGTAGGAGTCAGTTCTAAACTCGATGACGTCTGCACGCCGTGAACTCGGCTGATTGACAGGTCCTCACAGCTGATGCTGCGGTGGATCGATAATATCCTACTCAAGGGACTCTTCAGCAGCTTCATTTCTTTATCCAACTCATTTGTGTTCGTGGAATCATGACGAAAATTCTTGTAGTTACGAATCAACTGTGTCTGGATGGCGTTTGACTTCATGTGAGCTCGGACGAAGCAACCAACCTCTTTGTTGCATTTTGGGCTGTGCTGGTACTCGTAACAATCATTTTCTGAGTCCGATTCTATGATTGTATCTTCTTGACCACTTTTCATTACATCGTAGTATAGCTTTTTGGATAATGCGTGCATTGTACTTGAGAGCGGTGATATTGTTAAGTAGACAGTAATAGAAAAGGTAACTTGAATAAGAAATTAAAATTGGATAAAAATATTTGATAACAATATAATGTAATTTAAATTGATGTGACATTATGAGACCATTATGTGTAACTTTGAATGATATCCATAGATCAGATGGGACTCTATATCCGGAATGTAAGTGTTTTTACCATTGAGGTTTTAATTAAAACTTGTACCGAACAGCGGACAATATTGCGTGATATTAAGTAAGTTGTAAAAGTAGTGCCTATCTACCTAGCTAGAAAACGGCGTCACATAAACATGTATTATTTTTGGATAGACCCTTTTTGGATAGAACTCGAAAAGAAAAGTAATATAAGCGCCATCTGTCGAGATAAAATGAAGTTAAAACCATCATAAACGTATGAACGAACCATGAGACATGTTAGTTTATTTAAGACGCCCCAGATGGCGCACTGGGGTCGTCTACAATTACTTTGTAATAAGTTAAACAGAATATTCGATGTATAGGCCTTAAAATAACAAATTTTGAAATACAATATCTTAAAAATCTAAATTATTTAAAAACTTATTCGATTTGATTTATGCTATTACAAAATTGCCTGGTAACATTTTACTAATAAGTCAACAATCCCGAGTGTACCGACTGTCACGTCTGTCACTCAGAGAGCTACTTTCACTATGACGTTAATTTTGTTTATTTTTTGCAGCTGAACGATTAACCCCTAAGAACTAAGCCCCTTAACAATGAGCCAAAGATAATCTATTAAATTAAGTCTACATCACCACCATGAGCATCCATGAAAAGTTGAAAAGCCTCGTGAAGTATTTAAAATTCGCTACAATTGCCAGCAGTAGTGCTTTCTTTGTTTATTACCAAATTGGACAATCCTGTAAATCAATAGAGAAAATTGTAAATCCTAAAGTATTCGACAGAGAGAAGAAGCATGTAGCCGAATATATCTATGTGGATGATCCATCTTACAACAGAAACTTCCAGGTTGAATATGATAAGGCTGCTCGGCAATCAGTCGGTCTAGCCCGCATTTGGAAGAGCTTAAAGCATTCTTTAGCATGGAGACTCTTGTGGTTATGTCGACACGGAAATAAAGATCAGCGGAATATAGCACTAGAACAGCTAGCTGCATTCAAAAACAACAAGATATGGGATTGCTGTAAGCTTGCTCAAGCTATAGATAAAAATACAGCAGTGTTACTCGCCCGGACGCGAGGCGCAGACTTGCGATATTTTCTCCCGCCGCCTATCCACGTCCGACGAGCGGCTTTATCTTCTGAACTTGTCTCCTTTAAACTTAGAGATCTCATCATGGCTGTTCAGAATGTTAATCCTCATAGTTGTATTCAACATTTTCTCTCCAAGTATTTTTCTAATGTTCAGGAAGCAGCTATGGAAGCAGACAGTGTTCCATCCAAACCTGATAGTGTGAGTGAGAGAGACCTTTGTATACTGTGCCTGGATGCTCTTTATCATCACATTAGTCTTTTCAATACAAAGACATATGAAGATGACCACTCCATAGTTAAATTAATTAATATTGGTGCTTTACCTATATTAGCCGAAGCAATGCTCAGAAACCGTGATGACCCAGATTTTGATTTGGCCGCACTCAAGGTTCTGACTGTTATGAGTGTACATTGTAATTTACTCACAGACTTCTTCCAGAATGGGCTCATTAGGGAGCTTTCAAGACTTGTAAGATCAAAAGATATTCGCTTGTCAAGTTCAGCTGCAGTATGTCTTGCAAATTTGTCAGGAGAATACTGTTACAGACCTGGTTTATATCTACTACATCCACTATATAGAACTACTTCACCTACTACCTGTGACACATTATTGGTACATGGACTACGAGGTGGTGTGTTTGTCACATGGAGGCAACGAGACAAGAAATGTGCTGAGCCTATAGGACTGATAGAAGTAACTGTATCAGATATTGATATTGAAACCGCATGTGAACCACAATTTGATCCATCATGTGTCCAAGAAAAAACGGGAACAGAGTACCTTGATCCGGAAGTCCAACAAGTAATGGAAGATTACATAGAAATAGAGAATGAAGCATTGCTATCAGATTTAGAGGTTGTTCTTCATGACCTTCCTATTGAAGCATTGAGAGAACCAACATCTACTAATACTTTTACAGCTAATCAGAAGCGTATTGCACTCATCCAAGAAGAAGAAGACAAATGTAACTACACTTTGTGCTGGCCAAAAGACTGGTTACCAAAAGATATAAGTAATTTAAGAATACTTGGTGTGAATTATTGGAGCTCACTTTCAGAATGGCTTGAAAGATGTCCACTGCAAACAGCTGACATTGCCACTAGAGCTTCAGATATGGTGCCGGCTCTCATTGATGCACGTGTTGGAGGCAAGGAGACTCCAGTCGTTTGGTTAGCACATTCTATGGGCGGGCTCATTGTTAAGCAAGTGCTTGTTGAAGCCTCTCAGAGTGACCAACAACCATTTAAAAAAATAGCTGAAAATACTAAGGCTGTGTTATTCTTTAGCACACCTCATAAAGGCAGTTCTATGGCCACCATGCCACGAGCTGCCGCTGCAGTCCTATGGCCCTCTAACGACGTGAGGCAGCTACAGGAAAACTCGCCAACTTTATTAAATTTACACAAAGCATTCATACAGTTTGCGGATGCTTATGCATGGGAAACAATAAGTTTTGTGGAAACCATGCCAACATTAGTGACTGCGTTTAAAGTTCCTGTTCATTTTGTTGAAACATTTTCAGCAGACTTAGGTCGTGGAGAATTTTATCAATTACCTTTAGATCATTTATCAATATGCAAGCCAGGAACCAGACAATCAATTCTGTATACAACCGTTTTAGATGTCTTGCAAAGAAATTCTTTAAAACAAGTACAATTGCCATACTCTAATTCATTTGTTCACTGGTTTATTGAGTTTCTATGGTCATTTTTAAGAAGCAAAGCAAAGAAAGTTATGGATACTATAGATGAAAATCAAACGAATGAAGGTTTACGTTGGACTGAAAGAATATTGTTGAATACATTCACAGATGACTTCACTGATTGAATTATTTGTAGATGCAATGTTTTATTTATTGTAACTTAAGAACCGTTCCTAATTATTAGTAGATTTTATGTATAGATTTGTTTGGAGTTCTGTTTACTTTTACAATTGTTATTTAAAATTTTCTAAGACCATGTTATATTGAATTGTCAATGTCTTTTTTAGTGTATGAGGATCAGTGAATTACTTTGTAACTTCTTTATCATAAAAGCTGTTTTACTGGGTGAGACTATCAACTAGGGTTCCTATTGTAGGCTGTCAGTATTCAATGCATAACAAGCATAGTTAATTAAAAGCATGTTTGGCAATCTTATTGTGTTGTTCTCCAATAACTAATACTGTAACAGAAAGCGAACATGTAAGTAACAAAAAAAGTGTACATAATTATAAGTAGTTGTTTTTATTCACCTTTTGTCAGGTGGATTTTGTAAAATTATTAAAAAAATATCGTTTTGAATTTGATGCCAAAATGCAATATTTAAATAAAAGTATTATCTTTTAATCCTTTTTGTGTCTTTTGAGGTTTCTTTGGTATGCCCTGTATAAGCTGTACATAATATAACTTACTGACTGATCACTAAGTATTATAAACTTCAGTAGTCCAGCACACAAAAATAACAAATGTGACTAAGTGAAGGTTACCTATTCTACTTCTCACTTTAATTTCATACCAAGGTATTTAAGCTGCTTAGCCCAATATTAGGGCAACAAAAAAATCCTTGGTTCAGTATGATTAATCAAAAACGTTTGATATTCTTCAGATATAATTACAAATTAGTTTTTAGATTGGTATGGTAATTGTAGTAATGCTTGAAAGCAGTAAAATTTGTATACAGCTACTGCTGGAAAAATAATTCATCCATGCCGCATTTATTTTTATCCTCGAAATTTTGTTATAGCGCCATCTATACCGTTCTTTTTGAACCACTAAAATGAACGCTCTAAGAAATGATTTCTGAGTTGCCAGCTTGTAGTTTTAATCTGCCCATGTTATAACTTACCCATTCGGCCTACTTATACACTGACGATGTGATCATAGTACGTCGGCCAATTTTATTAAGGAGTGATGATTTATGCGCGTCTAGCCAAGAATGAAAGGCGACTCATTCTGATACTAGCAACTCATTTTAAGAATAATATTTTCGGTGCAAACATATTTATACATACAGGTTTCCAGCCAAATATATCAACCTAGGGATATTTTGAGATTTATGTTATAATAAAATTTTGAAGTTACCATTATGATTATTAAATCGGTGCATTTCACAGTTCGATAAACGCTTTAATTTACCTTAGGTACACCTTAGCACTCTGTTGATTGCTACATTCAGTCACTGGCGCCTGCAAGTTAAGGACATGTTTATTTCGACTATTTTTTTTTAATCTTGATCATTTTTAGATTTACTATGTTAAACGAGGCTCCTGGCACGTGTTTTCTTACTAATGAAGTTATAAAATTCATCATTACTTTAATTTCCTTTTAATTTAAAGTACTCATATCGTTGCAGAGATTTTTTGTGGGCAACTCTGTACGTTTTGAATAAACTGATGACATCTGTATATAAGTTTTTGTACAAATAATAATTATTAACTATTTAAAGCATTTATGATTCTATAAGATATTATGAATAAATTACCTGGAAAACAATATGCTCATGTCTGTTGCGAATCATTACACAAAAGTACTTTACTGCTTGAAACGAAACGTTACTGTCGAGTACATCCACCCACTCCCTTTTCGCGCCGTGGGATGGGGTTGAGATTTTTTTTATTCTATAAATCCCCCTACCCATTCCATTTTTCGAGGTCATCAATATGGAAGCCTATGCCAATGCCATCTGTGACAGAAGTTGAAACTAATATTAGTGTATGAACGTCACAACAGATAGAGCTACTGTCGCCATTTTAGAAGTTTGAAAAGTTTTAGCGTGTTACGTGCGCAGTTCGTTTTTATTACGACGAGATAACAATTTTGGAATTAAATTTCTTGTAAGGGTATTGTAAATGCTTAATTGTAAAAAAATAAGTATACTTGTTGTTTTAACTATGCTCTATTTATTTGTGGTTTGATTTTTGAAATTAGGTGCAGTTATACTTATAACCTCGATTTGCTTAAATATAGGGATATGTATAGGGCTAGGTACCTACAGTAATGTTTAGATCTATCTATTTCGTTTTTCTGAGTACTTACCTATCACACATACGATTTTTGATAGTTACGCATTATTTTTAGGAAATTGGTAGGTATTTAGTGTGTTTACTAATAAGTCGGTACTAAAATACATACCTACAAAAAATCATATCTTATAGTAAAGTAGCATAATAATCTTTTGATTATAATTATGAGCAACTTTTAAAGTGGTCACAAAATTAATTTAACCTACTAGATGAATTATAAGTGTGATTTCATTATCAGTATGATACAGTTAGATAAAACGGCGCGTACCTAGTAACTATCAGATAAGAATATTAACCGAGATTATTATTACACGCACTGGGCATCTGCTACACAGTAAAAAAAATAAACAAGTCTAGGACAAAAGTTTTGTCTAGTTTTCTGGTTAGAATTTAAAAAGGCTTGGGTTACCTAGTGATATAAGAGTTGTTATATAAATTGAGATGTTAGATATAAATAAATAAACGTGGGAATCCAAACCAAGGTTGGCAACATTTGTCTAAGGGCGTCGAGTCTGTGCGTGTGTACCTTACGTATAAAAAGCGAAACATAAGTACCTATTTCAAGTGTCAAATTTATTGTAAATTGGCCCTTATTGTGTAGCAGATTGAATCTATAATGGTTTGTATCAATAAACAGGAACTTGCTTCTAATAATAGAGTACCCTTGATAACATTTAAATTATACAGAATTTTTAAATTATAATTCCTGTAGGTACTTACCCCACTTAATTAAAGTACTTGTAATTAATTTAAATACTTATAGTTAGGAGTAAGTACAGTACCAACTCATAGTTCAAAAACTCTTTAAGTAGATGAATATCTTGTTAAATAGTAGATAAAAATATAACAACAAAATTTAAGATAAATTAAAAATACATTTTTGTGTCCATTTCCTTGTTTTCTGTACCTACCCATTTTTAATTACCTACGTGATAATATTGAAAAGAAGCGTGCGTAGAGATATAACCATATAACCTCCTGAAACGTCTACCACACAACACAAGAATGAAATAAAGTCTGTATAACGAGTTTGAAAAAGAACATACTTTTTATTTCTATAAGCCGTTCTTTACCGTGGTACATCTTCTTACATCAAATAAGCAAGCGAAAAACTATTTTGCAAACCGACTGCAACACAAAAAGGGCACCTAGTCAGTTCTTACAGCGTTCAAATTCCCCATTGACAGGATATCTCGACAAAATATAAATTATTTCGACGATGAAAGGTTGAGGAGGACCAATTTAATTACTGGTAACTTAATATCGTTTTACTAAAAATAGATTTTCTCTTAATTTTAATTTCACTAAGCTCTCGCTACATTGTAAAGTTTATCTTTTCTAAGTCATCCAGCGAAATTAGTTTTTGTAATTTTGTGTATTTAATATCCACTCGATTTAATGATTATTCATCTGATAGGCATCCTACAATACATTTTTTTACAAGACAATGTCGTTCGTTAACTTTCGTTAGTGTTCAATGTCTGCGATAGATATTTTTGTACTTGTAATAATTAAATAATTATTTTGCGATTTTTGTATCTATGAGGCAAAATATGTCACTCGTATTGTCGCTAGTCAGTAAGTTACGCGGCTTCTTAGAATTTTTATCGAACCACGGCGCGAATGCGGTCAGGCCTCAGTAGAATGTATCTTAGCTTCATATTTTTGTGGAAGGAATGCGAATATAATTCTAGGATCTTACAAACTGATTATTTTATCTCATCGTCCACAAAATCGAAACGCGTCGTTCAATTTTTAAGAGAATTAATACTCGACCAGGGGCGGCTTCCTTCATTGTTCCATTTTAATTTGGAAAGGGGCAAATACACAGCAGAAAGAAATATATAGGCTGTTACTTATTATTCATTTATGTTAGGTAGTGACAAAAAACTTTAAGAATAAAATATTTTGAGGTAATCTAATAGAGCCAAGTTTTATTAACGTTCATTTAAGGAATATTTAATTTAAATAAATTTTGGAGCTACTAATAATAAGTATTTTCAGAGAAGGATATTTCAAATAAAAGTACTTTATCAAATTATTTTTGGAGAAACTAAGAACCGAAAGCCTAAAAATCAGAATGTGAAATGTGAAAGATTTAGGACAATATTTTTAATAGATCTGCCGAGGTCCGAGGTAAATCTTAGACTTACTCAGCTCGACTACCTACTACCTAGACACAAGCTCACGCCAAAGTAATCTAAGTTAAAAACTTATTAGCAGGCGACGAGAAACGTTACTAGCCCGAGGCTCGCTAAGTTTTTACGATCAAACTTTGATCCCTTTCATACCTCTCTCAAACTTTATCTAAACACATGCAAAGTTTTTTAATTACCGACGATGAACGTTTAGCTCGTGCGGCTTTGGATAAATGGCCTTTAGACTATTCGCTTGCTACGTTTTTAATCAAGTCCGCTTATTTTTTCCTCATATTATTTCTGCGCTTCTTATTTTAAAAATTACCTATTTTATGAAATGTGAAACTGAATTGACAAATAATCTATACCTCATCATCATTATAGCCTTAAACACCTATGACAGACGATGGTGTTAGTTTTTTTAATTTGGTACTTCTCCTGATGGCTTACGAGGTCTAGGCCAAGGCTTTGTAAGCAAATTGTGTTCCTGTTGACGTTGGAGGAACTAACGAATGGCACAATCTAGACTTAATCTTGTAAATATTTTATCGCTACAAATGTCCTATACATCAAACTTTTAAAGTAAAACTTTGCCCTCTAGTACAAAATTAATGATGTGTGATAACGCCCAGGGGTTACTGCTGTATAGATGTACACATATTTTATATCACCCATTTCCACTCATTTTTACTTTACCAGGTCAACGTGGATCGAATCAATAAGTTTACAAACCGAAATACTCTTCCGTCTCGCTCTCTTGTCGGATCCTTTCGCTTTAAGGATAAGTTGTACCTCAAAGCGACCAGAGCCTAATGTTGGCGAACGAGGAACTGTGAAATAGGAAGTACGACGCACGATTTTCAACCGTAAGATCGAAATATTAGTATATAATTTTGTTTGTTAACTTTCTTTGATACCCTTTGAATGAATACCGCTAGTAATGGTAAACGGCCTTAATTACTCGATAGAGCGAAATGTAAACAGAGGTGTGTAAGTAAATAAATCAGAAATATTATAAAGTTCATTATAAAACATAATTAAAAGCAGACTAATTATTCCAATGATTAAACTTTTAAACACCGAGATTGCTCGTCAGTTGAAATGCGAGATACAAATTACAATTTCCATGATTGCGTTTTCCATATTTTCATAAAATAACTCGCCAAGTTTTAATGAAGCATACAGTACAGCACGTCAATTAATGAGCACGAAATCAACGCGTTTGTTTGCACTTCAGGCAATCGAAGAATCGTGGAATTATATACGGAATTGTATATGCTTTAAAATTTATCTATAATAGGAAATAACTAATAAGTATAACACGAAAAAAACAGTACCACTAATTCGAAAGCTCGAAATGAAATGTAATAGCAATTTATTGTACCGTATCAAATCCGTCTTTCTATGTATCAATAAATCCAATAATCTTAGAATCGTACACAACACAGGTAAATACGATCAAATTCTCAGTTGGTCAGGCTTCAAAGAGAAAAGCAGATCTACGTCTAAAACTTTGGCGAGCGATCGGTAGCTTATCTGTGGTGTTTCAAAGCATCCTCCATAATGTTGGTCCCAAAACCAGCTTAGCGGTGGTCTTACGAATGCGGCTATACCTACCTACAACTGTCGGAAAAGTCGGCCAAGGCGTTATCACCATGGTAACCGCTCCATGTAGCTGTTATCGATCCCCAAAAGTTGTCTCCACTTGCTACGGACGGTGGCCCAATTCCGCGTTGCCTTTGTTTCACCAAAATTTCGGGTGTTTGCGCAGAATGTATTCAACTGAATTTGAATAGACGAGGAATATTTTGCAAGACTAATATACTGCGGAGGTAGTTACGTGTCCCATACTTTAAATAAAAGCTTTGGTTTATGAAATATTCTTGCCATATACAATGACTAGCAGATGCAACTGAAAACAAAAATATTTCAGACGATAGTTCATATCGTGTTAAAATTATTTATCACCAAAACTGTCAAAAGCTTTAACATGTCGTTAAAGATTTATTTTGTTCAGGTACAATTTAAAAACCGCTGCCGTATCGTTTTTATGGATGATCCCTAGTTGTTAAAAATAATATTTATTATTCAGCCTCGATATGCAATCGACATTTGTAGAATTGAAATAAAAGTTTACACTCCACAAAACTGGAGTTTATTAGTGTAGGTATTGAAAAAGAAAAATGTCTCTAAAAAGGTTAGTAATCATTGAGTTTCAAAACAGGCAAATATTCCCAAGAATAAAAAATAATAGTAGCTATAAACTTGCACGTAATATCAGTTCGACGATCGTTGCATATTCCAAACGCGAACTCTATTCGTGTCAATATTGTGCTAAGCTTCGTTACATCGCTGGGTCCCACTAGATTAAACTCAAACAAAAGGTAATCCCTAGCGATAAGCCAGGGAAGTCATGTGAGGCTTCGATTCACATCCACTCTGTAGACAAACAATAGCTATCGAGTCTTTAAATATAACCTAAAGTGTCTTTTTGTGATACCAAAGGTTTTAAAATAGCATTTATCGACTGAATGTCGAATAAAGTCTAAATCCCATTTTACGCTTGTCCATCTGTCTGTTTTTTAGGACGAGACTTTATAACTATCGGATTAATTACAAGTGAATTTTAAATTTTGGTTAGTTAAAGAGTAACTTACTCTAAGCAAATAATGATGACGATAAAAATATTAACTCAGAAAATTATATCCAATTTTATTATTGTTATAAGAACAAAAACATTGAGAATACAATTAAATAAATATTTGCCTCTTAATATTTATTAATTGGCTAATTAGTGTAAGTACTCTTCAGTCTCGAGCTTTTCTAACAATTTCTGTAATAATATAAATCCTTCTGGAGTCGAGACCGTCCAAGTGGAATCATTCCCGTTGTAATCCTGTTAAGAGTATATTTCTCTTTGTTTCGTCTGAACAACGCACTTGAAATAGGAACATCAATTATTATTTTGTATTTGAAATTATTTGCCATTTTAATTTCCATTTCATAATTAATTAGCTTTATTTTATGAGTGCTGCTCCTTATTTAGCAAAAAGTCAAGAAAATTAAGTGGAACTATTTGCTTAAAGTCATAGCCACCATTGAATTAAGACGCAGCCTAGTTTCCGTGCTTTAGGTCTATTTGTCACTACTTTATTAAATACTTTTAAGTGACCGACCATAATACATTGATTGGCACTCAAAACTGACTGAGTTGAAGTTTTTAAGTATTTAGATCAATTACTCACGATGAAGTTACACAAAATTAGGACTGTTGCCAACTACTTTCTAATTTGCTTTTTTACTGTGAAGCAAGAGTACGTGTTAACCCTATCAATTGTTTCTTTGTGGCTAATAAAAAGGCTGAAGAAAATCATCTCAAGAATCAAAGCTATAAGCATTCCGAATTTCATAAGTGGAACTTTGAATATTGAGGTCTTCTCGCTGCAAACAACATACAAAATAATTTGTAGAAAATTGTAACTAAGAAGGAATAAAAAATTCTATTCCTTTCTTGACAAGTGATGTGATTTTAACTTCTCAGTCCAATACATTAAAGCGACATGATCTGAGCAGCGTTTGAATACATGTTAGTTGCTGCAAAGGAAGATATAGAAGTTAATCCGAAAACTCCGAACAAAACGTCTATGTTTATTTGCTTTCTTTTATTTCAAACTAGCTTTTCGCCCGAGGCTTCGCCCGCGTCGATGTCGGTTATATCGCGTTTCCAAGAGAACTAACTCTTCATAAGTCCGGGATAAAAACTATCCTTTGTTCTTTCTAAAGGTCAGTGAAAAAAAAATCTGTTCAGTGGTTTAGCTGTGAAAGCGTAACGGACAGACAGACAGACAGAGTTACTTTCACATTTACAATATTAGTAAGGATTGAAGACTTAGGAATCCCATTCAGTCTACGATATCAAAATAATTGGGTACTTATGAGACCGATAGACGATACTAGTTATACTTCTCTACTTACAACCGCAACAAACAATTCGAAATTGATACAAACAGATGTGTTTAAAAATGTAATAGCAATAAAAGTTAAGTCTTAACCAATTTACGACGAACTAAGTCGGCTTGTGGACAAAGCAAAGGCATTCGACATTCCTCGGACAGGTCTTGTCGTAAGTAACAAATAGAAATGGCCAAGTGCAAGATGGACTCTCGCGTAGAATGATTAAGTTGTAAAAAACCTTATAAAGTTAAAAATAAGAAGAGAATTTCACAGACTACAATTTTTTTGAGTTAAAAAAGTAGAGAATTTCACAGATGATATTTATTTTTTACATTAAGTTCAAAAACTTAGAGAATTTCACAGATCTTTATGGACATTTAGTTCAAAAAAGAAGTAGACAGTTTCACAGATTACAAATATTATTTTTTTTGACGGCGACAGAAATATATGTAACCTGTCAAATATTCTATTATCATCGCGTTTTATTACATAGACGTTATATACAGACGGAGTCTACAGTAATACTGTCTCGATTTACCCTTCTTGTACGGGACCCTATAAATGTAAGTGAACACAGTTTTGTTTTATTTACGAGGGGAGATTGCGCTTTACGCTCGATTTTCGTGTTAGTGAATTTTTCAGTCCGTCGTCTTACATTGTAGGACGTTGCTGGAGTAGCTAAGAAGCTTACGATTGTAGAACTACGGTTTGTTTCTTGCTGATATACGACGAAAGTTCTCGAGATGAACATGCCTGAAAAAGATGCAAAATAAACAAAAATACTTATCATAAAAATCAAGGAACTTTATTTGTCTTTTTAATGCGATTTGTCTAATTTCTTAATTTAAAAATGGTATAGGAACTTACTTAAAACGATGTAACAAAAGTTTTAAAATGCCAAAATTTTTCATGTAATACTTGTTGGGAATATGCCCAAAATGATGGCTGAAAAAAATAAATATATTTCTTTTAATTTGTAATGTTAATCTGGATTTAAATGAGGTCTATTACTTAAATACCTTCCATAATCTTAGCTTTTTCCCAACTATGTTGGGGTCGGCTTCCAGTCCAACTGGATGCCTATTTGACTTCTTCAACCCAGTTGAACTGCAACCTGGGTAACATGCCACCCCTTAGTCAGACCGGTTTTATACTTTTTAGCTGCTGTCAAAAATAGATGGTAACCCATCTAAATACCGACCGTATAAAGCGTAGATTAACCTGTGATCGATCAACTCGTGCATTTGTTGACCTTACTATGTTATACCTCACTAAATGAGCAACTCTCCAATAAAAACTGACACTAAATAAATCTAGGACCAAAATTTTGCGCATACCTATCTCAAGGCGTCAACTTGGCTCAATATTCCAGATGGGAACAGGAAAAAAAGGCTTAAGCTCGAACATCGTCCTGTAACTAGGTTAGCCTACCCAGTAACTGAGTTTATGATAACCTTATTACACAGGCGGGACCTGGAGGCGCTAATAGTGTTATCCTTCTGCAATATTCACTACCACAATTTGATCCCAGGGGGCAGACTAAACATTACGTAATGTAATGTAATCTGAATTCAAGAATTCTGATTGTCCAATTTAATTAATTTCATAACGATACTTCGTGATTCCGGTACCTACTTAAAGTACCAGTACTTACTTACTTCGAAGTAGTTCAGGGCAAATTCAAAGAGAAATTGCTGGCAAAGTATACAAAGAACGCAATTACAGCAGAATATTTTTCCATCGACTCCTTTGAAATTCATTTAATCAATCGTGAATTTCATTTTTTATTTTAGGTTTCCAGTTTTCATTGCAATACTTTACATTACCACTCAAGCGCTCCCTTCAGATTCTGCGCGCTCTCCAGTTTTCCGCATCCCTATAAAACGAGTCGGGCAATAATAATTAATGGGGTTCAAGAAAAAATGGACTCTACAGAATGAAAAGCATCAAACGGCCCTTTAGCATAATCCTAAATTTATGATATTACGAATGAATTATGAGAGAATGAAATGATTGAATCAATGTTAACCACATTATGTTGAACCAGTGGCAGCATTGTAGTTAGTCGTATCGGATAGAAACACTATTGTTGCAAATTCAATGCCCATTTGTTTATCAAACATTCCCTACGCACTCAATTTAAATTTATTAGCTGCGCTGGAAAATTGTAATGACTGCCCAGTTATGAATATCTCTGTTCTGTCGTAACCAATGATTGAGCAAAGGGAATTGCTTATAACTTCTTTATAGGCAGAAATTACACTGGTAGTTGATAAGTTATCAATACATTCATCATTACAGGAGAAATAAGTCGACTCAAGTTTCCAATAAAAAATAACTTCATGTTGGAAAAATCGACATACATTACCCATTTTATTTTAACTAACATCTCGACGCGAACCTTGGAAATATCACGATGAGGGAATTCATCTGCGACTAACACTCGATTAAGCTCCAACAATTCGAAGGGAAAAGGTGGAGGAGAACGCACAATATTCCCAGTCTGAGAGCTAGCAAACATTTGTACATGGGCTGAGCCAAACTGATTTATGCTTCACTGAGTCTAAACGATATTTTTCACTTGAAATGGTTTGTTGTGTGACGAAAATTCTTTATTCATTTGTTGGTACAGGACTTTATTGTGAACAGACCTTATACCTTTTGAACTGTGTTAAGTTATTTACTGGAACCTTTTATGTATTTTAGTCAGTAGTCGTTTTGGTTACGTTTTCAAAAATAACGTCCTCATTTTTTACAATGCTTTCTCATTTTTCGATTTGTATACCCAAAGGATAAAAAGGAACCCTATTACTGAGGCACCGCTGTCTGTCAGTCTGTCTATCTGTGTATCTCGAGGCTGGGTTTCATGAACCGTGATAGCTGGAGAATTGAAATTTTCACAGATGATATAATTCTGTTGGTTTAACTCCTCCCTCCATACCCTCAATCTTTTTAATGTACGCTAGTGACAGAAATGATTCAGTATTTGTGTTGATTCAATCTTACAACATATACTCATTACCACATCAAAATTGGGAAGTCATGTATGTGTATTTTAAGCAAACCAATATGCATTGTCCAGCTTTACCATGTCGCGTGTAAATGGAATATTTCGAATGTTGTGCACTCGATCCATCAATATCTACAATCTAACATGAAATAGCTGTTAGCATTGCATGCGCTGTTAATTACTGCCCTGGATGTATTACTCGAAATAAAACAAAGCTTTGACAATACATAAGTGATGATCTAAATGTAGCTTGTGAACAGTTCCACGAAAATTGTGGTACAATATTTGTAAACATGTCATTTTCCAACAATGATTTTTTATTTAAAGTCAAGTGGTGATTTGATCTGGTTCACTGATTAGGAATCGGTTTTTTATAAGTTTAGACATTGTTAAAGATTTAATTAGTGGATAGAGTCTGTGACAAAAATCTAAGAGCGCAATTTGATTTTAACATTCCTGATGCTGTAGGGACACTGTCAAAGTGGAAGAAAAGAATCCTAGATGCTGAAGTCCAATGCGTTGGACGGATCAGATTCGCATCACTCTCAACACCACAATACACGATGCTTTCCACTCGGCGGCAGATAGAAATAGATGGCGGAGAGTTACACGCAGTAGAACGTTTCCACGAGGTGGTCATGGCCCACAGCATTGAAGAAACCGACGCACAGCAGCAGCAGCATGCTATACGAACAAGATAATAGTCTATTGGTCCAATGATTAAATCTAATGTCTAATGATTAATTTATTTGTATAGTGCTCATAATACAAGCTTTGCTTAATTTGACACTAGATGGCGTTGTGGAAAAAAGAGGTATGAAACCAGTATTGTATCGACATCTTGCTCTGACTCTGTACGCCATATTCACAAGCGTAATACTCGTAATTTAAGTGAATTGTAATATATAGATAAATGCACATTTAGAGCTAGTCACTAGTCGGATAAAACTATTTAGCGCTTATGGAATAGTAAAAACCCACAAGAGGCAAAGAGAAAACGATCAGTATTAATTGTGATTACGACTTTTGATCTCCTGCCCATTTTCTTATCGAATCAATAGCAATGAATACGATCAAAGGCAAGTTTGTTAATCTTATACTTTGATCGTCCTTTGTTAATATAGTAACTGAGTTACTAAGTATTCACTTAGTTCGTGACTTTTTGTTCTATAACCCAGGAGACATGTGGGCGAGTGTTAAATATTGAGCCACGTGCGATATCTATAATCACGCGTTGTGAAAACGTGGAGGATTACCTAGCGCCCACACTGTGAACTATGACCCATAGCAACTACGTTTCGTTATGATAATTCACGAGATACATACATTTTCATTGGAATGTTCCCTGATAATGGTTGCCTGAAGTAACTAGATGCATAGATGTCTTGTTCTTCTAAAGATATGCGAATGAGTTTGGACCAGTTACTGCAATACATATATTAAGTCCTACAAAAAGGTAGGACAAGTTACTTCGAAAGTAATTTGCATTTTCGTCATTTTTTTGTGTGACTTTTTCCTTAGGTACAGTGGGGTGTCCGGGTTTTGTGGAATGAGAATTTAAACCTAACACCATCTTTAAACTAATTTTATTGCAGTAATGTCAAACACACAATACACGGTGTATCTCTTCCACAATGAAGTAATTTTGCTCTCATTAAGATTTTTGAATAAAAAAATCTTGTCGTTATTTGCCGTGGTGACCTCAACCACTCGGCTATCCGTGCAGTGCAATGCATCTGTGCAGCAAATTCGATGACTGCGTTTACTTATCTGGCATTCAACAAGGACAGGACATCTTTTTTAAGATAGGTTATCAAAACTTTTATGGAATTAAGAAAGCTATCAAAGATCAAAACATTCCATAGTCTATAGATTATCTCAATACTTACTAAGCTACTTATAGTTAAACACCTGTCTTTAATCGAATCGCCAAATATAATTGTTTATTTATTACTCTACTTTTAATTATTGTACGTCATTAGTGCGTAAGGTGCGTGTAGAGGCAGGTGTTCATTTGATTATTTCAACAATAAATATTTAATTAAATAAACTTTGTATAAGTACCCGACGACGTTGATCCAAGAATGTTTATAGAACGGTATGTTATAAATAACTGTTATCGTACGATAATTAATTTGAATATTATTTAGTAATAAAAATATGAGTGATACGGTCATTAAGACAACTGATATACATACATACTTACTGTTGGTTTCTACTGAGTCAGAATGAGGGTTTTGTCACGATAGTGCAGAGCTGGGGATGAAAAATATCTAGTTTTGTAGTAGTGAGGTTCCAAATGAATAGATACTTGTAGCTGTATGGAGGCCTCATTAGTATTGCGAGGGTGCGAAACAAATGACTGCGGGCCCGGAAAACACGAGATTACGAGGATAACGAGCAACCTAGTATTTGCAGTTTAAAATCAAGACATGTCTGCATACCTAACGCCACCTGTTAATAAGAGAACATGTGTGTTGTAAAAAAGAGATAGCGCTAGACGTCCTTTACTGTGCTGTCTCCTGCCCACAACTGTAAAAGACTCACTTTATGGAAAGAAATTTGCAACTTTCAATAGTAGAAGCTTCTAGAGAGCTGTTAGTCTTATATTATTGAATATACCTACCTACTGACTTACTAATGCCGAGGAAGGGATACTGCTGAATTAAGCTGAAGAAGACAAAATTCCTAAAGATAATAATTCAGAATTCTACGTCTTGGAATAGATCCTAGCTATATATTATCTTGCTGCAGCTGAGCATATAAAAACATTTTCTTTTACAGTTTAAGTGCTGGTCAGTATAGCGTTTTCCATCTTTCCCTAACCTGTGAATCTGTTTTACGTTTCTAAATCCACGTTGTCAATTCTGTCATTCCCTTCAGTTGACTAAAACTATGATCGAACCAATTATCAAATACATATTACGCTTTCAGTTCTAGCCTACCAAACATATGGCAGGACCATACGTTCCTGATTGTCTTCTGTTTATTGGTGATCGTTGTTTAATGTCATGCTCAGAAGTAGTATAATGATCCATTGTATATTGACGAATACATTATATTGTAGGTCAATACTCCTTTACTCTTCCTCTTCTCCACTTCGGTCTTGTCCATCCAATTGTTTTTTCCCTTTTATTAGTATTTCTGCTATGAACATAGGCCGGAACATGCATAATGGTTCTACAGCTCATCTAAACATATTGATGTCGTTTCCGAGCATGTGTGAGAGGTCTCCGAATTGGTTGCCCTCCCTGATCCCGGCCTCGTCGAAGGCACGGAGCTACGGAAATTGGAAATGCCTTCAGGCATCCATCCCGAAAAGTCTATTTACATGAAGCCGGCGAATAAGCTGGATATCGATAGGAGATTTATATCCAGTTTGAAATTTGATGTAAAACACACTGCACGTAGATACTGGAACATTTCCAATTATGCATAAATATCGTTAGATGTTCTACTCTGAAAAACTGTGTTCTTTCATCTATAAGAGGAAAAAATTAAGCTCCTAGAAGTATGAAAAAGTTATTAGTATGAAAGTGATGAATCAAAATAGCGGCTTTAATCGAAATGGGTATTTCAACTTCGGGAATAGAACGTTGTAAGCTAAAAAATACTCCGGCACAAATAGGAATATCTTGTTGGCTGGTAAGCCATAAAGTTGCTTGAAGTGCTACTTCATTTTGGAGTTCATCGACTTCTATTACGCTAAACAACCAACCATATGAAGTGGTTGATATTGGTGGCTGTCCATAAACTGAGAACCTAGATAGCAAAGAGGTTTGATCATGCATAGAGAACACGCCATCCTGTATTTTAAATAATTCGAGGCGAACTCAGGTCCCGTGCCACGCCGTACCAATGTGCCGCGCCATGTTCGCTATTGGATCAAGTACCGTACAAAAGGTACGCCTGTGCATCATTCGCGAATCGCGCTTACGAATTGGGTCATCGATCGGTCCACACGGTTCTTTGTCGATGAAATTGTACGGAACACATTAATATTTTGTGGACGATAATTCTTTTTAACGTTCGTCGTTCTTTTGTTCTTCGAATCTAATTTATATTTCAACGAGGCCTTTCTGAGTTTTAAATGAGGTTGATCGATACGAAAGCAACCTTTCTAGGATTTTTTTTTCATTAGGTTTTATGTCGTTCTATGGCCAGTATTAATACCAGGCTTGCCAACTACAATTGTACTGTCATTACTGAGATTGAAGTATTAAATAGTAATATTGTACTCCATAATTATTGTGTCTGTTAATCTTGATTGTGAATACCTATGGATCATTCTGAAATGTTATAATTTTGCTGTCATTGTTGTTTCTATAGAACTTCGTCACTTTAAGTACCTTTGTCATTTAATTTTTATGAATTAAGATCGGTTAGGATCCCTTAAACAAAAGACATAACACCAGATATTAATTACATCATAACCTGATCCTGTCCTAAGCCTGTCTTATATTCCAGACCGCCATCTTTTGCAATTTCTATCCACGTGTGCCCAAAGTATTTCACAGAAATATTTTAGTCACGTATAATAAATGAACAGAAACCTTCGAGTAATTATCATTTAGCTAATGACACGACGCGGTATGAAACAACATACTCGAGTCGTGTAAGAAGTTAGTAACAGTCGTAAAGTTCATGAGGAGAAGTCGTCCCTTGAGCCTTGTCTGACAAGGAACGAGGTCCGGCCACACCACAAGTTTTAAGCCAGCCTTTAGCTTTGTAACTTCATACTTCAGATAGGTACCTACATACGTGAAATTCGGGAGACGGAAAACCAGTACAACTTGAACTGCCAGAATACCTACCACATTTACTCATAGTCATAAATAATTCACCTGAAAAGTGATATCGCTTTACATTTGCATAATTTCAGCAGTCTTGAATTTGGAGGTGGTAATACGCCCCCTAAAATGAGCATCAAACATCGTGATACAAACATAATCCTCGGTCGGTCTTACAAATAGCCTACTCTATCGGGACCAAGATATACTGGTTGTGATATACTGACTGCTAGTTGGACTGTTATACAGCTGCCGATGCGAGGACACGTCGTTAGATATACGTATGTAGCTATGTCGTGTAAGGACTGTGTTACTATTATTTAGTAGTCGGCTCTTCGTTTAGGTTATATTCTTCAGAAAAATATTCCCCAAAGAGTAAGTACAGGTGTACGAAATATTAAGAAGAACATTGATCTCTTCAGAAAATGAGCGAATTGTAGAAAATCAGAAATTTCTAAACGACTAAGCAGCTACAATAAATTAAACCAAAAAGTATGAACACTCATAAATACTGTTGCTATGCAACATCATTACTCAGAGCACGCGCTGAAATCTAAATGGCGTGCGTTAATTGTCGAAAGAGGACAAGCGTCGCCGAGGGCCTCACTTGTAATGTCTAACAACCTTGGGCTTCACGCCACTTCACGCCGCTAGATTACGCTACTGAGCGCTCTAAACGCTAAGACGCGTCTAATGAACGCACTATACGTACCTACACAGTACATATATTATACACACAATCAAGAACAAAGTCGTTTTTGCTCCAACTGTGCGTTATTGTACCTTATTATTACCTATACTGTATAATGAATGCTAAGTATCTGAATCTACATAGTATCTTTTGTCTCCTTGGCTTATGCAAGTCTTTAAGTAAGTACTACACAATGTTTACTTCGATACTAAGAAAACCAGCGGAAAATGTTTCTGTTTGTCAAGAAAAAAAAGACAGAATGAACGCTGCGAGGAAGTCCCGGTCACCGGCAATTCCTTAGGCGGGTAAAAATAGAAAAGCAAAAATGGAAAATAACAATAGGATTCTTAATAGAAAGTACCTACTATTGCGGAAATTGCCACCGGACTGTCTCGGAGAAACAATGTATTTCAGAAAGAAATGACTGGAGAAAAGTATTTTCAAATTACTTTTCTGCTTAATTACCTGGCTGCTGCATTTTATTTATATTAAAAATGGATACAGTAAAGTTAGCAATATTTTGTGTATAACATTTTTGACGATCCAATATGGCCGCCGGAACATTCCAACGTGGGCTTTCAAATACTTCAAACGGTTTCTCATAGAAAAACGTCATATAATGATATGAAGGTCATTTGCTGGGAGGTCTCATTCACGAGTAGGTATGTTAGTTGTACATAATAAGTTAGTATATAAAAAACTACAAAGTGAACTTGACTTTATTGTTTCTGATTGAGTAGATACAGACACGCACACACATGAATTAACATAATTCAATCAGCCGATCGATTAATTAGGCAAACGTTTCTAAACTATATATGAAAACACTTAGGCATATGTTTTAGAAAGCAAACCGATACTTTCTACGTTCCTAACTAATAGATAATTTGATGCAGAATTCGAACGTAACGCCATCTTAGGTAGCGAGAATAATCAACGACAATCGTTATGGAACAAAGAGAACCAATACAGTTATCGTATTATAATAAAGCAAGCTGTTTAGAACAATCCAACATAAAAATATAACAGGAAGTTAAAAATGCGGACGTCACACAAAGACCTTCGTTGTAGCCGCGTGTTGTCCATAATTTATCCGAGTGTAACCCTGTGGTTAATTATACTGTGAAGCAAGCACATGTGCGCGGTGACGTAATGCGGCTGATGTCAGAGGGCCGAGCCCGCGCCCGCCGAGCCATGCCACCAGCACGCCGCGCGCCGCACGCCGAACTAGCACGCTGCACTTTAGGGTTATGTTAGCATTCCGATATTAATAAAACTATTATTTTATTTGCTACTTTTTGTTACCGTTGAGCGACGCGTGGGTCTACACTGTATGACGAATCGTAGTTTCTTAATTGGTCAGCTTTTGATTTATTTATGAATATCTGTTTGGTAAAGTTGTTTAGAGAAAATTTGTTAGTTACTTTAATAATGTTACTTGTGTAAACAGTCAGCAATATTTCGAAAAATAAATAATTGTTCTATATCTAGGAGACTTTTCTTCAGTTCTATCATAAAAAAGAAAATCATTTTGCTTTTACCGACAAGTCCCTTTTGTATCACCTGCAAAAGCCCATTTTCAAAATGTCTTCTTTTTCTAATCTCAATTCTAAGATTGACCGGCAGTTATTTTAGTTTCCTCAATGTAAAAGCTACATTTTATGTCTGAAAATGTACGTAATTCTCACCACACGCTTGCTACGGAACGACGTTCACGTTAATTTTCTCACTCAGATATTTGTTTCGTTTCATCCAGCATAGATACCACACTCCACGTTAGTAGCAATTCAAATTTTAGATTCGTGAGCAACTTGTTTCGGATTGCCAAATGTGTTGCCAAGTTAAACTGGTTGTTGGTTTATAAGGAGTCTTTAAAATTTCACGTTCAACGCGTTTTTTATGACGTTATGTGTAGATAGAGTAGTCTATAGCAAGCGATGTATTGCTTACAGAACTACTGAATTCATATGATACATCTCCGTCATAACATGGTTTGAGGTGACGTTATATTAATTTATGAGCGTGACTCAGAAATACCTTCGAGTTGATAAAACGCTCGTGATCTATGCTCGCTGAAGATGATTATGAGGCGAGCAACAAAGCAGCCATGCTATGGATTATCTAAAGAACGATAGTACTTAGATAATATTTGACCCACATAGAGTAGGTATTCAAGCAAATATTGAAGTTGATAACACATACATTATAACTAGACGCAGATGATGAGAAAAGTTTTGATATAGACCATCGAGAGTACCAAATAGATCATCATGTTCTGATCAAATATAACTCGAACTAGTATGAATTTAAACGTATATTAAATATTTTCCAATCAAATATATTATTCTCGATATTTAAATTTGCTTTACCCAAAGACCTGAATCCAGCTATTCATATTATTAAATAAACGGAAACTACAATTAATTACCCCTTTTTGCCAGATTTTTCGTTTGTTTTCTGGCAACCTTAAAACCATGCCATAGTACAACGTTGTTTACTCCAAGCGGTGTTAAGTATTGATTCTAAAATCATCTTGACCTACTTATAAGGAACATAGTACGTTATATAGTATACTCGTTGGTACATATTATGTACTAGTAAGTACTTAGAAACCAAATCACGATACAATCAAGTTCGTTAGATATTAAGCGATAAGATAATATTTAACGCTGTTATTTTCTATGCGTATCAAATATATTTATTCGTTAATTTTGCTGCGCGTTTTCTAGTACTTAGTTAGTTTATGATTTGTGTATTTTAGTATGTTTTTTTTTATTTTGATTGATTTCTTTGATATTAAAAAGTTATCTCTTAATTTGGTTCAGAACTTTTCTAATTTGGATCAGTTTTAACATTCAACGGGTTTCCGTAATGTAGTTGTTAAGATAAAATGAGAAGATAATTTAACCATATTAGTGCGTATAACAGTTTAAACAAAGCTGTGAGTTGACCGGTATTTTTGTACAGAAACGGAAAACGAAATTGTAATACCGAACTCTAAGCCGGTTTTTCTGCGAAATTCCTGCTATTCAAGTCTTGAGAGCATTCAAAATATCAAATTCTTCGGTTTCTAGTTTTGTAACGGTACACGCTTTGTGCGAAACTAACGCGGAGGATCCAACGTCAAAAATGTAATTGGAAACGTGTATTTCCGACGTCGACGCCGGTCAAAGCGGGCACGGACAATTCGTCCTTATTGAAGCAGCTACACGTGACTCTCGGTGCTCTAATCAACGGGACACAGCGGTGGATCGTTCTCGACTACAATCAGTGACGTACGAACACACACAAGAACGCAATGGCCACGTAGACACGTTGAAATCTGGAGCATTTCAATCAGTCTCAATTTAGTTCCCAATCGCCACTAAACGGGCTGCATACCAATTACCCTCCTGTCACAGAGAATTTGTACCGTCGAGCATTGGGAACAAGGACTCCTTAGACGCATGACACGTTTGTACATCGTCAGTGGAGCACACAAAGGAGAAATGAAAAGCTAGTTATCTATTTAATGAAGTACCTATCGCTGGTAGTGTGTACGCACGTGCCCAATGCTTCCACAAATTTGGACTATCGAAAATTTTCAAAATAAGGGAGAACACCAGTTCTGTTAATAATATTTGGCGTATTTAATATTTTGAAAATTTTCAACCATGTTCTGCATTCATCAGAATCAGAAGGCAACGGAATATAGTGAAATGCAGTTGCTCTATGAAAAGAAATGGGAAGCGTCCATTTATGAAATGCGAAACAAAAGGGGCGCGCAGTAACGAGTATACGCGGATGGGCAGAGTGGTGCGTGATAATTATCTCGCGCCGAGCAATACGTACCTAATTGGTTTATTAAAAATGGAAAATGCACTGCACTATGACATTCGACGACTATTCAATTAAAATCTTTTGATTAAATGACGCAACGTTTTGTGAGCAAGTGTGTTTCATGCACAATTAAAAAATGGGGAGCATCATGGTTGAAAAAGCATGCCTTTGACACGAAACCAAGCGGAATATTTCGGAGTGCTTTGTCAGACGTGAATGTGTCGTTATAGTTGGTGTTATCACGTTGAGGCATTTATATGGAAGCCTTACAGCGAAGGACGGATCAAGTATTGATTTCTTGAAGGCCGTTCCTAAAGAGTTGGGGTGGAATATTCTTATAAGTCACGTACCTTATCGTATCACAATTCCGTTCCTATACAGTACCGTGCGTCACGAACTCACGTATGGAAATATACATTAGTGATTGTTAGATGCGTAGTATTTCTTCTCAAGCCTGTAAACAGCAAATACAAGTACTTATTCCGTCTTTTTAAGGTTTCACTAACAAAATTTTTCATGAAATCACGCATTGTAACTAAAATTTACTGCTTCCTATTCAATCCTGTATATCCCATACTGCTCAAATTTAAATGGACGGACATTATTTGGAAAAAAAATGTTGTATTGACACGAGCAACGGTGCAGCAATCGATACTGTCAACACAACTCATTTTTGAAAGCGTGGCCTTTATGAACATGAAATGTGTCCGCTAGGCACAGAGAGCGTCCACAAAGAGGAGGGTAGGTACTGTTCATGAAACAAAAAAGAGTATGAAATATGGAGTACATAAAATGCAAAAGTACTTTGTTTACATAATATAAAAAGGTAGAAAAAGTCCTACAGCTTCAATTAGGTAGTTGTAACTAAGGACGGCAAGTGGGCACGCGTTTAGAATTCACTCAGTAACGCCTATCGCTACTAAATAATAACACAGCATTAGGTACTTGTAGTATGTATGATAAATAAATGTAACTCAACGCTTATCGCCCGCTAGCCTTGGCCCGCTTTGCCCACACTACGAATTTGACGTTTTAGTGTCAACGGATATATTGCAGCAGTACCGAGGACAGCTGAGGTACGGTCTTACAAAGGCGGTGAAGAGGGACGCAGCTCTACACCGTCGAATTTGCTGTCTCGTTTTCACACCGGTAATAGTCTTCCTCTAAGATGTCGAGATAGTCTTCTGACTAAAAACTATTTTTTGTCAAGAAAACGATTGCATTTACCGAAGGAGGTCTTAATCCTTTTTTCTACACCCATAGTATATAGAGATCTTTTATGTTAATTAAATAATGGCTAGTACTTAGGCTTGATGGGTCTGACACCGATTATAAGTTGCCATGATCCTTGTAAAAGTAATACAGGATAGGAATGTTCAAATCTCCACCTTAAATGCTTGATACTGGGAAAAATTTCTTCGAGCCCTTCCAAAAAAGATTACATTTTCATATTCGTTTGTTTTACTCATTTATACTTCATGTTTTATTTACCTCATTTCAAGTGTATCTCGCTCGCCAACGCATAAGTACACGTCATGGAAAATATCGATTTAGTTATAATATCCACATAATTGTATCATGGCGTGCATTGCATTTTATTCTACTTCGCCGTAAGATTGCCTGCCACTGCACACTATTTATTTTGCTATATTTCCTAGTCGAGCTACTTACAAGTTCCTTATAAAGGTTATTACTAGATTTATAAAGACAGTGTATTCGTAATTTACACAAAGGACTGTTCTGCATTTCCCTGTGTTTATTGCTAATAGCTGCAAGGATCTGCTTCTAATAGACATTACGGCCTCAGACTTTATCCGGTTAGCCATAAGCCGAGCTCCAAAATTCGTCGGCTATGTTTAGCGGCGTAGTTAGGCAGTCCACTTCGTAATTCAATTTTAGGCGCCGACGTAGCGCCATGTCGCCATCTGAATATAGCATATATTGATGTAGCAATAATGCAGGAGTTGCGTATATCTGGCGAGGGCTTGGAACATCTAACTTTTGTTTGGCTCCTCGCCAACAACACTATAATGCTGAGCTTGTTCTGGAATTGACTAAACGTGACACATTTCTATTGATCCAGCTCTATTTTTATGGTGTTGGTTCGTTAACTTTTTTAGCAATGACCCGTTCCCCGTGGACCTGTGAAGGGTTTGACACGTTTAACCGTAAATAAACTATGATCCAATTACATTAGCGAATGCTCTCGAGGACGATATCTGCAGTTTACGTTATGTCATATCCATCCATTACAGGCATTGCGATGTAAATTAGTGACTATGCTACGCTTCATATATTTATACGTTTTATGATATACTTCAATAGTTCATAGTTGGGATAACAACAGAAAATTGCAAGAAACCCTCGCTTTTGAAGCACATTTTTATTTTATATTATGATGGTACTCAGACACACTCGAATTTCGTTTTTGTTTGATGAGATGCTTGTTAAAATATCGAATGTATGTAGAAAATTTGCCGTAATAGGCCACTTAGGGACTCTTTTATCAGATAAATTCGTTGTCTGAATACTTGGTAAACAATATTAGTTGGGAACAAGAACCGAGACGGTAGCAAGGGCCTTTAATACATGATCATATTACTAGTGAAGAGTGTTCGTAGGTAGTACACGGTGAACAACAATGATAGGGTAGATGGCAGGGTCTCTGAGACCTGCGTACTCCTCTCAGGAAATTGAGTTATCTCGGTGCACAGCACCGGTAATGTTATTTCCATAGCTCCATCACAATTAATGACGTCACTGTTTACTTTAAAGGCAAGGGAAAACAATTGCTTCACTTAAAATACATTTTTACGCTGAATTCGCTGATTTCAACATTGCTTGGGTTAAAGCTATGGAGATGAAGAACTCGTGGATTCTTAGTAACCTCTTTATTCCGTCTCATTGGTTCTCCTACACAACAATTGTTTCTAATGCAAAATGCGACTAAGATACAAAGGAATGAATAATATCCGTGGAGTGTACATCCGCGTACAACTCAAAAACCAATGCACAAAATGTGATGATTTTTTATAGTTGTGTAGTTTAAAAATCAATTTATAATATGGTGTATGTTTTATCTTGATATGTGGCCTTTATATCACATTAATAGGTGATCATCATCTATTCATATGAAAGTATTACGAAACACTTACCTAATTGTCTTCTTACTAAAAAATGTACAGTATGTCAATATGCTCTCTTTTATGAGTCTAATTCATAAAAGAATTGGAAACTGAAACAGCAGCTGCGCCCAAAATGGTATTAAAGGGGCGAATAAAAAATAGTTGTTTGTGAACAATTCCATTTAAATACAGACAATTTATTTGACTGTATCGGTTATAAAGGTAAATGGTAGTTGTTATATTTTTATGCCCGTCAGGTGCTTACGAAAAATATTGGATACGTAGGTATTTTGTTTGTGTGCCTTTAAATTTTGTTAAAATTTTTGTGATATGCAATTACGTCAACATCTCCCACTACTGAATTTAATGGAGAGTTATAATAATTTATGAAAATAAATCAGAAATACATCACAACATTTTTTCTTTTATTTCACGAACCAAACTTGTCTTATTTTGAATGATTCTTATTTAAAACATTTTTAATTTCTAATCAACACCTCTATTAGTTCTGATAATGGGTACAATATAAGTATAGTGACCAGGCTGAGGTGGTAACAGTATGGTAACATCAGACCCGCGTCAAACCCACGCCAAAAGATACTTGAGACAACTCGATGTTTCCAAGATGAGACTCCATCTTGTTCTGCACTCGTAACTTCGCGTGGGCGTTTTTCATTTCCAATTTTCATTGGTATTATTTCTATTCGATTGCATAACGAATTAATCCACTTGACTTTATTTCAAAAGAACCTGAATGAAAGGGCGTGGAAATCCAACTCACGATGAAAATAGTACGAACGATTGTTGTTATTAAATCCAAGACAATCCTCCCACTTTCGTTTCTCTTCCTGTTTATCATTGACAAATTATTTTATAATATATATATATATTTAATATTTCTTGTTTTTTTCAAGTCCTACGACCCAAAACGGCGCTTGGTGTAAAATGTTCCATTAGTTTCACATTTTATTTCGCAAAAATAACGCTGCGTACAAAAGCGGTGCGCTATTTTATCAGTCGTGTAAAGCCGCAATAGAGCAACCATAGAGCCCCCATTAGTAAACACTGCAGCAGGTAGGTGAAAAACTGTACGCATGTAAAGTGTACCGTGCCCAACATAAAATAGAATTACGTGTATCATTTGTTTTGACGATACTCTCTTTCCCGTAGTGCACGTCCAGTAGAACGTAGACCCCCCAAACACACACGTGCCACCCTTCGACGCCCAGTTCCGGACCTGAAGTTCGGGGCGAGGAAGATTAATAATTCGCTGGTTGTGTTAAACAAATGTAATACGCAAATCTTTCGCAGCAACAAGCGGACTTGAGACTTATCCCCGCGCTATAAGTACCAATATCACCGCACCATTATCTTTGTCATTATATTCGCGTTGGAAACGACACAGCTGTTGCCAAGGCAATTTTTATCTGAAAATATTTTTTAGAAATTCGGCTAAACGTGGAAGTTATAAAACAGTAGTTAAATACAAGGCACGTGCTCTTATTGTGCATTCATTTTATTTTACATTTATTGTAGGTAACGAGCGAATACGTCGCGGCTTATAACAAACCATTTCAGTTCGTGCATTCAGCGAGCCCGCTGAACAACACGGCATTTTGAAAACGAATTAAATTACAGAGAGCTTTATAAAGTATGAAAAGCCGTATTCCTGGTGTAAGCCGGGTTTAAAGTGAATTCTAACCGGTGAGCACGCTCTGCATTTGTAACGAGCCTGCAAGTATAGTAAGGTGCAATTTGAAGCTGGAAAACCACTCGCATCTTAGTGGCAGTCGTGGAAATTATTTACAGTTTATGCTTTGTGATTTCCATAAAGGAAAATTTGGGTTCTCAACACAGCTTTCTTGTTTCTATTGCAATTTTGATCATTGGAATTTAAATATCGAACCTGATTACGTTCTAGGCTTTGCACATTATTTGCGTACTTCAGTAAAAGAAAAGATATTAAATTTTTTCTTCGGATTATATAACTGTCATTTATATTATTGCTAAACCTAACCTATTTACGAATACATTTCATCCTTAAGAAAGCAACATTGTTTGCGTGACGTAAGCAATTTCCCGACTGGGCTTATAAACTGCTTGAAGGAGTTCCGTAACAAACAGTAATTACTGGACGTTTCCCTTGCCATAAATGTAACGAATTAATAGTAGTTACAGCCTACTCGTACATACAGGGCCCCAATTCTGCTATTTAAAATGGCCGATGAATGAATGAAATTTGGCTTAAAATGACAATTTTTTTCTACACAATAATTAGACATTCAGTGTGAGACGCTTAACTCGAGGTCAATACAATTAACTACCAATTATTGTATTGGCAAAAGGCTTAAGAGAATAAGAATAATTTCAAATTAAATTCAATTGCCATTCAGCAGAATCGGGGCCCAAAACTTATGCGAAGAAAAATGATGGATGTTCTTCGTAGAAACAGAAAAAAAATGGTTTACTCATGCGTATTTATCCGGATTGCATTTCTTTTTGCTTCTCGGTTTAATAAGTCATAATATTTTAGTAGCCTGAGTTGTAGAAATAATTGGAGCAGTAGAATAAAATTAATTTGTATACAAGTTTTGGCAGAACTATTGGGTATATGTTCTTGTTAGTTAAGGGATCTGAGGACCTTACACCGCCTCTTAAATCTAATTTTAATTAATATTTTTGCTGTTGTCCAATAGAAACACCCTGTATACTTGCAGGGCGCTGGTCACAGTTGCAAAAATATTACTTCACAAGGTTACTAGTCAATCATTTTTACAGTTTAATCAATTTTAATAAGAACATAACTTTTACGGGATCCATGAAGAGCAATTCCTCATGAAACTCCTTTCGAAAAAGCAATAACGAACAGTAAAAGTGAATGTAAACTTAAATCAAATGATATTTCGTTTCTATCATCATCATGTCAGCCCATAGCAGTCCACTGCTGGACGTAGGCCTCTCCATAATTTCTCCAGCGCGACCGGTTCGTTGCCACCTGCATCCAACGGAACCCAGCGGTTTTAACCAGGTCGTCGGTCCATCTGGCAGGTGGCCGTCCCACGCTGCGCTTGGTGGTACGTGGTCTCCACTCCAGAACTTTTCTGCCCCATCGGCCGTCCGATCTTCGCGCTATGTGGCCCGCCCATTGCCACTTCAGCTTGCTAATCCTACGGGCTATATCGGCGACTTTCGTTCGTCTACGGATCTCCTCATTTCTGATTCGATCCCGCAGAGAAATGCCGAGCATAGCCCTCTCCATAGCTCGCTGAGCGACTTTGAGCCTGTGGAAAAGTCCCTTCGTGAAGCACCACGTCTCAGAGCCGTAAGTCATCACTGGTAACACACACTGGTTGTACACCTTTGTTTTAAGGCACTGAGGTATTTTGGACGAGAAAACGTTGTGCAATTTACCGAACGCTGCCCAGCCGAGTTGGATCCGTCTACTGACCTCTCTCTCGAAGTTGTACTTACCTAACTGGACTGCCTGTCCTAGATAAATGTATTCGTGTACAACTTCAAGAGCACAGTTCTCAACAGTGACTGTGGTGGGTCTAACATGGACGTTGAACATAATTTTAGTTTTTTCCATGTTCATTTTGAGACCCACTTGTTGTGATACTCTGTTGAGGTCTCCGAGCATTTGCCCTAGTTCTTCCAGCGATTCTGCCATGACCACGATGTCGTCGGCAAACCGAAGGTGAGTGATGTATTCGCCATTTATATTAATGCCTCGTCCTTTCAATTCCAGAAGCTTGAAGGAATCCTCTAGAGCAGCTGTGAACAGTTTCGGAGATATGACATCTCCCTGTCGTACTCCTCTTTTTAAAGGGATTTCCTTCGTGCAATGCTCCTGTACTCGGACTGACATGGTGGCGTTACTATACAAACACTTCAACACTTCGACGTACCGATAGTCAATACGGCACCGCTGGAGAGACCTAAGGACTGCCCAAATTTCGACGGAATCGAAGGCTTTCTCATAGTCCACAAACGCCAAGCAAAGTGGCCGATTATACTCTTCGGTCTTCTGTATAACCTGCCGCAGCGTATGTATGTGGTCTATGGTACTATAGCCTTTTCGGAAACCGGCTTGTTCGGTAGGCTGGAAGTCATCGAGCCTGCGTTCAAGACGATTCGTGATAACTCTCGAAAACAACTTATAGACGTGACTCAGCAGTGTTATGGGCCTGTAGTTCTTCAACAAGGTCTTGTCACCTTTCTTGAAGAAAAGTACCACAACACCCCCGTTCCACGCCTCCGGCGTTCTGCCCTCGAGCAAGGTGGAACTAAAAAGCTTCTGAAGGACTTTCAGTACCGGCAATCCGCCCGCTTTCAGAAGCTCTGTGGTGATTCCATCTTTGCCCGGCGCCTTGTTGTTTTTAAGCTGCTTGAGAGCTATCCTAATCTCGTACAGGCTGATGTCCGGGATGTCTTCGGTGTAGTGTCGGGTTAGCTTGGCTCTTGGGTCTCCCTCCGAGCCAGGTGGCTCAACTGAGACCGAGGTATACAACTGTCCATAGAACCTCTCTATCTCCCGTAGTATCTCTGACTTATCAGACGTTACGCGTCCATCCTCTGTCTTCAGCTTCGTCAGCTGGCTTTGCCCAATAGACATGTCTCTTGAAAAGACTTTGGAGCCTTGGTTCCGCTCAATCGTCTCCTTAATATGCTGCGTATTAAAGGAGCGAATATCGCGTCGCAAGGACTTTGAGATCTGTCTATTGAGCTGCCTATATGACTCTGCGTCCTCAGAAGTTTGGAGCGTCATAGAACGTCGACTAGCCATGAGATTCCGGGTGTGGTCGGATAGTTTTTGAGGTTTATTTTTACGGTTGGGCTTGAAATACTTAGCCCCAATCGTACGGACAGTGTCTACCAGCCTGCTATTCAAATCGTCCACCGATGCGCAGCTGTCTAGCCATTCGAAGCGATTTGCTAATTCGAGCTGAAAGTTCTCGGGGTTTTCGATATGTGCAATAGACGGTCGGAGCGTAGACTTCATCAGACGCGATCTTTCGAGTTGAACATTGATATTCAATGTGCCTCTCACAATGCGGTGATCGCTTCCGGTTTTAACCATATTGATCACAGAGACATCATTGAATATCTGTTTTTTGTTGCTCATGATGAAGTCTATCTCATTTTTGGTCATACCGTCGGGACTCATCCAGGTCCATTTCCTGTGAGGCGGCTTCTGGAAAAAAGAATTCATCATATAGAGTCCTTCTTTTTCCAGAAAGTCGGCCAGCCTCTGTCCCCTGGAGTTCCTCTGCCCATAACCAAATTGCCCCACTTTCAATTCACCATCACTTCTACAGCCCAGCCTTGCATTGAAATCTCCCATAACAACAGTATATTGTGTTTTGGTGTTGTGTATGGCTCTACTTACGTCCTCATACACAGCTTCCACCTCATCATCAGAATGTGTACTTGTAGGGGCGTAGACCTGTATGACCTTCAGCGAATACCGCTTGGATATTCTGAGTATAAGGTACGCTACCCTGTTCGACACACTTCCGATGGACACAATGTTGTTCTTGAGAGACTTGTGGACGATGAACCCGACACCACCTTGGGACTTTCTGTCTCCTTCCCGGAAGTAGAACAAGTGACCGGACTGTAAGGTTATCGTATCCTCACCCTCTCTACGGATTTCCGACAAACCTATTACGTCCCAACACAACTTGCTCAATACTTCTTCCAGTTCAACCAGTTTCTCGTCTGTCCTCAAAGTGCGCACGTTATGTGTTACCAGGGCCAGTGGTCGGTTGGGGTGGTAGCCTGGCGTCTGCCGGAGATTCTTAGCACCCCCTGCCCCACCGTTTATCTGGCTGCTACCGTGGCCAGGACTAGTGGGGCTGCCGGGGACTAGGGGCCTGGTTCCTGCTGCGTTCTTCATGGAGGTATTTAGCCTACTGGTGCCACGCTGGCTAGACGGGTTGGCACAGGGTTTCTTTCGAGTTTTCCTTCTCTGACCTTGATTCCGTTGGCACATTATCTACATATTTGGCCAATGTATCCCTTAGTCGCCTTTTACGACACCCACGGGAAGATAAGGGACAGTCCTATTCTTAGCCGGGACTGCACGGGGAGTGCGGGGGAATCAAATGATATTTCGTTTTAAGCTTTGAAATTTGAAGCGTTGAAATTTAACTAAGAATTTAAATAAGGGAATAGTTCTTAAATGTTTATTAATTTTCAAAGGTTCAGTTACCTACACTATTTTAGCAGCAGCTAAAGCGCTTTATTTTGATCGAATCAAACTTAGGGCTACTTTATGCTACTACTAGCTTTTCGCCCGCGGCTTCGCCCGCGTCAAGGTCGGTTATATCGCGTTTCCAAGAGAACTCTTCAAAAGTGCGGGATAAAAACTATCATATGTTCTTTCTCAAGGTCAACTCTATCTTTGTAGCAAATTTCATTTAAATCAGTTCAGTGGTTTAGACGTGAAAGCGTAACAGACAGACAGAGTTACTTTCGCATTTATAATATTAGTAGGGATTTGTAGAACATAGTAATATGATTGAATCGCTAGAGCTGTATATTAAATGAAGTTGAATTGGTACAATGAGGCTGGTAGTCTTGACAGCGTTTAGCTACGCCGGGCGAGTGTGCGCGAGGTCGCGCGTACAGTACGACCACTAAAAGTGAGAACTTGAGACTATTTACGATTTCTTAACTGAAGTAATGTTTAAGAGGATGCGTCTAGTAAAACACGAGAGGTAACAATTATTTGAGTAAGTTTCTGATTGTAATTTTGTTCTTCTTGCTACCGAAAATAAAAACAGAAATCAGTCGTATTTTGATTCCAGCAGTAGACTAGGCAGTAAAGAAAAGTCGTTCTATTCTCCTGTTTTAAAACTAAGATAGTGAAAAATATTTTTTTAATGTTTTTGCGATTTTTTGTCTTAGGTTTAACTGCCTACGAAAGTTGATAGCGGCTGCATTAGCCGAACTAATAAATAGTCAAAAATATTATCGTTTTATTTTATAACAACAAAAAATTTTGATCGTACCATTTTATGTGATATCCAGATTTTTAATCTACTTCAAACACTGCTATCAACCCGTAAATTTGAGAGTCGGAAGTGATAATTTATAAGTACATACATACATTAGTTTATCTCTGATCCAATAATAATGTATGAATCACTTGCATGTGTCGTCATATTTTCCGAATAAACAGATTTGTACGATACGATTGTTGTGCCATAAAGATCGATAAACATCATGCGTGCGATAGTTATACAACCAAGACAATCACTTGGAATTACTAGAATTATTATCAACAATGAGTTTACTAGGACTTGTCATAGCTATTAATAGTTGCATATCCTTGAAGGGTATTACGCATAATGTGCTTTTCTGCTGCATAACTTTGATTTTGAATTAATTTATGTCGAGTTGGAACGTCATATAGTATTCCAGTTTTGCAATTTAGTAGACAATCGACACTATTCTATTCTAGTCTAGTCACAATTATCATCAAAAAAGATCATAGGAGTGGTATTCCAAAAAAATACTTCCTCTACTTCTACATAAATTAAAAGAAATATACAAGGAGAAACATCAAACGTCACTTTGGTTCAAAAGAGAAGCAGCCCGTGCCCAATTATCTATAAATTATTGTGCAATGTTAAAATTACTTCATCACAGTCATCACACATCTCAAATTACATGTAATTTATGTGATAATTAAGAGCACGTTTCCTTTACCAGTAACCTTGGAACATAATAGCTTAAATCTATAGTTTACGGGGTCGGCCCGCAGGCTAGGTCGCCAACCGCCAACGTTTCGTCCTCTAAACATTCATGTCTATTTAATGTTCGTGAGTAACTAGTACACTCTTAACGTGGCCTGTTTCACTGCGACAATGTCACTCAATGGAATTTTTCATATTGCAAGTAATTACGACTCAGCATAACTGCTCAATAAATCGTAAAAAAAACAAATGAAATAGAATTCTCAAAAACACAGATTTTTACTGTCGAATGATCGCTGTCTAAATTAATAATAATTAGACAAAACATTAGCGGTTTAGGTCAAAAACCTTAGATAACGATTAATTTGTTACGTAACGATTGGAACCATTTACAAAAACGTAGCGATTCGAATAGAATCTTCTCTGATAAGTACTGAAAAATGTGTTCACTGTTAATTTGGGCGTGTCATGGGTTGTCATGTGTTATTATCGATGTCCTAGATCTACATGGCATGTACTTTGGCTTCGATATTACGTATCTGGGTGTAGAATAACGATAGCAATTGACTGAAAAAATAATACACAAAAAAGCTGTTGTTTTTGTCAAATTATTATAAAGTGATAAATTATGTGAAAGCAAACAGAAGTCATTGTGCACTGCCAATTGGGTATTGGAATTAAGAAAACATAATTAGTTCGATACATAGATTTCCAAAAAATATCGGATACTTATTTCTTTCTTTATCTTGTAAACAATAGATGCTATATTAATTTGGCAACTGACGTCATTTGACGTTCAAGTGACGTTCTTAACCCCTTCGTTTCACCACCATTGATGCGTATGTTTTATACGTTTAATAAAATAAAAAATACCATCCAATGTATCTTGAGGAACTTATTCGACAGTTCATTATTACCTTGCTTTTTTTAACACGAAAAGCCTAACGAAACAGCAAAACGATCGACGCATCTCTATCACTCGTTGTGTTACAAATATTATGGCACAAGTATAAACTAATATGATGGCATGCTAGTTATTGTTGCAGCAGATGTATTGACGTATTCAATATTAGCGTCGAGCTTATTATTAATAAACATTATATTACTAAACAATCATTTACAGATGAACAGATATACCAACTAATATAATAAATGGGAATGTGTGCTTGTTTGTCATGCTTCACCTTTTAGTTTAAAGATAATTATGGTTCATATTTTCTCCGCCATACTCTTGCTGACGAAGTTAAGGGCAAAATCAGTAATTAAGATTATTATTAATAAAGAATTTGTAAGTAAGTTATAAAAGAAGAGTTCACAGTACACGGAACTTCACGAATGGAAATGATTTCCAATATTTTAAACCTTAACAGCAAGAAATAAAAAGACGTTTCAGCTAGTCCGAAATATATTGTAACTATAACGTACTTGCTAGTTATAAAAATAAACAGTGTCTTTTTCCAATTTTCTCTTAATTTCTATTCCGTATGTGTTATGAAAATAGGCCGCGTTAAAGTGCATTAAATAAATTAATCTCCCAAACGGGTGTATTAGTTTTAAATCTACTTGTAACGGAAAATCTTAAAAGTTTAATACGAGATTGTACGCGCCCGTTCATATGTGCGGCCCAAGACTGAATACATTTGCTATGCGTCTGTGCACTTAAGTCAAACGAAACTCGACTCTACGTCTATTGAAATAGAAGAATGTGGTATGTTTTTATTAACATTGTTGGTTCGTTGATAAGTAGTTAGAAGTTGCTCAAGGCTGTCGACTCGTAGAGGAGTAAAAACTTGGTCAAGGCCTATTGTTAGTCAAATGGTTGTGTTTGGTTTTGGCACTCTCCAGCCCGTGTTAGGAAACTACCAACGATGGGAAATTATATATTAACAAACGAGAAGGAAATGAGGAACTTATCGTCCAGGAAGTCGAAATTAATTAGGTAGCTCGAGGCACGCCTACTTACTAATTAAATTCATAATAAGAACAAATAGCTAAATATATTTGTATGTAGGTAAAGCGATATAGGTGTAAAAGGAGCTGTGTGAAAAGGTATTAATTCGTGCCTAAATTTGGCTTCGTTTATATTGTAAACTAGCTCACTATGCAAGTTAAACACTACAATTCGGGCCTCATTTTAACTAGGCACAGTACAATGAAACAATGCCAATGTGTACGCAACGGCTCGGCGTCTGAATTCGGCCAAACTGTGATACGCTATTCCGGTCACTATTCGTTCGGATATAATGACCACAATTGTGTGAATGTCTTAGATATAGTTGTGATACTTAGTGAGGTAAGTATTGATCGTAGTAACGTGCAACCTTCACGGCACGAGACCCGACCGGCTACAAGTATATAAATGAATAATGATTAGTTTCGTGTCGGATATGTTTTAACTGACCGACTTACAATTTTGGAGTATGATGTTCTGGCCCATTCGTTAAGATCCCTGCGGACTAGAGCTAAAGTACTGCAATATAGTTCATGCTACACTGGCATGTAATCGCAACGACGAATACAGAATCTTTATAGAGCGATGACAACGCCAACACCTAATGTTTACAGAACATTAGATGTTTCGCTTCTGCAATCATTAGACACCTGATTACTATCTTATCGTCTAATTACAAACTAAATTCAATTAGGACAAAGGAATTTGTACGTTTCAATTAGCATTTCTGTTATACGAACAATTCGTGGTTTTAATTTAATTGCAACGCTTAAAAAGAGAAAGCCGAAACGTTATTATCTACCGCTGACCTTTCACGAGTCAACGAAGTAGAAAAAATCTGTAAACATAAATCCATTCATGCAAAAGCGAAGCAGATATCATTTGTTACAAAAAGTTATAAAACCTTTTTTTTCCGACTGAGTTTTTCGGCAAATTTTTAATCATAACCCTTCTATTGATGTTCTTATTTTATTTTCGTGACATAAGTCTATCTCATTTATTCTTTGAAAAGTATTATAACTTTGTCACAACACTGTTAGAATTCCTTTATCTAATATTTTCTCCAAACCTCTTCGGTCGCTGTGTTAGTTTTCTTTCCATAAGTTGGATCTGGGATATGGGAATTCTATTTTTATACGTTGTCTATTTACGTACGTTGATGGCGTAACAGCTTGGATTTTGATGAATTTACCGATTTAGGTTAGTCAGGTATAAAGTACGTCATACAGAGAGTAAGCGGATTGAACGTTAATGTGCTTAAATTAAGCGAATAGTCCTAGACTCAAGCATTCACTATGAAGCTGCGAGTTTGCTATAGTTTTACTATTTGTGGTCCTAAAAATACTAGAAACTCGAAAGTTTCCATGTATGGATATTTGTTCTTCTTTCATGCAAAAACCACTCAACGGATTTAGACGAAACTTAGTACATAGATAGTTTAAGAGCAGGACTAACACTTGGATAGTTTTTATCCAGATTTCATGTTCCCGTGGGATTATATTCGATTTTTAGGATGCGGCTCTGCGGGCAACAGCTCGTATTCAATATAATAATGTATTATAATCGTTTGTATTATATACTCTTTTATCTCATGATGATTACTTACTATTCTCGACGTGGTCAGACTCAATACATCACACAGGTTGACTAATCCTTTCTTTATCCTGTCTGGTGAGCTCATTTCGTATGCATTACACATACCCTTGCGATACGGCCCAAAGCCTACTGTGAGATTCCATGATTAATTCTGTTTCCCTCATACCCTGTTTAATTAGATTCCATTTTGCATCCTTAATTAGCGAATTAGACATGAGAAATAAGTTTTTTGCTTCAATAGATGGGTTTTACGAAATTGTTCGGTGTAGTTGTGTCATGCTTGCATCACTATTTTTAATTCGATGTTGAATAGGCGCGTGTTTGTGCGGTGCGTTTGTTTCGCTTGTCAAACCCGAGCGTGTTGTGTGTAAGTAGTATTTACCATTGTAGTATTAGCGTTGTTTCGACACCGCAGCGATCGCTCGCGGGCTGGCCGCAGTGAACGTTATCGTTGGCGCGAGACTCGTGCGCCAGCGCTGTGCTGCCGTCGAAATTCGTCGGTGTCATCGCACTGAAGTAGCCTAGTTACGACGATATTTCGATAGAAGTGGCCACCAACGTTTCCTCCCACTACCGGCGCAAATTTGGACAGTTATTACGTACACGTATTACGATTGTATTAATAAATTCATTCTCGAGTATCACCAAACATACGTCGACTGCCTGACACTTTGAATTGACTATTGCGTAATCTTTTATTATTTAAAAATGTACTCGCGATACTTTGAAAGGAATGAAGGGTATAATAATACAATGGTATAGACTTCCGATGTACCGTGAATAGGAATTTATAAAGAACTCGTATTTTGGTACTCGCTTTGTTATGTGAGGTCGAGGCAGTCGGCTTTTGTCCACCTAGCGTATGTCTGACATCATTCTTCACATGACCTTACACGTCTAAGACGTACCGCTTAGTTTACATAAGTACCTATAAAAGTAAACGCTATAACTGTACACTGTGCGTGGTCGCGCAGACTCACTTGGTTTGTTCGACGACGAGCAAGAGACTAATATAAAACTATTTTAAAATAAATTAGACGTTTTTGATGTAAGATTACGTTGAACTCTACAATTTCTATCAAAACAAGATACTTAGAGATTACGTAAACAAACGTTACGCAGTTTCCCAAAACAGGTTTCGAAATTGGGAAATTTTCTTTAGAAATAGAGAAAGTTTGTCGTAATTATTTTCGAGATTTAAAGGGCTCATTTTGAAATCAGTCATTTGTTTTTCTTGTTCAATAATTTGTGTTCAGATATTTTTATTTGCGACTGTAAATGTGTGAATTAAGTACGTTCTATAAACATACGTTGCGTGAGACAATTAATTGAAACTGATTGTTTTGATGTAGTTGTAGGGCGAGCGGCAACTGGCTATCGAGTGTTTCCGTATTGCGTATTATTGCGAACTTTAAACTTTACATGATTGCTACTCATACATACGTAATGACTCATCAATGTTGGAGCTTGTTTTGCGGTTTTTGATTTTCATTCATAAAAACGTAATTAATGTAGCTTGGCATCATTCTGGCAGACATATTGCTGTATTTTAATTGATTATACTTTGGTCTTTGTGAATCAAAATAAAGGTTTTTTTTTCAAATTAGCCGAAGCTTACTTAATATTGGTAACCAAAAAAGGGAATCGTAAAACGGTTATATTTATATATTTCTTGATTATAATCAAAATTTTAATATTGATTTTAACAGTTGGTGTACTTATAGACACATTTTGATATCGACATTGAGTTTGCGTAATTTAAGAATAAGAATAATGTATTGTTGTACAATGTTTTCTTTTAACCAAAACTAAGTTTATCTTAGCAACGTAAATCTTTTTCGTAATCCATTAACATATAGGCTGTGGTCCGCCTTGTATCCGCTTGTTTCTTAGAGACTTGAAAACTGAAAAATCTGTACCAAAAATCCAAATATCTATAAAAAAAATAGCTACTACCTATGGTAATAAAACAAAACAAATTAACTTTACATAATTGCTTCTCGTTCATGCTTAATGACTCATTAATGTTTGAAGTCGTATTGTGGTCTTTGATTTAAGATCATTCATTCATCTATATAAATAAAATCGGAGTGACTGTTTGTACTAGTGAAATTGTTATTACTAGTGAAATAACAGTGTTTTTTAAGTTTTGCGTGAGTTTGTTCTGGCTAATCTATGAAATAGCTAATAAACTGATTTTGACGGGAGTTTTAATATACAAAAAGTTCTGCCTACGTAACATTTTATCCAAATGACATTAAGTTTCAAAGTCTTTAAGGTGCTCTTGCTAAAGGATTACCAGTCATTAGCCTAAGAGCTAAGCACTAGAATTACATTAAGGCGATTTGTAGCACTGACCGATAAATAGGTCTGGAAAGCCGAACAAAAGACGAATGAATACCGAAGATAGTTTTATAGAAAAGTGTGAGTAGATATTGCACAATATTATGCCACTAGCTGTTGCCCGCGACTTCGTCCCCGTGGGTAGAAGATATAAGTTATGATTTTTACCTGCCCTATTTTTTTCACATTTTCCTTTGTATCTTCGCTCCTATTAGTCGCAGCGTCATTGTTTATACCCTTCATCCTTCCTCGATGAATGGTCTATTCAACACAAAGAGAATTTTTCAATTTGGACCAGTAGTTCCTGAGATTCGCGCGTTCAAACAAACAAACAAACTCTTCAGCTTTAAATATTAGTATAGATTATAATTATAATGAAATACTCATACTTACTTACATATTTAGAAATATAGCTAGAGTTCAAAGTACAATGCAATTTCGATTGTATTCAGCCTTGAAACTAACAAAAATGTAATTACACAATGTTACGAACTAAAAATAAAATAGAAATGTTTGTGTACTTAATTTTAAGTTTTCGGCTGAGAAAAAATATAGTTTTTGTTAAGCGTGGGATGATTTAGCTGAGTTACAATGGTTTAAAAGTTCTGTTTAGAAATCGGTTGAGTGTTGGCGAGGTTAAATTTGGAATGATCATGGGTTTGGAACCGAGGTCAGGAAAAAACTTTGTTGGGACCTCTTTAATAACAAAAGTGAGACGACAAAAAGGTTTCATTTATTGCCTAATGTTGTATTTTCATTTTTTGTCATTACGATTGTACAAATGTGTTGGTTCTCATTTCAAATTATTTTTATCAGAAAAGGAGCCGTATTTAAATAGTACAAAAATACCTTAAATGTTAAAATGTTGTTGTGATCTTCAGTTAACTACAAATCAAATTTTACTATATTTCGTCCAGCCGTTTGTGCGTCGTGAGGAGACAAACGTACACACAAACTTTTGCAGCAAGGAATTAGTCGTTATTTCACATCATAATTTAAATATTTATTTTCTAATTTAGCGATCCTGTTTTGGCGTAGTGACAAACTGGACATCCTTCTGCAGTACACAAAAGCCGAATGCCGAAAACCTGCTTTGTGGCAGCCTCTATTATTCGGGACATAATATAACAATGCATCGATGAGGCGCCGCCGGCGACCTATCTCTCTGCACACTTGAATTCACTCCAATATACCAGCTATAGGTAGGTACGAAGCCAGTGGATGGAGCAGTGAATACCAATGGTTTTGACAGTTGTAATATATGTATATCAAGTTAGAAGCAAATTATAAGTAAAGATGTAATATCTTGAATCTTAGCTTGTATACTCTTTTGACTTGACTTCTTTAGCAGTTTTCATTGATTGGCACAGACATGATAGTAAAGTCTCGTATAAACTAGTGCGGTTTGTGCCGTTTCAAAAGCAACAATTTAAATTTCTTTGTACACACTCACAATAAGCCCTACATAAATAATATCGATATGATTTATGTGATGAGCGCACTCAAATTGAGCACAATGTAAGACTCTTTTGAACATTATCTGAACTTACCAAAACGGTTCGATACTTAAGTTGTTAATTTCCAGTTAATAAACTAGTCTAGCGATTGGACTGCGGGAGTATTGTAAGTGCTCTTACAATTGCGTCTGGTCGGTTGAAAGGCGGCACTCGACGGACGGACACTCAGGGACAATCTAGTTGAGCTTGAGATTGTTGTGAACAATGTCGCCGTGATCGATCTGCGGGTACAACGCTTAGCAGCGGCTTGATCGACTCTTGAAGCTGAGTGGACCGCCCTGAAAATGTTAGTATCCACCCTATTTTGTCCACTTCAAGCCCTGCTAACTACTGATTGTAAATAAAACATTAAAATTATTTAATCTATACATAAACGATTGAAAAACGTTGAACATTTGATTCCGTAGGAAACCAAATTGTCCACAATCCCTTTTAAGGTATTGGAATTTCGTTTAAATTTTTTGTCGAAATTTTATTCAATAAACTGAAATCTGTGCGCACAATACAAGGCTTCGTGCGAATGAAAATCGAATAAAAAATCAAATGCGGTTGACTGATTTTCGAATATTTCAGCGTTTACCACAATGTGACGTTGCGGTTTCAAATGGAATTTGAATAGCATGTAGCTATGCTGTTGCGACGCTGCGCATGTTACATATTCTACATACGTAGCTAAAGGAATTGTTTGAATTCTTTAAATCGCTTTGAATGGTGCGTGGTGTGAGGTAAATGGTAACATTTCCTTATTTTTTTCCTGCCTGTATGTTTTGCTGCTTGGCCAGCCTTTTCCTAAAAGCGTATCCAGTGTACTAAATGCCCAGTTCTTGGCCTATATTTCGACACCATTGCCATTGTCTATAGAGGTGGTGTGAAACCGAGCGGCTTGCCATCTTTCATTTCCGTAAAAAATGACGTCTAATATCGGGGAAAAAATGCTGCAGCTTGCAAGCATCTCAACTAAAATATTTCGTAAAATAAAAGTGAAAACAAGACACCCGTCCCACAGTAGAAACGTCAAAACAATGGTTATATCCTGAGAAAATAATAACGTTCTATTTAAACAACAATTCTGTGTAGAGCATAGAATTTGTAAGTACCGCGATATGACAATTGTATGTTAGCGTCACGCGCAGACCAGCGTCGGTATCAGAACAAATAACTGTAAACTACGGCTCGCCTTTAATAATATGTGATTTAACACGAAACTATATATTAGTATTTAATTATACATATTCAGTATTTATTGTTCTGCATAGTGACAGATGTTGTGGCAGTCAAGCCAATGTTATGGCTACGCCGATTATATTCAATGTTATATTATGAATATTGTGTAAACGTTCAGTTAGACCTTTGTTTAGGCTGTCTCCAATTGGTGTCTGGTACTTAGGTAGTACCGACTGTAATCAATGAAATGTCTTCGAATTTACCTATGACTCTACATTTGGACTTGTTATTTGGAAAAGTACAGACTATTGTAGAGTACCTTGTTGGGAAGTCTCCAAACGGTCTTATATAAAGGTAATATACAATATATAGATACTATAATTGCACTGGAAACCCATCTCAATGCGGGTATATTGGTAGACAATTGATCTATAGAGGGAGACAAGGAAATGTGTTATGTACACTCACGTTCGTCTCCCGAATGTAATAATCCTCCCCTTCCTTTAGCTAAGGTTGGGAACGTAGGCTGCATCAGTCAGCCTTTGAGCAAATACCTTTGATTTACATGACTGCCATCCGATTTTCGACCTTAACGCCTGTAATTAACTGTCCATTGTTCTGTGCGAGTGTTCTGATTGAAAGGCCTACGTCCAAAGGCGACCTGCGAGTACAGATATGGATTCAAATTTATGGAAATTCTATTGTAAGATGGATAAAGAGGTTTTAACATGAAATGCCGTTTTGTTAGAACTGTAGAGTGTTGATAGTATTAGCAAGTTCTAGTAGAGTATTATGATAACTCAATTTTAAATTAGCCTAATAAGATAAAAACTAATAATAGCACCCACAAGGCAAATGTAATAATCAATGATACTAGAAGCTGAAGTGTAAACATGCGTTATAAACATGTTAATCAATTTTTTCATCATTTAACAAAGTTACCAAAGTATTATAAAGCTCAAAGCAAAGTAGACATTTATTTCGAACCGAATGTCATATATCAGCATTTAAAAGCTGTTCACTCGTTCACGGGACTTAAACTCTCTGTCTTTTCTCATTAAGGCTGTGGTTTATCTTTGGGACTCCTCAGCTCCAGGCCGTCCAGCCCTCCACAAAGCAGCTCTGAATTTAACCAACGGATGCCACAAAATGCTTTCTCGACGGGTTTCTGATGAGCAGTGTGAGTCCCAACCTTTAATTAAGAGTGTTTTGTTACTCGCTTCAAATCATCTTTATTTATACAAAAATATTTCAAAATGTGACCAGATGGAATTCTCTTGATAGTTTTCATGATGGGAAAATGAGATAAATAGGTTTCAAAAATATGCAATCTTTAACTTGAGCGATGAGATTTTGTTGAAGACAAAAGTTTTCTCTATATGTAATATTTGGAAAAGGAAGGTGAGTGATAGCCCCCAGGCAATTCCAATGTTTCCTCGGGGTGCAAAATAAACACTCAATCTTGGTAGGTGAAAGTTGCTGAAACTCTTAAACTGTAAGAAACTAAAATAGAAGCAAACGTTTTGTAACTTTTACGGTTATAGAAATTTTCCTACTGTGAACTATACTTATCTGTCGTCTACTTTTAAATTTTTATATTTTTATTTTTATCCACTTATGTAATAGAATAATTTATTTAGACTTTTCTTTTTTTGTTTTAGTGTCAAATCGCTGACGATTTCAAAACTATTTAATTTCAAAGTATGACTGTTTAACGGAAAACAATAAATCCTGATCTCTTTATCTAACAAAGTCTTCTCATCTCATAACACCTAGTCTTCTATTCAGGCTTATAACAATTAAAATTTCCTAGCTGCTAGCCCTTGGCAAATTCAAACACTTACCTTAACATACCCCAACGTTACACGAAGGAAAACACGTTGCTGACATTCCGTAGGATAACACTGAAAACTCAAGCGCTCGCTATTACGTTACCAACTGCCCGCAGCGAGCTCTCCTTTGTGAGGCGATAGGTTTATTTAATTAATAACACAGGACCCTCGGTGTGGCGTCAAAAGGTTTCTCTTTCCATATCACCTGTAGGCGTCCCTCCTGACCTTTACAAAGCTTTGTGTGCTCAACAAAAGACACACGTGTAACTGTTTAGAACTTCAAGAGCTAAAAATAACCAATAACGGGGCTCTCGGTAACAAGATTACAGATATTTTTGATCCGATAATGATGAAAGATAACTTGGAAGTTCGCTTCACGAGAAATATTAATTCGTTCTTAGGTACTTAGTTTATTGCAAAATATTTATTGCTCGCAATTGATGTTTAAATATGGGATTCAGCAATCGATAGAAATCTTTCTTTGAAAATACGAAAAGAAATTTGAATAATTTAGTACCTAATAAATAAGGAGTTTTATTGAAAAGTGTGTCAATCTCTGTTATCAGCTTAACCGTGCCTGTTGGTTTCCTACTAAAAACATTGCAGAAACCGTAAGAAGAAGAACCAGAACAGTAAGTACCATTTCATACAAAATAATTTATATTTAGTGTTACTGGACGATGGTAAGTACCATCCTGTCAAATGTGGAAATGCTCGAATACATCTCGGGCTATACGCCAGGATGCTATGGATATCGATATCAAAGGAGAGTAACGATCTAAGTCATTAGTACCATGTCTTGCCACAGCACATGGCTTGCCAATATCATGGCTCGCTGCATGTATCCCGACTGTAATTATAATATGGTGGACAGATATATAGGGAGGCATGTAACTAACCCCAAATTGAATCCATCTGTCTCTACATTGTATCTTAAGATGATAGAGACAGCAAATTGAGAGAGTTTGATTATTCAGCCGTGAGAATATGTACGTGTTTATGTATATCTTTGTCTTATTATAAATTAATTGGAGAGGATAATTACCTTACCCTTGTCGTAGCAGCATAACCCCACATACTGCCTCACTCTTTTTTTACAGTCATTCTGAAATTATTTTATGTATTGTCAGATTATAAGCCACTGCAGTTTTAGTCTTCGTCTGACTTGTCTCTTGGTTGTTTTCATTAGCTCCCCGTCCTACTAGTTTCAGATATATAAAAATACGATCAGGCCAATTCAATAAACATTTTGGTCAATACCTACAATATTGAATTAACAATATTTTTACCCTATGCTAAAAAATCATTCGTATTTGAAGAAAAACATAATTATTAATTTGAATCTTTGTACAATTTACATTTAACTTGAATTAGTTCTGTACACCGAAATTGATATAATGTTATTTTCCCAAGTTCCCTTTCATCACAGAAACGGGACACGAAGTATTTAATTTCAATATTTATTTTAAACAGGTTGAGACATTTCGCCAACTAAACACACCTTCCACGCTTGTTAGTCGTGTTACAAATAAACAACACTCGAGCTCAGAGCACCCATGCGAATAATTTCTCATAAAGGTTCAACTTGTCAAGGGGTTTAAGCATCTTGTTACGTATTCATGTAAATTTAATTTTGCTGTTCATTTACGCGAACGTTTGCTTTCGCTTGCGTCATTACGTATATAGTTAGATAGTAATTATTTATGTGCCTTTACCTCATCGTCACATCTGGGAGCAGTTATCGCATTTAACGTATCGACCAGTTGGCATCTCTCGCATCATTGCTTTGATTGCTAGTGCTCGCTGTAGGTACAGACTGCAACGAAAGTCGGTCAATACGATCAGTTTTCAAATGATTTCAAAAATAAAAAAGGATGGAAGAATTATTGATATCTGCAACGGATCTTAATTCGACTGTATTTTGCTTTTTTCCACATCGTCATCATTTAATTTGAAACTGATGGGTTGCTAGGTAACAAGAAACACTTGATTCTAAAGATGGTTTAAAATTTAGTAAACAAAAATTTCTACTCCTCTCCTATATCTCTGAAAATACTGCAACTTATTAATCGGATTTTGTTGAACGACTTCTTTTGCTGACTCTATATTTAATATTCTATATTCTCGATAATGTACGGATGACGTAAATATAAAATGCACTGCATTCGGGCAACTGACGTGTCGTTCAAAATCGACAGAGATTTGAGCTATTTAGAATTTTCATATATCTGAAGAAAGTGTCAAGGAATTCTGGCGTTGAATAGATCCGACTTTTATGAAATTCCCCTGCGTTGGTAGATTATTGAGTTTAGCGGAGGAAGCTGGAATTTAAAATTGTAGAGACTTTTCGATAAAAATTTCATAAAGGAGTTGGTATCTCGTGGTTGCGGTAAATGTTTCGCATTTGTACTGAAATTTTCCTGTAGCATTTTTCAGAAATTCTTTCAATAAAACCGGATATTTGTCATTTTCTCCTAAACCTTTTTTACCAATTGAATCTAAAAAATGTGAAGCACAAGTAAAAGATTAAAAATTAAAGCAATTAATATTCAGCGTTCTTGGGCAATTTTTTCTTTTTGTGAGTCTCTATGATAATATAAACGTTCATAACGTTTTTTAAGGTTCCTTATTACCGGGGTTAACATGGAACACGATTTCTGAGCATCCGTTGACTGTATTCTCATAAACCTAATGGCTCACAGATGATGTATTTCTGCCGCATTTTTATATAAAAATAAATACCAAAAGAAAATAATTAAGTGGTTGACAAATAAGTTTGAGAATGGGAAGTCACGAATAACTGTCACTCAACCGAGTTTTTTAGTAGAATCTCAATGTAGCAAACCCAACTCGCACACACCGGTTTTTTAATTTACAACGTGTATTCACCTAATCGCTTATGAATGGAAAACTGTATTTTAATCTATCATACTTTACTACCAGCTCATCACATAAGCACCAGTCTTCCAGCTAACGAAATGTAAATGTCCCGCGATTCATTGCACTCGTAATATCTATCCAACGTATAATTAAAATCCAGAGTCCAGTTTATCCGTTAGCTACATATAAAATACATATTAGTTATTATCGCAAATATACAGTAGGTTGGTAACATTCTTATCCTACAAAACGACTGTACAAACAGGATATTTTCCTTGGTCTCCAATAGAAGGAAAATGAACTAGAACTCTACCAATACTGCAAATAAGTATCTTGCGGTTGAGGAAGTGAGAAGGTGCTCTACAAGGTATATATCAGCATCTCTCTCCCACAATTCCAATAATCTTACTTCAAGAGGTGGAGAGACTTGTTAACTTAATGAAAGAAGCTTTGTGCTAAGTAGGAAATTTGTAACGTATTTATTATAGTACTTATTAATAACAGGAAAAATGTGTTGATAACACATTCTCATAGTATAACTATAATTTTGTAGATCTTTAATACTCGATTCGTTTCATTCAATTTCTTTATCTTTCATGTTCATTGTATTTACTACATCTTCGGTGTTTGTTACTTGAAACCATGTATTACAAAATTTAATTAATATAAGCAGAACTGTTGTCATAGAGTCACCGCGTACCTAATGTAGAGTACATAATTTATAAAAAAATTGTACAGAAAAAATGACATCCATTCTGACGAACCAACGCAAAGACAATCTGATAATATTTAGAATGAGCACTGGTAGCTAGGACAAAGTAATTGAGTTGTCGTACCTCGCGTACCTAGCGCACAGTGCTCTACCTGTCACATTTCCTGCGATGACGATGTGTACCAGCTCGTTAACTCTTTAATGAAATAATGTCGGCGCTCCTTAAATTGCCCCTGAGTCTTGAGTAGATTGCACAGTGCACTGCTACTGGGTATCCATATGACTACGTGAGTTATTGCATATTACCTGCTACCAAGGTACTCTACTTTTCAAGTCTTTCGTAGAAGTTATTAGTGGTTGTGAAGTTTACGAAGCTAATATTGGTATAAAGTACTTGTGATGATCATAGCAGTCAATATTTTCTTTAGTTTGAGATATTTTATAGCGTATATATTATTTGTAAATAGTAGGTCTATTTGGAATAACAATTGTAAAGGCACGATTGTTAAGGAGTTGCTAAACTTAAGTCGAAAATTTCTTTAGAGTAAAACATTTAGTTGTACCTGGTTAATTTATCAAAATATTTTAGAAGAACCATCGGTGAACTATGTTGTTTAGGTACTTTTGTAAACAGTCATGGTTCATAAGAAAACACAAAGTAAGTATGACGATCAAAGACGCTAAAAAACGTCGTCTACGAAAGTCTTTTAGCGACCGATAGAGCAAGAAACCTTCCAAAGACTTTCAATAAAGTAGCGAGCTGGTTTACTACGCCATGTTTTACGACACAGCTTTGTCGAAGGTTTTATTGCGTATATACATAAACCCAAGGCCCTCTGAATCTCCGGAGCTCTGCCAAAAGTCTTTGTACAAACGAATGTTTTGGCTGCGAGTCGTCTCAAATGCGCTTTTCCTAAACATTTTCAATGTTCAGACTTGTATGTAGTCGTTTAATTACGTTATTGGAGTTTTCTTGAAATTACTGAGGATGTACTCTTGTTAAGTAATTTTAAGCACAGTGCTGCGACATTTAGTTTGCAGACATTTTTTCGATATTACTATTTATCACAATTGCATTATTGTAGAGACGAACAGTCGTCTTTGTCACAATTCTTTCTTTGTTATCTTTTTGAGTCTTTCTATAACAAAAAAAATCAATTTAATTCAGGTAAACGTAGATCTATCGTAGATTTACGCTTACCTGAATAAACCTCAATTGAAACAGAAATCCAAATGTCCATAATTAAAGTCGCATTATATAACCATCTCACAGCATTAATAGGAATTTCAGATTTGGAACGTGCTCGGGCTATGGAAATCATTACAGTCTAGCGCTCATGAAAGGGTCCGCAGCGCTTGTCGAGCTCTCTCGTGCTGTCACGAGCCGACTCGCCACTCGAATCAATTCAATAGAGAGCCCTCTTCAATCCTACTAAAAGTTACCATTCATCACGAAACTCCGAAAGAAATGCAGCTAAGAAAATTTCTGCCCCGGATAAAGAACTGGGAATTTTGTAACATGACGAAATTAGCTCAGCGGTCGCCACATTACAATGCACAACAGTAGTAGTTATAGCGTGGGCAGCTACGTGTTACAGAAATAGAGAAGTCAGTCTTGTTTCGTTAATTACGTACAAAAGAGATTTGTTTTCAAGGTCAGCGACGCGTTCTTTTGTCTTGTGCCCTGTTTTTGTAGCTTCCACTAAAACACAAAATGTTTCAGAGGTACGTTAGTCAGAGAAATGTAAAACGTTAACGTGTTGAAACGTTATCACCTTCGGGTCCTAACTTTCTCCTTATTGTAACGAGGAACTTAATTACAGGAACGAGAAAAGTACCGGGTAAGGTACAAGATGTACTAACTCGCAAATGACCCTAAGATTGCTATGTTGTGCAATTGTATAATGGTCAATTACAATTACCAGTGTTACACGCGATGTCCGTATTAACACGTTTCCTTCGTTCATGCCGCCATTGTTATGATACCATTACGACCCTAATGACGTCTCCGCGCCATTTGTAAAGCCGCAAGCCGATCCAGAATTAGGATAATCATTTCGTCTCGACTAATGAAAACTTGATTGAAACCTAGATTAGTCGAAGCTTGAATAGCGCCACGCTGGGATGATTACTAATCAAACTCCTTTATGTGACAAATGAAAAGTTTTCTTAGTAAATAAACCGTACTAGTTACCTTCCAATAATAGCACCAATTCACTAGATTGAGTCTATTCAGACGGGAATATTTACGAATGAAAGAGTAAATCAAGGAACGAAATCAATCTATTCAGATTGATTATTGCCAGCAGAGATCGCGGCGGAGGTGTAATACAGCATAATGATACCATAGCCGAATTGAGTAAGACGGTAAATATAAATTTCCTAATTATAATTTTCACGGGAACAGGGACGTCGCGTGCGCTCCGCTGGTTGGCTAAACTCCAGTTTTATATTTAAACGAACTAGTAGCCACTGACATTTTATGAAGGAGATTTTGAAACATTTCGAATTGTGCCAGTCATAAAAGCTTAGTTGCACATCGGGTTTTTGCTGGGCGAGTCCTCGGCTCCCTTATGCAAGCGCAATAACTGTGAAATACCTTTTCAGATAAACTGCGCTATGCTTCGAGTCAGCCAAGCCACGGTTTTATGACATCAATGTAATTAGGTACTGCAGATAAGAATCTCATATTATAAACAAACAATGTATGTAGTGTGTCGTCACTCGTCGTGCAATGGACTCTGTTCTATGCAGAATCGTATCACTTCGATAACTGGGATTGAGTGCGAGTCGCTACGGATTTCTGTCCTAAATACTAGAATACATAACTCGTTTAATGTAGGTACTGGAGTAATCTACGGAAGGTGAATGTGTCTAAAGGTATATACGTGTTGAGTTCAACGACCGGACTCACTCAAATTAAAAGACAGCTATTTGTAGTTGTACTTAGTTTTAATGGTATTTAACAAATAGAGATATAGAATAAACACATCACTCTACAAGTGGTAGACAAAATTGCTTCGACTCAAACTGAATTACATTTATAAATGGACAAAGGCCTTCTCTTGCTTACGTAGATTAAATACTATTAAACTACATAAATTCCCTATTAAAATGACATAAATGAATGTAGGAAAATTAAGATCAGCTGTGGTAAATACACGTGCTCAGTATTGACGAGACCACTTGAGAACTAAATTCCTTGTACTCGAACAACACAAGTGTTATTAATTCGGTTGCGTCGATTACTCACTCGTTCTGTGTATTCTATAAATCATGTTTGTACTGCAAGTTGTATTTGTATTGTACTATCTGAATATTTCCTTTTGAAGATGTGAGTACAGAAATCGGTCTTGTAGTTTAAAGGTGGTAGTTTTTTTCATTTGATACAGGCTGACTTTTTTCTCCCACTAAATTTCGACATTTTTACAGATTTCAGATTCAAAACACATTTTCTAAACCGTACAATGGAAAAACACGGATGAATTAAACGTGTAGGACACATTCACAATGTGTTACGGTGTAGTAACATTAGGTACCTGCAGTAATTTCCTCTTACGGGCTAAATACATATTATGTAGGTATGTAGAATTAAAATTATTTTTTCAGGCAATCCTTGGTTGAAACCTTAAATCAAAACTTGCAAACATGCATGCATTATTTAAATTTCATTGAAAATTTTCTGTGAGATGGCGGAGTAGGTACCCCGATTCTCTAGACTGATTCCACCAATACACTAGACACGTTTAAAACAACGAATAGAAAAATAGAACATTATTCATTGTACAAGACATGAGCACATAAAAAAAACATAAAAGTACTGTTTTATCGTCATAAAATGTTTCACTTTTATGATTTTTTGGTGACGTATCACCAAATCCAGTATAGGATGCCTTCCAGCATGATAAACAGATGACTTTGGAAATAAAGCTGATAGCGAAGGGCAGGGCCCCGATTCTGCTATTTTACAATGTCCGATGAATGAACGGCAATTGGATTAAATTTGAAATTATTCCTATTTTCTAAAGCATTTTGCGAATACAATAAATAATTGGGAGTCAATATTATTGACCTTGAGTATACCGTCCTGCACTGAATTTCCAATTATTGAGTAGAAAAATGTTACAGAGACTACGAAAATTGTCATTTTAAGCGAAATTTCATTCATTCATCGGCCGTTGTAAATAGCAGAATTGGGGCCCAGGGCTTGGTGTTGCAGCTCAACTTGAAAGAGGTTTATACTCAGACAAAACTATTTATAATATTGTTATTATTTACTGAAATATCTGTTATCTATATCTATCTTGCAGAAACCGGGTTATCATTAAACCATGTGCAACATAGTTACGTTTTATTTACATTTGACGATATTATTGTTAGGTATTTATAATCTAAGCGCTTCATTATGACTCTCTACGTATTGATGTTTAACTTAGCTAATATACGTACATCGTATACTTTGAAAATATGATAGTAATAAAAATTCTTTAAGTAATTGCCCATTCCACCTTTTCAAATGATAAATAAGCACATGAAAATGGTAAAAGATTTTGAGAATTTAAAGTTACCTTTTTGAAGTTAATAAAATATAATGGAATTTAATAAGCAGAAAATATGGTGTTAGATGAAAAGTGATAGAATATTTTCCAGGCAATCTCTGTTGGGAATTTTTTTTAAACATATTTTAATATGTTAAATGTCAATGTCAATTTGAGGGTGGTTTTGCTCATTTAAAAATGTGTGGTTATTTTAACCGTAAATAATGGTAATTGTTATGTAATGGCAATTTGGTTAATTTTCGCAAATTCGGTTTTCTTTGACCCTTACGTGTTGAGTCAAACTCGCACATGACATTTTATTTAGTTATCAGCCTTCAAGAAACAGTGCGATTGTAACGTTTATGTTACGAATACCTTACCGATAGTGTTCGAGCTAAAACCTCACGATGAACCAGTTACATGTTTTACAAAAATAAGCCCTAACTGTGGAGTTGTAAGGTTCATTATTGTATGTAAATCCAAAGCATAGATCAGCATTTGTATAGGACGTATTCTGTCGCATCAAAACCCTATCTAAATGATATTGTTTTCCTGTAACACAATACTGTATCTGTAAAAGACGGTATTCCCCAATGTATACAGCGAGTGTTCACTGACGTAACTAAATTAACTACTAAATAGCCGTTGCCTGATGTTAAAAAACTGACTTGTTAATATAAATATAACTTAAGATATGTAGGTTTATATAGCAAATGAAAAATCGACGATTTTTTAATAATTGAACCGTATAATTCGCTCAGGGAATTATTTTGCCTGGCAACACTGCTCTTGTGTACTGGATGACTGCAGTTGTGAGTGGATTCACTGAGGAATAACCGTGTGGGTTGCCAACTTCGGCTCGTTATAGCGAAACTCATTAAAACTCGAACGTCCTAATGGAATATGCTTATATCGAAGGAGAATTGTTTTTTTTTTGTGTTCATTATGATCTAAAATGCTTGTCCAAGTAAGGTCGGCAAAATTTGCTACAAAATTTCATTTATTTTTTTGTGTCTTTTCTTAAAATAATATATATTGCATATTTCATCTTTTTTCATCTTTGATTAATAGTAGATTGTACAGAGAAACGTCAATACCAAAACCCTTTCTACGTTTCAGAATGACGTCGTGTTTATGTGGGAAGTACCTACGTTACTGTGAGCGAGGCTGTAATTACCGAGCCTAGCCCACAGTGGCTACAGCTTCCAATCACGATTGGCTCACTATTAGGTAACGAGTAAGGGTTACCATACACGTCGATACTAATAGCGACTACAATGTGGAACGAATGTTATGTAGGTATGTTTATTCTTCCTGAGTGAGTAATTAATTCTTGAAGTAAATGATATGAAATTCGGGGAAAAGAAATCTGAAATGTAGTTAAATATAAAATGAGTTCCGAACCGATTTATGGAACGAAATTAATAAAACAATATAAGTATGGTGCAAAGTATGGAAGTGGGTCTCAGTAACGACACTTGTCTAACACTACTTTTAATACTCGATCTGACTGACGAATTCGATTTTTTGTCAAATACCCATAATTAAATAATCAAGACCTCACCGCATAATTTATTGTGTTATCATTGCACTATGTAATATAGTGACAGTGTACCAGTGTACCCAACCTAACATAGGCATTCTCATTTACCTCGTATATGAAATGCTTTCCACACTGTCGCCGGCTTGTCAGCTGTCAAAGGCAACGCCAATCAACACCTAGATACACACTCTATTGAGGGACGTCCACAACACAGCAGACTGTGATTAATCAGAGGAATGTGATGGTAATCATCATGACGCGCTGATTGCGATTCGTCGAATTTCCCATCCAGTGATTGCATATTCGGCGCCAATGTGTCGCATGTCCAACGACACGATTTAAATTTACAAAACGTTGTCACTTCAATACTTAATATTGTTTGTACTTTATTTGTGAAATGTAGAAGTTTTGTGCCTTGTGCTATCAGGGCACAATCTAGACGATACACTCAAATATCAATGAGAAGTGTAATCGAGTAATATTGGCTTAGAAGAAATCGAGTTTGACAGTCGAATAAACAGAACATTTACCCTTAATAGTATCGTCTCGAATTCCTATATTTCTTATAATCTGATTAACACAAAATAAAATTCACATCATCGTCTGACGTTAACTTACACCAGTAAGTACGTGACAGGTATGTGGTACACAGACGTTACCTTCTGCCTTAAGCACCGTTATTCGTAGCCAGCGACGTCCGCGTGGTACGTCATGCCGTCATTAGAAACCCGCTAGAGTTGCGAGGTTGCGACTGTTGCGACACAATAGTCGCAGCACAGATACGCATAGACCAAGCACTCGACAGATATGACGGTATCAGACTCATCGATCTGCCGAACGCTAATTGACGCTCCATGCTCTGTTGGAATAATGAGCTTCGGTGAATAATTAATTAACGCCGTGGCGCTCTGTAAACTGATGACTTGTTTGGAACGGAAAATTTAATGTGTTATTTATTGGGCGCTTTTCAGTAGTTACATTTAGATAACGGTTATATTAGTTGCTTATATTCTAACCTTTTCTGTAATAAACTAAAAAGATTGAACGCGTAAATTGATGATTGTTAATTTAATATTAGTCTCTTCGTATATACGTTATACATATATCTTACGCGGTTTGTTACATCTGCATAATTAACTGTTCTACAGGCTCCGTCTCTAGAAAGGTCGGTACATTTTTTCACGAGTGACTATGGAGTGAAAGTCGCCGGTGAGCGGGCCTTTTTTGGCATTGCCAAATAACATAGTTTGAAACGCCTCGCTTAGTAACAACCGAGCTATGTTGTGAGAAACTTTTCTACAATATTTGACTGGTTTTCTCTTCGTAGTGAGCTTAATAACAATCAATCATTCTGATCCGATTAAGATAAACTTTATGTAACATAGATCATTAATTATTCATAACTACCACATTAATATTAGGCATATTAATTTGAGGACAGGTGTTGTATACCTACACACATACATCCAGTTTCTTTCATTGTGTAGGCACTATTAATTTATGACTCCAAAGCTACAGTGAATAGTAAGCATACTGCACATAAAACTTCGCTATTGTGTAGTGAAATAATTTGTGTTTCGCGTGTCCAGCGACATTTTTCCAAAGGTACTTAATTCGTGCAAAGACCTTCCCATGAATAAGTAAGCACGCGGCGGCGGTGACGTAGAGCATCAATAGTTCGTTATGTTATAACTGTTGGCTTCGGATGCCATCGCGCCGTAAGTATAACCACGAAAGAATTTCGCGAATCTTCCGTCCTATTTCTGCTTTATAAAAACGTACGTTCATCTCGTTCTGACACGTTTCACCTCTAAAATGCTATTCGGTTCCAGACAGGGCCGAACTTGTTGGACTGGTTTCTAAAAATAGCGGAAATTACCGATTTTTTGAGAATAGCCTAAGGTCCACAGCGTGTCTAAGTTAATTGTTTGACCGCTTGTTCGTTTGTGCTCTGGGTTTCTATGCACACCGGCAAGACTGTACATCTGACGTCGCCGTACTCATTGGTTAATGTTTTTTTGACGTAGCTAACGGTTCCAGTATTATTATTCAATTAAAATTATTTCCATAGAACTTCCTGTTAGTTACATCGACTTCGATAACAGTAACGGTACTCCAACTGCTTGGCGACTCACGTAACGATTGAATTTGCTAATAGAAAATAAAAAAAATATCGAATGTAATCGAAATCACGTTAAATTAATCTGCCATAACTGTCGTGTGGGAACAACGAGAGCTCTCGCGATAATGAAGGACTGGCCAGGTGCTAAGTGCTGCCAATTAATGTCACAGCTGAAGAAGATACCGATTAAAATGTAGATCGAATCGTCGATCGAGTAGGTAATTCAGCTGTAAATTTAATTACTGAGTACCGGCAATAAACTAAAGTATAATGACAATGCACGTCATGTCACGAAATACTCACGCCTGCGTGTGATATTAATAGGAAATTATTGTTTTTTTTTTACCGTACATATATGCAGAGGAGCTGACTATATCCCGAGAAACGTTCTGGGTAAAGCTTGTGTGGTTGAACGACTTGCCTTTTAATCTATTGACGGGCCGTTGCCAAATTTCCATACAAGTGGCAAGTAGTAATAATACGCGCGAGTCGGGACCGCCATCGCCAGGCCGGCAGCGATCTATCACCAAACCTGATTTAAGTTATGTGTTGAGCTCTTTTAGCGTACCTGACGACTGCCGCGTTAACTTTTTTTGTGAATATAATACTCTGTAACGGCTCGTTTGATTAATTATGTTCATGAACAAGAAACGCATAGTAATTAGTACAAGCCAAACACGTGCTCCATGATATGTAATTATAAATAATGCTGACAATTAGTAAGTGGAGGAATGATGGTAACGTAACCATGCCAACCAGATACTAGTTAATTTACTTGTTTTACTGCATGCTAACCTACCAAGTATTAAATGTAGGAAAGATATGTGTTAGTAGGTGGGGTTTCAATCGATTAATTGCATAAAATCATGTTTTAGTGTAAGCAAAGGAGTAATTTCACTTAATTGTTTAATTTTATGTATTAAAACATACAATATCACTTTCAGATCTCCGAGTAAAACAGCAAAATACAAAAGTACACACAATAATACTAAAAATAAACCTTAATTTAAACCTAAAACATTAATACTTATAAAAAACCACTCAACAGGAGAAAAAGAGGATTATGTTATTCACAACCTCTTTATTTAACAAGATCGAGAGCTTACGCATAATGAAACCAAAGAGTTTGCGATTATACGTGTTGTTAAAAGAAGGGACATCCCCGTTTGATATAATGCATAAAACTTGAAATCCCCTTAATCAAAATGCTATCAAATTCAGTTGCCATGTCATAATCTCTCCAGATTAAGACAAAATATTTATATTTTATGTAACTGCGAACAGCAAATGAGTCATTTCAAGACTTAGTACGAAATTTAGTATTCTAGTATTCCGTAATACGCATTTATCGAATAACTAGCTATTGTGAGACAAAATAATTCCTCGGGAACATAAAATCTGAATAAAACCTATCCTATGAATAATCCTGGTCACAAACTATCTGTGTACCAAGTTACGTCTAAATCCGTTATATGGTTTTTGCATGAAAGAGGAACAAACATCCATACATCTTTAACATACAAACTTTCGCAATTATAATATTGATTAGATGAAGACAATTATGAACAATAACCAACTCTTTAATACAAACTCCATCGTGACACGAGTCGTCATTTTATAAATTTTCAATCGTATTCGTGAATGGCATTAGTCGTTAAATATGTATTCTATTTTGAGCCGGTGTTCATATAGATTCATGAAACTGCTATATAATTGATTGGCGAGTTGGCTTGGCGCAGTGCATTGTGCACCTAGATATGTTATATGCAGTACATGAATAATTTAGTTTCGACTGAAACTCAAATTAGACTGGGCTGATGGATTTTCAATAAGGTTTGTAACGTCAAATATCTCCATTTGTATGAATAGGACTGAAGGCTTGTATCCCAATGTAAATTATTCATAAAGGAAGATTACAAAAGAATCATGTTTTCTCTGCCCTTATCCCAATTATGATTTGGGGTCGGCGCAACATGTCTTCTTCTTACATACCTTTCTATCTGACGTCATCTCACAAGAAACAGTCTTTGCAGCCTTCGAAGAGTACAAAAAAACAGAGATAAATTAAATAGGAAAACGATGAGTGTAAATAGGAACAAATTAACGTGATCTTAACCTGCCAATTTAAATACCAAACACCAATATCAAAATAGAAAACCTAGCATCGACTCTTAAACTAGTCGCCATAAATCTCGTAGTGCGTCACGCTTTCAAAAAATCAATAATATTTATGATTATCAGTATTAATCAGGTGCCTACTAAAATGCCGGTCCTTGATCAACTTATAAACTAAAACAAAACAACTCCTTATTTATGAGAATGTAAATTAATGAGATTATCTCCGGCCATAGGTACGAGAGTGCTCATATTTACACTGTAAAGCTTTCACCCGTTCCTCTGCTAGCTTATATGTTAATCAGTTCAATTCCGACTCATAACTTTGTAGTTTGTGCCAACATAAACTTATCTCCAATATCGACCAGGAAATCCTGTGATAGGGTGTTAACTAACTATGTTTGTTAATCCGTTTAAAAGCCAGTGTTTTTCTAGTTGCGATTAAATAAAACCTTTTAGTTCATTTGTAACTGTGTTAGTTTCACAAAGCTGTTCGTGGTTTCAGGTTGTATTAGATAGGAAAATTGCTGTTGTTGAATGGAGACAACGCATATATTGTATTGCGCCGTCTTTCTCTCAGTCGACGAATATTTTCAAGAGAGAATTACGTAATTTAAAATGGGTTCAGTACCACAGATTAAAAACGGAAGCATATTACTGTCCGGCCGTCCATCATCATACTGTAATTTCAGGAACTGTGATATCAAAGCCGTTAAAAAAATCACAGATGTATTTATATTGTCACTATAACAACCAATACTATAAGTAAAGATCGAGGTTCAGCATCGCATGTTACGGTCATAAATTTGCTGGCGGGTGTAATCAACAGAACGTAACAATCGATTTTAATTTAGTTTTGATCTATCCCTGACCAAAGCCTATTAAAGCATCGAGCTGTACAAAGCAGGGTGAATATCCGCTAACCGCATTGCAGATGTTACACAGATTTATCACATTTAGAATGGACTGCAGTGAATTCATTATTTATATTTAATCAGTTAACAATGGATCGCGGTAAACCATCGAGTCGTTATTATTATATTAGCTACTGGCTGTAAACCGTCGAGACTTTACACTCATTGCAGTTTTCGTTGAAATCAAACCTTCTTTCAATAATCTCTTTTAAGACTATCACTTATCTATATACGTATTTATGAGGTCTGTACAGATACGAACAAATGACGTTTATTAATGGCATAGCTTATTGATGCAGCGTCGTCAGCAAACCCGTTCGCTGCTAGCGTCGCGGTCGTAAAATCATGTGAGGACGGTGACAGCTAACACTGCACGCGGTCCCTGAGACCTATAGCGCATTCACAGTGTTAACTTTTATTTTAACTTCGAATAACTTACATTTCGGACTAACTACTATTTTAATTTGTGATGTTGAGGTTACGATTCAGTAACTAAAGTAAACCCGCGGGCACGCCGTCTTCAAATCGAAAATAAATGAATAAAATCTGGATAAAAATTATCCTTAGTTAATCCTGGTAATAAACTATATATGTACCAAATTTCATCTTAATCCGTTCAGTAATTTTTGCATGAAAGAGGAACAAACATACACACAAACTTTCCCGTTAATGATATTAGTAGGATGAAATGACAGTAATTTTCAATCTAATAACTGACTTTAGGTAATTTTTAAATCGGCTTACTGATTAGGTGTCATTTCATAAGGATTTAACTCCTCCGTAGTATAACAAAAGGCGGTGTTCGCCATGCTTCCCGCGCAGTTTGAATACTCGCTGGACTCTTTTGTTTTTTCGCGGAGGCAATTTTGTGCTCTATGAAAGTACTGAGCCTGCAAACAATAGCCTTTTTTAATATTGCCTAGCCTGCAATACTGTAACGTTTCAGCGATACCAGTCCAATACGGTTTTGAAGATGAATAAATACGGATTTTCGATACCCTCGGTGTTTTTTACACACTAAAGTCCTGTGACTTCCCTTGTGTTTTAGCTCAGCCCTGATGTTCTAAAAAGTTATAAATATCATCTAATAAACCCAATTCTACATGAGTAAAATACCCGTTTGATAACATGGAAGATAGCAACGAAGACAGGTATGCATAGACGTTCCCTGAGGGACACCTACTTACCTACATTGAGTTCTTGTTAAATTATGTAAAATCCCGTTACGACTGACGCTTAGCGACGGCCATACAGGTTCTAGTTAACCTCCAATTTATTCGAACATGACCGGGTTCTTACCGCAAATGAGTTTTTGTATGACTTTGCATGATGATAGGGGGACTAATATGAAGATGCTTTTAAACCACTATGTAAAGAAGAGGCGTACTGTTCGCAGAACGAAGATCGTAAGTGGAACGACAGGAGAAGATTTGGATTCTGTTGTGGACATGATTGGAGAAAAAAGGTTTTAACAAAAAGCAGAATAGATTAATATGATCGGGAACAGACAAGAGAAATGAGCAAGCTCACATACTATACATAATTTATTGTAAGCCAAATGCAATGAGAATGATTCCTATATACAGCAACATATATCCACAATCAGACACGCAGATTCACAGAGCACTGAGCGTGATCTATATGCAAGTGTAAATACAGCCTTACACGTCAATGGGCGATTAGTTTGCGGTCTGTCTAGTTTTGCTCGGCAAGCAATTCGGTGCATCGGCTATCTGGCTTCGGAGGGAACAAAGATACATAGCTGTATGGAAACAGCTGATTGATGAGGAACCAAATTGGGAATTGTGTTTGACTAACGCAGATACGTGGAGTAGATGACTATTTGTACAAGGAGTATAGAAATCTGTGGTTTTATTTTAAATACTGATTTTGTCTTTATCTGAAGTTGTGTTTTCCATAAAAGAAAATATCACTGGAGTTCGCGCAATAATATTCTCTTTGCCCTAACGAATTTAATCCTGTTTTGCAGGAGGTTTCACAAACATTCAAGTCACATGCACAAAGACACCAATTTTGATGAATTTGATTTTCTGGTGATGACAATTTTAAGCCATGATTTTACTCTCGCAATTTAAGCAGCCGAAGATAGATCCCGATGGCATACAATTAATTTATTTTTTATTATATTACATTATGGTACTTAAAATGAGACTGTAAGCAACATTTTGTTCAACCACGTAGAGTCATTGTAATTGATTGTCAATCCACTTAAAATTAGTCGTTCTCTGCGTTTTGTAGAGCGGTTACCACACATTAAAAGATTAATCAAGTAACTATGCCGTTCGTGAGTAAAAAGTCTGGTAATGTAGTTTTTATTTGCCACCCCGACGTATAAATTACTCAGGCCTAGACTTACTGTCGCCAGTACTTCACTGCGTAATAAAACTGTATGAAATTTATAGTCATATTTCATATTTTAGGAATCACTTTATATTGATACTGGTTTGTATATTTTTTTTTTCATCCTTTTCATATAAAAACTTTCCGCAATTTTAAACTTAGAAATTAATTTAAATATATTTCACATCAACACTAGTAGAAAGGCACACTTATTTTCATAATATAACGAAGCAAAAATATATCGAAAGGTTTAGGAATAACAAAAGATTTAACAAAATGACGTATCTACAAAAGTAGATCTATTTGGTAAAATCAGCAACACTATCAAACTCACAAGATTTCTGATCAAATACAACATAACAAACAACTCTCAACAGAACTCTGACCGAAAAAAAACATTTGATTTAAAAAAAATTACTTAAAGTTGAATATGTTGGTGAGTACGCTTCGTTGCTGACTCTACAAGCTTATTCACACCAGTAAGCTTCGTATGCTGGTATCTACTGAGCTAGTCAAATGTGATAAGCCACGTTGCTGGTCAATTCAATGGATTGCCGTTACACCTCAAAGGTTAATCCTCAATCGAATTTGGCTACCGGTTAGAAATGCCTGAAACACTTAAGTAATGCTGGCTTCAAGGTCGGTTTACATTAATCAGTACTTACTTACATTTTTAGTAATTTGTTATAAGGAAAACCTTTTGGTTCAGCTACTGGTCCGGTCTGGTATAAGAATTGACCTAGATTTATTTCATCAAACTTTACATGTTTTTTAGTTCAATGACAATTTGGACGAAATTTCAAAGAGTTGAAAACGCCAGTTTCATTATATATTGTTTTTAATCAATACTATCTTGAAATAAGAAAAGATTAATTAGAACTAGAAAACTACTATCGGAAAATTTCATTAAACCTGTTCTGTGTTCATTTTCTACAAAGCAGACTGAAAAAGAGAGCTACTTTACTTGGTAAAGGTATCGGTTCTGTGTCGCGGCTCCAATACTGGCGAGGTTACTGGCAGTCGAGATCTCTTTTAATTAAGTTACGTCTCGTTTTCCATCTGTTTTAATTGGCAACGAGCTCTGTAGAGCCGCAGAGACAGTGTGGTTTGGGAGCCAACGAAATCAATTGAACGTCACTTCGATTGGTTTGATGTTTCTCCCTTTGGAAATTGGTCTTGTTATTGTTCGAACTGAAAAATTAATAGTTAGATTAAGATTAAACTGCCTTCTAAGTAACAATAATCGTTTCATCCATCACCATCGTATGTGCACGAGGTTCGAACTTCATACAGACCAGTAGTTCCGAGGTTTTTTTATGTAGCCCCCTGTGTCTCACTGCTGGGCAAAAGAGTCCTACAATGAATACACTTAGTTATATTATATTTTGTCCTTTTTATGAAAAACAGAGAAAGGTAAAATCATGAAGGTGACGTCACCACATCTTAAACAGGTATTACGGGCAGGTGTGACAGAGATGTCGCTCTTCACCGTGTATTGTGCTGTCAGGCTTCCACAACAAGTATAATATTACCTAAAGGGCTGGTAGAGTCTTTGGACTCCTAATATTGCAATATAAAATCGTCCATCCACAGCGACCCACTGTTTAATCACATCAGAATTTACATTTCAACATGGGGAGAGGCGCTATCGGTCAAAAAATGTAGGCGGTAAAAGAATAAGTGACTTCTGACTATGTTTCGACGTTTCTGCTAGTAGTCAGATAAGAAAATTTGACTACAGCTAGCTTAAAAAATATGATTCTCAATTACAGAAAAAATGATTTTATTTAATTTCAATGCCCCATAAAAATGTAAAGTTCATTGATCTCGATAAATCATAAATTTTTACAAATCATTAATATTCATCAGTCCTTTCTAAATCTAATAAAGTATTAATTTTATTGAATGTGTTTGTTTAAGTAGCAAGACGAATCGTCGACTGCGGCAGCTATGCAATATCCGTTCGTCTTGGTCATGCTAAGTTGATAACACTTCATCTGTTACCTATGCGCGAAGCAAGCAACATTATAATCGCGTAAAAAGAAATGCTACTGTAGATTTTAATTTAAGAAATATAACTCGATAAAAGAAGTGAATAATCCACTTTTGTATTTGAAATAACGCTTTCATAATCGTTTGATAAAATTGCTCCAAATACACAAGAAAATACATATGAATTTTATTACTTGAACACGTCAAGCGTATTAACTTTATGACTAGACTCTTACAAACAACTTACGTCAACTAAGGACGTCAAAGAAAATACGACATCTTTAATATTGGTCCCAAATCCAATGTTACTTGTAAGCACTTCTTCACAAAATTGTAGAGTGGAAAAATGTAATAAAACAAATCTACGACAAGTTATTGAGTATGTTTTTGATAAGTAATATCATGACGTCTGGATTCAGATTTTCCAGATCATTCAATGTTCCCAATAAATAACTGCCAATATCGAGATCAAAGCAATATTATATTAAATTCGACCGGTATGCCTAAACTAAATCGGATTCCGATCGGAATAACTTTTAATAAGAAAACATTTTCCATTAAAATATATCGAAGGCAGTCCGTCGTGGTTCTCGCTTCATTTAAAACTAAAATGTTAAGGTAGGTTGTTATATTATTGTATAACTCGCTACGTCAAGAAGCCATTATGGTTGACGTAAGCATTGGCTAATAATATTAAACAGATTGCGAACAACGCGATTTAGAAATGTGCTGAACTAGACATTTGGATAAACATTATACATTCCACAAATAAATGAAAACTACTTATATTGCTTTTTCCATATAAAATAAGAATGCAAGGTCAGGTCAGGGTTAGTAAGGAAACGTCTTCATATAACGTTCAAACCTTATATTCAACCAAACATGTTTAAGTGTCGCAATTGTTCATTGTTTTTTTTTCCGAAACTTTTAGCAAAATCCTAAGAAGTTGTTCGTTTTATGAAAGTAGGTATCTAGTTCTCTTCTGTGACTATCGGAAAACATTCGCAATCGCGTGGTAATAATAAAATGTAGGTGAATAGTATACAAGTTACCTATGTATGAGCGATCAAATTGCCACAAACTGTTATCAAGCCCATCTGCACATAACTTAAGAGTTCAGCGCCATTTTCATTGAAAGTAGGACTCAATACATATTTCAATGTACATAATTCGATGACGAACGTTGACGTCTATAAGGTATTTTGACACTTCGCGAAACTCTAGATAAAACTGAACGCAACCTTAGATGGTTTTCGACATCAGTCCCACTACCTCTACTTTTACAGAAAGAAAGAAATGAAGTTGTGGAGCAGAGAGAACGTAGTACAAAATGTAGAGCAACGTCCTGCTCGCACATTTGTTGCAGAATTGTTCCCAGAGATAGTGGTAGAGCAATCGATCAGAAAAACAGATACGTATTCATGAGATTTATGTATTCAAAATAAATGATAACATATTCAAAAGTTGAATAAAAGAAATAGAGTTTGTGTCGGCCATTGACGTTCGACAGGTATGAACACATTAACCCTGATACATTCGATTTGTTATTCTTATTACTCATAACACTACTCTATTCACTTTTCATTCCGTTCTGAATTTCATGTTTTTTGATGCCACAGGCCTTCAACTGTGGGTGAACGCTTGCTTTAATGAACCTCCGTTGCTTAAACACTAGATTATGTGCACAATAGATTTGAAGATTCATCTCGAATATGTATTCGAATTGACAACGTGACAATCAGAACAATCTCTTTATGGATATTTACTCTAGCCTTTGACGAACTGTTAAAATGTGTGACTTAAATATCTCCATTAAAAAATGAAGTCTTCACTAAAAAAACAAGACTTTTCATTCTTTTGTTCTGAAGACTGTTTGCTATTATTCATAATATATCCATAATTAATCAATTAAAAAAAGCCTTAAAAAAAAGTATTTCGTATGTAACGTAGAAATGGTATCTCTATATGTACTCATGGTATTGAATGCTTCGCAAATATTTCTCCTCAACAATTTTCCGTTATTGGAATTTTCCTCTATAAAAATTTGTCCGTCGTACATGTACGTTGGACCAAGAAGCCTTAGAGAAATTTTATTGTCAAAGTCAAATTCTAAAAGAGGATCGTTGTATAAAGTTCATGCATATTGCACAAAAGTCTTTATGGCATCGGATATTTTACTGGAAAATTTTTTATGCATACGTCTTTCATCGATATATTAAAAGGCAACCCAGCACGAAAGTAATTGTAGTCTTTCTTTTTATAATTTACACTTCTTTTACCTAATCTATGAAAAGTATGTTATAATTTTTAAGGAAACATGTTAACCACTTTAAGCCTTTTCTACTTGTTATTAAATTGTTTTAGTACCCTAACTTATTTGAAAGGCCATCCCGTACTAATTCCACATTTGCCAAGTCATGCAAACAACCAAAGTTCGAAATTTCAACACTAAGCTTATTAGCGGCTTAGCAACTCAGGGCAAACAGAGAATCAGGAGCCTACCATGTACTCTTACAATAGGACTACTGGTATTGAGAAAGCGAGACAATGCTCTACATTTTGTAGAGCGCCACCTCCCTTCCACAAAACAAACGGTTTACTTATGAATGGCTCCTTGAATGGCATGATCCCACTTGAAACTAATTGAAACATTCATTGGACAACGGGTTTGCATAATATACGAAGTGTCAAAAGTTAGACAGACAGGGAAACGAGAACGATCAACCATTTACTCGACCTCTGTAGCTGAAGTTTGTTTTGAGGAATGTTTTGAATTATATACGTACTATTACGTTATGAGATAAAAACCATGTCAGAGTTCGAGTTCTTTTTGATATTTAGACATTGACTTTGACATTTTGATGTGAATAACTGAACATTTTTGATAAAATACTAAGATAATAAATACGTTTTTTAATGTCTTTATTTAAAGTGTATAATATAATTTTAAGTTGGTTAAACGCGATTCATGTAACGATTATGAGAAAATTACTCTATCAAATCTACTCTTCCAATACACAAACAAAAAATCATCGCAAGTTAAATTTGGAACACGAATAATAAAATACAACAATTCACAATTTGCCGTACAGTTATTAAATAATGACGGTAACAACTACAAAATCGTTTTGGACGCTGAGGTTATAAATACCGGAAGCAAGGACTCTCGAACCGTGCGACACTTGATCCTATCACCAACTCAAGTAAAAGTGTGATGGCGCTTAACATGCTGTAGAACGGGGGTCTCACTTCCCGTGACTCTGGCTAAAGCCGTAGATCGGGCTTGGGGTGTTTTTAGGCTGTGGAAGTCCGACATAAAGGCCCTCGACGTGGACTGAAGTCATTAGAGTTTAACCCGGGAAAAGGGTTTCTCTTCTATAACTGCAAAAATATTACTTTAAAAGATGGCGGTAGTCTTGTTGGTATTTGGCGGGATTTTTCGTCCGAGTGTCATCCGGATATAAGCTAGTTCGGTTTTCGAAAAGTTCAGATATTTCACCAATTGTCAAGAGGAGCAAATTCGGATTTAAAAATGAGAAATGCCATTTATCTGTCATGAAGGGAAATGGAAAAGATAGCTGCCATATACTGATCTTTGTAAATTCTCCACATATTATTGGTTAGCTGTATGGAAATAGTATTATATAAGTATTATTTTAAGTATTATTATAGTAGTATTATATAATTTAATTCCTCAACTGCTGAAGTTTACGAGTTTAGAATGTATATGGAAAAAACAATGCCAAATAATAATATTTGGTATTTTATTGGAGTATTTAAAATTATCTGTAAATAACAACTGTTAAAAATTAATTCGGAGTTTGTTGCAGTATTGCAACATCGCTGGATTCAAATTTGATCACTCCATTTGGTTTTCAAATCCTATGTATCTAGCCCTCACGTGCCTAATACATTCTGTTGAAACTGCGCACAATATTCCAATGAATTATACAAAGCAAAATTGAGAAATCTTCATAAAATTTTAATTTACCTTAAAAGTACTTAAGTGTAGGAAATTAATAATAGAGATTCAAATTTAAAAAAAATGTTAATACCTATATATTTTTAATCATTTTTCCTTTAATAAAAGGACTGCAATTGCTTTTTTCATTAGTGTAGAACTTAATATTCATTGCTTTTTCCTATTAAAACTTTTTAGTTACACGTCATATTAAGGGTTAGGTTCTCTTTCTTTTAATTTCGATTATCCTATTTCAGGGTGCCCCGCTCGAGACAACTTCATTATCGTAATTGCATTCAGCTGGAAAAATGGGAACCTCTATGCGAAGGGAAATTGTGTTTGCGGGCATTGTCATGTGATCATGTAGCTGTTGTCAGAGGCGTGGTCGACAAAATGAAGTTTGCGATGGATGGTCAGCAACAAACCGACGATTGAATAGAGATTTAAAACCTAATTAAGTGCTGAAATGTTTAAAAACACCTACAATATTGGTTTTTATAGATGCTTAGGTTTTTATAGGTTTTTATAGTCAGTCGGAAACGACCCTATTATATTTGATTGCATTTAAGAGCCCTGTAAATCTGACAATTTTCATAATTTTTTTTGTTGACTGTATTGTAAAGGTCCTATCTCCACCAAAATGTTGCATGCAGTCATTTGTAAAGTCCTCTGATACGCATCATCAATTAAAATGTAGAGTTGTTCCGTCGTGGATTAATGTCATAAGAAATATGATTTATTTCTAAATGCTTTATGGATTTTACTACCAATGTGATTAGTCTTAAGTTTTATGTTACAGATGTAAATATATTTTAAGATTTTGTTCTTTAAGCACCTCGCCTGGCAGAATCGAAGAAGAATGTAGTTTTCTATTCGTTTTTTAGGAACGTTTAAATAGTCATAGCTGATGATAGTAATTTTAATGTAACAACATCAAATTTCCATCCACCCAAAAACCTCATCTGCTTATTAATCCCTCTGGCATGGGATTCGTTAATAACTTCAATTATGCCATATATTGAAATGATAATATGTTCAACGTTGTTTAAATTCAAACTATTTGATGCTTCCAATTTAATTTCACTCATTCTGGCAGTTGTTTTGCCTACCTCAGCGCTTATTGCATTCAAATAATTTAATTAAACTCTGCAGATTGTAATATTTTGAAAGAGGATTCAGTCATTCAGCATCCGTTCGCAAATAACTCGTCTGGAAAATGTTAAATAACATTTTGTCTGCATATTATAAGAATAACACTAGCTATTTCTTTAGGGGAATCCTGAATAAAAGTTTTGAAAAGTGTTTAGTATGGATTGAACACTGTTTGGCGGTGTCAGCACTAATTTTCGCCTTATACTCAACGCACTCTTTGAAAGTAAAGGAGAAGGTAAGAGCAAGGAATAGATTATAATACATTTATTTCAATCCAAACTCATAGACTAGTCAAACAAAGAAAAATAAGACAGCACTATTACGTATCGTGCACAGGCATAATAAATTTTGCACCAAAATTTAGAATTTTTTTCTTACTTTTATACTTATTACGATATACACATTTTTCTGCACACTCCCCTGTCTAACTTTTAAATTAATGTAGAGACTTCTGAGAAATAGTTTTCGAATTATCGAGTTCTGAAGTCGTTAAATCTAATGGTAGAGCGAACGACTCCACATGGAATCCCTCAGGTATTCGAGAGTACGTGCGACATGGGTTGAGCATCTGCATTCCGACTGCTGGCTGCTGGCCCGCTGTCACGTGCACAGACGTGTCTAGTCACGTCGCTGATGTACGAATTCCGAAGAATTCTTTATTTATCGGCCATGTTTTACTTATTCACATGTTGGGCAATATTAATATATCTGTGAGTATTTTATGTAGAGCTTTGGGCAATATTTTAAATATTATGAAGTGAGTCAGAAGGGAAACATAATTTAATTGTTGTTGCATCTATATATATTATGTTATAATATCTATTTGATTAATATTTATTTTTTAAATTGATACCACAAAATCTTTTACTTATTTATACCTAAGATGAAAATCGCAACACCTAACTTTAGAACACCATCAAATAAATATTGAGAGAAGAAAATTTGATTATGAGCCCAAAATATATCATACAAGTAGCACAAAAGCATCAGGTTTAATTTTAACAACAAAAACCTGAAAGCTAAACCAAATGCACAATACATAAAAAAGAAAAGTTACGCAAACAACTGAAATCTGATAAAGAGATAAATCATATCTTATATATAATTCATAGTGAATTTGTCTACAAGTACCGTTAGTAATACAAGTCAAATCGTATAATGTTAAGAAAGTTACGGTGTATATCTCTTCTCGAACAATTCCATACATTTTAATGTCAATTGCTGCAATCATATTTGATTGCTATGCACATTATTTATCAAGACTGACACATTTAAAGTTCATTTTCATTGAAAATTGTTGCTCTATAATAATCTTGATACTTATTTTCCTGTAAAGAGGCCGGTACAGAGGCCGCTACCTCTATTTTCCCTGTGTAGAGCTGATTGAGACTAATCTTTGCCAATCAAACTCTTGTTGTCATTTTGTTTTATAATCATTGTTTTTTCTTTAGTGCCCATAAATCGTAATGAATTTTAAGTACACTTTCGCAGTCAATATCTCTACATAAACCAAGTATGGTTGGCTAACGCTACGAAATTAGTAGCGACAGTTAAAAGGCTTCGTTTTCAGGTCAAGGACTGCAGTGGTTTCCAGTATTCAATTACGAACTGATAACACATAATCACAGTACTGGCTCTACATATTTTAGTAGCATTTAATGGTTTCAAATGAACAAAATGGCTTCCACGAACAAATCGATAACAATTATCAATCGAAGGCTAAAAGTATTCCATACTTTCAAGAAATTATACCTAAACACGATCAGGGAAATTTCTTACCACTTGAAATGTATTTGGTTCGAATGATAAACAATATTTTCGAATACGTAGAAAAGGATCTGCATAACGTAATATGCCATAACAAGTACGTTTCCAATCTGAAAGTATAAGTTTACTAACTGAAAATGGGTAAATTTAATTCAAACATTCATACACAATTCATAATGGAATTTCGTAACGGTCTAATGGAAATGTCATCCACGTATTGAAAGAGTGGTAAATAAAATTTGCAAAAGGAATTTTCCAACACGAGCATGTGCTTTCCAACTAGTGACACAGAGTCTTACTTTAAAAATGTAGTCGAGGATTGGTGCAGCGTGTTAATACGAGCGACGTGTGGCTACGGTGGGTGAATGCTTGCATGCATTTCTATTCTTTCAAGGCTCTAATGAACCTCCCGCAGGATACTACCGCTTTTAACGAATTATTCAATTACAGTGAGTTGGGGACTCGTACAATGGTCTTTTAAACAAGCGAACGGTTTTCACTAAACAAAAGAGTATGAATGTAACTGTTCACAGCAATCCTTCAAGCTGATTGGTTATACAACTTTGGTAAGACCGTTGTAATGTTTCTTATCACTAGAACTAACACTATTTTTATCTTTCAAGAGTAACAGCGCGTAGCTACGGTGCCACTATGATGATTACGTGAATGTTTGTTTAGAAACAGTTGAAAAAAATATGGTTTGAAATACATACTTAGGTATTCATGTTCAAATGTCGTTATAGTATAAAATCTTTGTTTTTAAGAGCTCTACGTTAAAAATAATTTATTGTAGGTAATAAAAAAATGTTATATTATGTCCGATTTTATTGATTTTAAACAGTCTGATAGTGAACTACTGATTACTGAATTAAAGAGTAATAAACAACATATATTTAACGATGTGTAATTTCAAAACGGTCTCTCTCTGCAAAAATAATAATACCTCAGTATTAATCTAATATTCATCTGACGATTCATTATTCGTAGAAACAATATACCAAAAATCCAATTAGTCCGTTAATTAAATGTACCTATCATATTATGAGCCAGACAGCTGAGCAGCAAAATAATTAAATCCGTTTGTATGTTTACGTTAATACTTAGTTACGCTTTTAGGTTCATTATCTGCTTTCATGTAAATACAAAAAAAGGACTGAAATCAACATTTTTGTAGTCATAAAAAATATTAAGAACAACTATAGTACTATTAAACATGTCTATTTGTTAAATTTTGACAAAAAAAACTTCGTTGAAAACTAAACTAATCAATATATTTTCCTTCACAAAAGCAACTATTCCATATCTGAGAAAAAATATAAACTAGCAGTAAAAGATAGAAAATTTCCAACCCAGGAGAGACGTTAAAAAACCGAACAGATATTTTATTTTCTACTAGAAATTATACTATTGTAAACCTCAACTGGATGGCGGCTTATCGACAAAACCACTGCAAAACTTGCTCAATACCATTTGAATTTAGTTTTTTGCGACTTTTCTCCCCTTTTATGGATTTTCTCCAGTATTTTATAAGTCCGAACACAGTAAGTAAAGTAAAGAACACAGAAAGAAGAAAATACCACAAGAACGTCTGGAAAATTTAGTTTTTTTACATCGTTTCGATGTTGGGCCTTCACAATCCTATAGATGGTAATTTAAACTGTACGAAGTCAATCAATCTAATTGCAAGTTGAAACTTTCAACACTCAAGGTAATTTTGTACATAAACTAATAATTACATTCGAGTAACCGTGGTTTATGTAGACTCTACCTTTCGGTAAATTACCACTAGTTCATGTACTACCCATACTAACAATTTATTATGAATAACGTTGTCAATATGTGAGTTGTCCCAACAAACCGATTTTGATGAAAATTTATGTGAAATAAACCTTAATCTCAAGAAAACGTAGGCATACGCTAAGACGTATGCTTAGCGTAACTTATAGATGATAAAAAAGTAAAGGCAAACTTTATTAAATGATGCGCGTATTTATCGCGATTATCATGAGCTGACGCGGCGCGTTGCATCATGTGAAAAAATGCAAACGTTCTAGAAAATATTCAAAATTTATTTTGCCTCTTTTACCTTACTAAAAAATATCATAAAATGCCTTTTACCAGTTAGTCAGTCTAACTTACCAGATACGTTTACCAGTAACCCCGTTTATGTTTATTGGCAAATGTTCCTAGAAAATATCGCGTGACTTATGTTTTAATTATGGTCAGGTTATCTTGATCAGACAACGTTATAAACCATAAAATATGCGCTCTACAAAACATGTATTTTAGTGTATATTTATTGTTAATTTACTGAGGGGTTTGTTTACTGTTCTATCATTTATAGGGAAATATCGTTCTTTTACTGGTATAATTACTACAATTTGGACCAGAGCAAGGCATATACGAAACACCAGATACCATTATTTCTGACTGACAAAATCCCAATTCAAAAATGCTGTCTTAAGTATCTAACCAACTTTGTTGATTCTCATACGTTTGTTATTCATACTTACTGATACATTCTACATACATAGGGAAAGCCTTTTGTTTTTTGCTCGCGATTCAACTGTTAGCATACCCTGCGCCACCCCACCCAGGCTTGTGACAGCTGTCAAGAACAGAATCCAAGTTCCATTATAATGCAACATTGTGACTAAATAAGTTTTTTCTAATTGTTAAGGCAACATGCAAATAGTTTCTCTTATGTTTATGTCATACAACATTCTACTCCTTTCGAATAACGTGATCTTGTCCCAAACTAAACTAAGCTTATTTTATGAGCGCTGGGCAGACTGATACACTTACCGTGCTCATCGCTCAAAGATTTGTCCTACGTGGGAATCGAACCCACAACCTCTGGTACAGGGTTCATCAGTCAGGGCTACTAATCTCTAGGCCAACAGACCCGTGTTTGCAATTGAAAGTAAAAGAAAACAGTATTATGTCATCTAAAGATGACATTTCCTTTGCGTCTTTTCGAAAACTCTACTCTACTTCAAGAGTTTCTCATATAAATTTAATGGTACAGTAATAGTGTGGATAAACTGAATAAAGTTTGAATTTCGGTCGTCAGAAAAATACCTATAGATTCCTTATGGAAATAGTAGTCTTTAGTATAACTGAGTTCTATGAAGCAATTGTGTGATGCTTACGAATAGTCCTTAATATTGATCAGCTGTAGTGTTGTGTAAACATAAGGCTCTCGCTACAGAAAATATTAGCTGGATGAACTGAACATTTGAGTCCGACTCTATCTTTTAAGGAAAGCTGTTGTGGAAGCAGACAAAACTCTACCCCGCGTATTCCACTGACTATCCGCCATTACAAAACGATTCTTGACGCTCACATGTTCATCTTTGCCTCCAGAGTATCTGCTAATATGTAATAACCATTGTAGAAATACTTTGCCTTAGCATTCAATTTATGTAGTAAATTATAAATATCTAAAGGGCAAAGTCCGAAGCACGCAACAGTTACACGTGAATGACAATACTGTAAATATACATCTAGGTACTGATAAACGTGAAAATTGAATCACAAATTGTCACACAATTTCCAAAGCAAAACCTCTAAGTAAGTACCAGTTACTGTGCCACTGAAATATATTAGGCAAAGACGACAATCTGTTCAGAACCAGCGACCGAACTTCGACCCACAACAACTTGGAGAGCACGATAATTTTGTGATATTGTTGTCAAAATTGCATACAAAATTGCCTTTGAGAACGTTATCGCAAGATTATCGACGTGCATTTCGAATCGAGTAAATCGTAAGTATCGTCATTAGATTTTGATATAAATATAATATTTTTGTAATTTTTAATGTTCCTTTTCTATAGTAATACATAAACTCGAAAATTTCCGTCTGCTTCAGTCAGGCAACGTCCATTTTCTACTCCTGGTGGTCGATCATTTCCACCTTATTACTCTCAATAATTAATATTATTTTCCACGATATCATTATTGGAAAACAGCATCGTTGAATTTCGTATGTCGTAATTATAAATTATCATTAATAGGCTACGCTCGAGCTCGATACTGCAATTACATTATCTTTAATTATAAATAATTTAATTAATTAGTAAGAACATATTATTAAGTGTTTATTTTATCGGTCTTCACTTTATCTGGAATTTGAGAGGCAATAAATAAAAATATAAATCAAAATATTCTTGTTTTTATTTCTTTCTTTTTCGTAGAAACATGATCCAATAAGATGTACTTCACTTTATAATACGGCTCTTCAGTTGGTATATTCTCGACGAAAATCTTATAAGAACGGGATTACCTAATAAATTCTTATTTATTTTCCATTTCTTGTTGGGATGAATTTTCTGGGCTCTGCCAAGTCTTAATACTTAGTATATCTTTGATATACAATAAATATTTTACTTTTATGAGTACAATAGTAATAAAATTATATAATATGCCAACGTAGTTTGTTTAATGTTTTCTAAAAAAGGTCAGAGTAACAAAAATCTGTTTTCAATTATGAAAAAAATCTCTTAAGAACAATTAGAATTTATATCGAAATTTCTTTTGTTAAAACCTCTTTTGTTATTTCTAATAATTCATCCATAACACCAATTAAAAATTCTTAGCAGTCTTCCGTTGCTGAAAATTGTTATAAAAGTAACTCAATTCAAATAGGTTTCCTTTTGAAAGTAGTACAATTTTCTTTCGTAATTGGTAGAGCAGTATGAAACGGTAGAAAACAAAAAAGCGTCGAAGCTCATTTTGATTAGTTTATTCATTTCTTAGTCAAAGTACGGAACGATTCCATTTTATTTTTCGAGAAGAAAAACCACCTTCATTAACGAGAGTTTTCCTCTTTTTAAGACTTCTTTTCCATTTCCTCGCTCACTGCGGTTTCTTTTTATCACTGCACTCCGGTACACAGTTTTTATATATATTTTTTCTTAATACACTGTTAAACATTCAGTCCTTGAGACGTTTCTCGTAGTCGAAGTAGAAATACTTACCGGAAAGTTACCTGGAAAATGTAGAGACAATTTTGGATCCCTCTTTACCTTATTTTTTGCCTATGTAATAATTTTCTTAAATTTAGTTATAAATAATTTAGTTTAACTACATTTTATTTCAGAAGGTTTCATGAGTGATAATTTGGTTGTTATTATTATTTTTTATCTATAAGTTTATGATCTCTAACTTATAGGGACCTATTCCGTTAATTTTATATTGAGGTTCATGATTCATTTATTTCTTGTCAATTCTTACAACATTACTTATTTTTATTATATAGCTACTATTTGAAAACTATCCACTGAGACAATTATTTTATGGTACCTATTGAAAAGGTCTGTAGAAAGTACTAAATGTCTTCTATTATGAAATACTATAATTCTGATATAGTGTGACTCTACACTATACCGAACATTTGCAATATTTTGATGAGTAATTCACAATCGTACAATACTCGAATGCTTTAATTGTTTATATACCTATACTATATATAACAGACACGTAAGACTATAAACTTATTTATTTATTATATCCAGACTGTTTACAGTTTTTTTCGCATGTCTGCGAGTAGTCTCGATGTATGAGAAAGCGGTTTGTATTCCTAAGTTGTAAATGAATTTATTTACCGAACACTAAAATCTACGTTTGAGTTCATTGATCGCTTTTAATACCTACTGTTTTAAATTCGAGTTGTACCTCTTTAGGTATTTTTGGGTATTTTTTTTCTAGATTCCTGATTAGGTATTTGATAGTAATATCTGATCAGAATTAATATCAAGTAATGTCAAGCCCTTATATGCTTCAAATGTGTATTGAGTAATGTGAGTGCTCTCTAAAATTCATCAATTTACTTCCAATTGTAAGGCAGAATTCGCTTGGAGCATTTTATCAATCATTGTTATTTTGATATTACAATTGTAAATAGAGTATTGTTCTGTAGCGATAATAAAGGCATTCTTCATGAAACTATTCAGTCGCTAAGCCATTGTTGTTTCTAACAGTAAAGTGAAGTTTAGTGTAAGTCTCTAAAGTTGAAGAAAAAATATATATGGCTTGCTATTGGTGGTACCCGCTGAGGGCGGGTCGAGGGTGCCTCCCACATACCAAAAGTTTTTATAACTGTTTTGACTTGAATTTATTTGTGACTCTATTACTCATTTCAATGTTTGTGTATATATGTGTGTCCAGTATTATTGGATGTGTAAAGGGTTAAAAAAAATTGCATCAACAAAAAATAAAATGTATAGAAAAAGAAGTAAGTTTTCAATAAGAAACAGTTTATTAAATAATTCGCATTGCATAAGTACATAGGCCTTAACTATTTTGCTAAACATCAATCGCAAGTAGCAGCGGGCAGGGAATACAAATAGAGTGGATGGCGCGCGCTGATGCTCGGCTACGACTGTAACAAAGAGGAAAATTAACAAGCTTGAAATTTGTAATCTGTCGGTTGAGTTAGCGCGTCTTCAGCTAAGGAGGTTACAATTTGGGCAACGGCGCTCTGGCGGGCGCGGGGCGCGGCGCGCGGGACGAGACATCCGCTCACTCGCAGATTGCCCAATTCCCGCCGCGAGCGCCGCCAGCCGCGCCGAACATTATTTCATCATATCGGCTCGGTGACTCAAATCAACTGTTACGACACACAAAAAACAGACACAGTACATACACAGATAAAATACAATTATAAAAAATGTAGAGCTCGAAGATCTTAAAAAATGGTTGTGTCTCTAGCAGAAAATTCAGTGATTTCGCAGCCGAGTCGAGTGACAGCTTGCGTAATCTCTGACGTCACTGCGGACATAGCCATGTTACAGGCGAAGTCTCGGAGAGCTGGTGTCCCGGGCAGCTGAAGACGGTACCGACGGTTACATGCCAACCATATAGGAGAGAGAAAAAGACTGACTAGTATATATTACAGTCAAGTCGATTCCTCCCCCCGACACGACTGACATATTAAAATAATGTTCTTTCTTCAAGTCTTCATAATATTTCGGCCGCAGTTTTCAGCTCCAACTGTAATTAAAATATTCAACGTAAGTACGACACGTGCGCGAACTCCTAACTGCAAGACGTGAGTCACATGACAAAGCAAAAGAAAAAATATGACTAATTGTTCTGTAACAGCGCACAACCGCACGCAGACCGCGTTTGTTAACGTAATAACTTTTTGGAACGAATGATAAAAAGTCGCGAAGTAGCTACTCAACTACGATACGGAAGTTAAAAAAGTAGGTCGCGAACATCTCACAAATTTTTTAAACCGAATCTATCTTCAGTAAAACTCACTTTAAAGTTGAATAAAGTTCACTACTAGTCCCTATTTCTAACTAACTGTAACGCGCCTAACTCCAACGAAAAAAAAGAAATAAAAAATTGTTCAGCTAAAGTTAAACTGGCACTAGGGTCCTAAGAGTTCGGAGCGCACGACCGATGCGGATGGCGACCAAAGCGCGAATGGCGGCCCGTAGCGGAGAGCCATGGCGTTTGCACCAAGAGGGGCGCGGCACGGGGCGCGGGGAGGGGGCACGGGGCGGGCTGCGCGCGCAGAGAAAGGACGCGAGTGGTGATGTAATCGCGATCGATGCACTCCAAGCCACCTCGCGCCCACCGACCGACTATGAGAAACTACCTGACATAGGGGGGCACGCACTTTAATGGCATAGCTGCTGCATTGCGCCGTTGAGTACTAGATAGTACCTACGTTGAATATCGCTAGTGACGCAGTTAATTGTGATAAAGTGTAAGATTTGCTGAATTCAACGATGGATGATGAACGAGCTTTGGCTAGGAGATACCAGGTCAGTGACCGTTTTATACACGCGTGCAATATTTTACGTTTAGTCACAAAGAAAATCGTGTGGTGTTGAACGGTGGACCGCGGTGGCGTCAGCTCTCGTACTAAAAGAATAGGATCGAGTTAGAATGGCTTAGAACAATATGTGGTCGAGATAGTGGTCGCTTGATATTGATCAGTTGGCTTGGCGCTGAACGGGGCGCGCGCTCGTCGTGCTCCGTCGTGCGTTTCCGTAGCCCCTCGGCGTCTATGTAGGTCACACGTGTAAGCGTTATCCCCACCGAACCGGCCTTGGCTTACTTTGGACCAAATGGCATATCTCCTCCCCTTCTCCTAGGGCTCCGCAAGACCGCGACTCGGTACTGCTACCACCTATTGCTAGTACAGGGCTCTGACCAACAGGCACTTGGTACTAGTGTTAGACCTCCGCCGGTCACCTAGCGACGATGGTCGGTTCACACCCTAATGGTGACGTTTCGGGCACCTACACAAATCCGCAGCGACTCACATGACATCATGATTGCCTACTTTTCATGACTATATAGCTATTACGATTATTTACTAATATGTTTTAATTACCAAAATATCTCATTTAATAAGGTGAGAGACAAAGATAAGGAATGTGAGTGCTCTCATAATCCGATTTAAACAAAAAAGTCCAAAATAAAACATCATTTCATTCAAAAGTAGTTTGTAAACAATTCCTACAGTTTTGTAATAAAGCAAAAGTAATAAATATGATATATTATTAATTGAGAGTAGCGGGGGCTTGTACAGAGGCCTGCGTACCGCGCATGTCGCAAGTGAGCGACCTCAGCGGCGCATTGCGGCTCTAACGATCTAAGTCAGTATCTACGGGCACGGCAGCCCAACGCGGCCCCCTTCGCATAAAACTCGTTGCTGATGATGAAAACAGCAATTCGGCCTCGTTGTATCTAGGACGGCACCCAAAATAACTAGGGCACCGTTAATGCGCAGCTGGCTAACGCCGAGCGTCCAAAACAGTGAGAACCGCGACAAACGGCGTTTTCGATCCGCGACCAACAAAGGGCGTTTTCCTAGTTGCGCGCGCAGCCAAAGTTCCGTATACGAAGGCAGATGCCGCTGCCGAAATCGACCTCTCAGCGGGGCGTTCGTGCAATCTCTAGTACACGGTTAATTTATTGCTCCGCGGTGATAGTTATTCTAAAACATTGTAATACGAATAAAAACCATTAGTGATCGCGTTTTTCGGTTCGTATCGTACTCGCGGACGCGGATTCGTCGTAGTGAATTCGCTAGAGCCTCCGAATATCTGGAGGCGTCGCGGTGGTGCGTACGCCATCTTGTCCACATCGGTGCCGCGCCGTGGCGACGACCAACACCCTGCGTCAGGCTTGGCTGTTACTGATAACAAATTAACTGCAGTAACTAGCTGGCCTTCTAATTACTGAATTTGAAAAGTTTGATGGTGAATACGCTCCAGCAAATAAGAGCTAAGATGGCGAGGCGCCCGTTGAACAAATATGACGTAAGCATAATTTACATTTATAGCTTTAAGTTATACTATTACAATTGAAATATATTCTTTAACGAGAGTCAGTGGGAACCTGTTTTTGTGACTCTATTGTGACATCTCTAGGGCTCTCCGTACGTGGCCCACATTCGTGAGATATGACACATTGTCGTAATACCATATACGTTATGTATATTAGTATTAGTTAAATGAGTTTTTGTGTCGAGTTTGCTTTGTCTAAAGTAGCCTAGACAATAGAAACAACAGTGACAAATGTAGAGAACATAATCATCGACTCATCCCACTTAATATTTTAATTGTGATCGATGAGACACTAAATTAATTACTCGATTCAAATGTTTTGTATATAATAAGTTCAAATCAATTTTCTGTATTAAACATGTGTAATAGATAGGCCAGTTTTACTCAATGTAGAGTCTTTACAGTAAACAATTTAATATCCAATCTCATTATGTATTCAAAAGGTTGTGAGAATACTTTAAAACATCATCTGATGAATAACAAATGCAATTTTGTATCGAAAAAGAGTTTTCAGCTTACTAATTGCAATCAAGCCTTGGCGCATCCCTGAGATGGCAAACATTGCTTTATCAAATAAAGCAATAAAATAAAGACATTTGACAATTTCTCAATTGTTTTGTCAACTACAATCATTCTCATTATCAATTATGAAAATAAACAAAAGATATTTTAATTCTAATATGAAGTTAAAATGCTAATTAAGTTTGAGATCCAAATTCCTTTTTCAATCTCAGCTCTTTTTTCTGAACCACAAAGGAATGTCTTTCATTACAATGAATTATAGAATAGTAATTTGACATAAGTAGAGTAATTAGAAGTTTTAAAACTCTGTTAAATTAGGTACATTATGAGTTAGTTTTTCTCAAGTATGTAGTAGCTGTATTATATACAGTTAATTACAGACTTCTTTGTTTAGATTTAAAAATTAAAGCAGTAGCAATTAGCAATAGCAATAGAAAGGTTTATTCAGGGGATTGAGTTAGAATGTAGAGCGTCAATTGTTCTGTTATTAGTGTCACATGTGACTATGAGACCTTCAATTGTTGAAGGTGTTATGACAATCAACTTCCAACTTTGGCCGCAACGAATTCGTCAGTGATGTTAATTGTTTAACTATTCGCTGGTAGATTAGATAACCTAACTACAACTCTTTGTACGCCACCGCGGCCCCCGTTACGTGACCCCTTTAACGTGCCAATAGTAAACAATGATCTTAAAGTTTGTATCGTATAATATACAAATCTTACCACCACTGTTTATTAATATTTATAGATTGCAATTACACCCATTGGAGATGATAGTAAATACTAAAATATTTTTGTGAAACCGCCTTAAATTGATAGCTGAAATATTCAGTACTAATAACTATTTGTTTCGTCCGAGTATTTAATCTAATAAGAATCCTATTGGTATTTGATATTTCTCAAATATAACAAAACGAAATATTAAATTATCCATTGTCTAACTTTGTGAATGTTTTCGTTTGAAAAGTAATCTAGAGCCCGATACCGTACGATCACACGTCAAATTTGTTAGTAAGCCAATGTACTACATGTTAAATAAATCACAGATCCGCGAGTTAGTAGGTACTGAAAATGCCTTGAACACGCCACCACATCAGTGATAACAGCGCGACGATACACGGAACAGTTTGATAAGGTCGTAGGCGAGTAGACAGTACACATGTAGCGAGAACATGATCCACCGCCAAACGTTCCACTTTGCGCCGACCGCGTCGCCTCAGTGTACGTAACGTATACAATACAAACAGAAGGTCAACTTTTCACACGCGTCATGAACTTTTACGACAAGTCATCTATTAAACACGCACTACTTTTACTGAAAAAACTAATTGCACAAAGTTTCAAGTTAAAAAAGTTACTTCGAAATTAATAAAGTTTTGCAAAACCCGCGCACGCGGTTTTCGAATTAACGGGAAAACTTGAAAGATGTAGACTGCGCAAGCGAAATGTACGTTACAAAATAAAATCGCTGTTTAAAAAAAAAACTTTTTTCGGCAAAGTGTGAACGCTCAGCGGGACTCACCTGGCTGGATCGGAGCACGCCATCTCTCGCTTCGGTCGGTAGTGTTATGCCAGTGCCGGTTGGCATGTTAAGTATATTTATGACAACCGCGGGCGCTAGTGCGCTGGCGCGCAGACCGCGTCGGCGCAGAGCGATGCCGCATTGTGTTCTATACGGTATACTCATGTATACGTATGCGCGCATGAAAATCCCCCCCTCACAAGCCTCCCCTCTCCCCCTCCCCCCATTCCCCTGCCCCCCTACCGCTCTCCTCGCACCTTGTACTTCTCCGCCTACCATTCCTTTACGTTGTACAATGGCGTAACCGCCTGTGAAATACTTACAAAATAGGCCCTAAGACCCCCAATAGGGTCGAAAGAAACGGAATTTCTATGGCGACGATGCAAACATCGTTGGTTTATGCGGCATTTATCAGCCTTGTAGCCGAGAGTCGATAAATTCGATTCGTAACCAACCGTTAACGTTCTGAATTAGTCCGCATGAGGGCTAACCCGAGCTTAGAGGGTCACGTTATCATGCGACACAGTTTATACACAGCGGACTTATTATTTTGATGTATCCAAATAGTCTTGAGTAACAATATTTCAAATAATTCTTACATAACCTAATTAAAACAAAAAAGAAACTAAATTTGAAATTGGATCTACAAAAATTTCGACGGTAAATAATACTGTAACTTTGCGCACGCCGCTCCAAACTTAGTGCATAGACCCGCGAACGAGCACTAAGTAAAACTAAACTTAGTTTCAGATCAAAACTTCGCTCCAACTAACTTCAATTATGAAATAATTTAACATCGTTCGTCGTCTCAACTTACTCTTCCCTCTAAATTACATTTCCGAGCTATTCATTAATCAAACTATGTTTTTTAAACATCAGAATGCCTCAAATAAAACTAACATCCAATTTAAAAACGCAAAAGATTTGATAGACCTAAAAGAAACCTTATTTGTATTAATGTAGAGTCTTAGATAAAATAATCTTTTGCAGTACAACATTGCCAAACAAAAGTAAATGTGTTGAGAGTAAGATTAAAAACAAATGGCATTTTTGTACCGAGCCAACCTATTGTATGTCATCCACAGTGCCATTCAAAGAGAAACTTGCGACATAAAATCACAGGGTAATTTTACGATTAAAACACATCTTAATTATAGAATTGAAATAAGAACTCATCTAAACATAAAACGGTTTCTTTTTATCGGTCATTTTTCTAATTTGAGTCAATAATTGCAAAGAACGTTTCTTGTAAAAAAAAAATTGGCTTTTTGAAAAAGTTGTTTACGACATATTCTTAATGTCAACTGATCCTGCAAAATTTAAGAGACCTTTCATCCTACTCTCCTACTAAATAAACGCAAAAGTTTGATTTTTACAGATGTTTCTTTTATTTCACGTAAAAACTACTAAACGGATTTAGACGTAACTTGGAATCCAGATAGTTTATGACTAAGATTAACACAGGATTTTATCCCCATTTCATATTCCCGTGTTATTATTAATGCTTATTTTTTCATCGAACGACATTTCAAGGAGCATAGCAGCGTCTGTTAAAGTAGAATAGCGATAGAGGGCAGGCTCTATGGTCTAAGAGGCATCTTTAGTACCTACCGTTTATCTGCCAAAGCCAGCATAACCCAAACTCCATAATCAACCGTTGTTGTTACATATGTCGGGAGCATCTGACAAAGACAAAGATTCAGCTTTTATAAAATAACGTAGGTCTGGGGTTCACGGCTCTCTCTCTACTAGGATTTAAAATAAGATTAATTGTCATAAAACCATACATTTGACCTCGTCGTTGTGTTCCAGTCGCCAATGTGTCCCTGCGAGCTTGAAGCTCCCCGTGTCGTCTACGAATATAATGTCGATACCCCATGGGTTCGTATCATTACAAATATATACTCGTGTATAATTATTGTCTGTTTGTCATGTTAAAGTCTATTATTTTTGCAGCCTGTGTACCTTATTATTGGAATGGCACCTCTGTCAGTATCTTGTCATATTTTTTTATCTGAAATATGTAACATTGGTTTTGGTCCGATTAATTATTATAATGATTCACTCAACTGTGTATTATGCAATAATAAATTTTGTTTAAAGCTAACACAATAAAAATAAAGAGCTTGAGAAAACCAATTAAAAATGCGATGTTTTATAATTTCTATATTTATATTCATAATTTAAAATAAATTGAATAAGAATGCATTTGATCGATTGTTTTAGGATAAAGGTACCATTCTCCCTGTTTTGATTCTTTCTAAGATGGCAGTTTGATGTCGAAAGATGGCGTTGTCGCTTTATTGAACTATTATTTATTTACGTTTCGCTGGATGTTTATTATTTTGCCTGTATTTAGATGTGCTGTAAGCCGGATAATATCAATGTTCTATTTTTAAGCTTTCTGGAATGCTGCTAAATGAATGTGTCTTGAATATAAATGAATGGTAATATGTAATAATTTCGACAAGTATTTTTGTGCCTGTCTGTAGAGAAATATTTAATGTGGTTCTTTTTAGATCTTGATGTTAAAATAATGAATGCTGGATATATAGTGAGCACCTGGATGTTTGTCGGTCTGTATGTGAAGTTCGCAAAACTACACAATGATGATACGTTTCTTTGTACTATTTAAACAGAATATACTCGTAGGTACACTATAAGAAAAATACATTTAGAACTCTACAAAATATAAGTAGTGTATATAAAATTTAAGTAACTTGTTAATTTGCCTCACACACATAAAAGTTCATCTACCCCAATACCTTACCTGTAAAAAAAAATCCACGAGGGTATTAAATAGTGAAGAATTCCTAAGCAACTTGCAAAATGTAAAAAAGTATCTGAAGCAAAACAAATACAATTTAAAAGTTGCATGTAAGAATGTATTTAAGAAAATGTAGATACCAGAAAAAACATCGAACATTGCATGAGAAAATGGCTTTGAAAAGATGCTAACTGTGGACTTCCACTACCTCTGAAAGCTCTATTGTAGGTTTTGCAAAGAGTGATGATTAATTAGCCGTAGTCCACCGTCTCGCTTTAGGAACTACAACAGCTTTCAGAGGCGCTGGTAGTTCTTGTATTGCCGTAATTGCAACACTAATGTGACGCATATCTTCGTTCAGATCACATATGATAGCTCTGATGAGGATGAAGCCATAGAGACAGCCGCCGCTGCGATGGCGATGAGGGCGTCAGTGTACGCCGCCACGGTAGAGTCCGCTACCTTGGAAATGTCAGGGAGCGCTGACGAAGGCGCAACTGCTGGACCCTCCTCCGCATCGCAGGACGGTGGCTCACCGGTTAGTTACCCTATCTGTCTTCTAGCACCGATTATATTAGCTTAGATAATAAGTCACTAAAAATACTGCACACACTATACATGCACACTATTTGATAGTTATTAAACTGAGTACGGAATTTGATGGTTCTATTTATACAAACGCTTTTAAACATACATAAAAGCCGCAGCTACGATGTCTAACAAAGACACACCCGAAAGAGATACTCTGTTTAAACTGACACACATACGAATGCATCACTTTTTTCAACTGACATTAAAAGTGGCTGTTATCAAGGTTATCATCATTGTTGTATGTTATGTTATTATGCATTAATTTTTATTCTAGTATACGATACTAAAAGAGGTAAGTGTGCTGCAGTCTTCAAATACTTAAGTAAGATTCCGTGTACCTATAAGATATGTGAGCAACGACGACAAGTCATGAGTGTCTGAGCTAGCGGTAGAGCCTGAGACGCTGAGATGCTGCTCTTAGGCGACGTAATCGCTTACGTACATACCACGAGTGCTTTTGACACAATTCCTTTAGCATCGGCGCTCTGACGGCTGAGCCATAATCCGCGTGCGTCTGCAAACAAACCTACAGACGCATAGCTACATACAAGCCGGTTCGTTGCTCATAGCATAGAGGTCAATACTAACTTGTAATCTCAGGCGATCGCGCGAAAGAGAAAGTTCCTATGTTGTTGTTCCGAACGGAATTTTAACGTTATCTTTTTCACTTTCCCTTGCTCTCGGTTCCATATGCAGTCGTAAATATCATTTTGAAGACGGCGAATGCCTGGGAATTGGTTCAAGGCTTAAGATTCCGAAGTGTGAACCTAGTTCAAGACCTTTACTTGTTACTGCTGTACACACTGTTTGATATTAAATATATCACTCTGAATCTTAATGTAAAAAATGGAAATTTATTCTATGCTTGAAATTGATTGATGTCGTGGTGTGACTCTATAAAAGAGTAAAAATATCTTCTGATAACACATTAATGTACGTCATATTTGTCCAGGCTGAATACGAGTACAGCTCCGATGAGGATGACATGATTGCGCCGGAGCCAACGCGCCGCAGCGCCCACGCCGGCTCTTCCCGCATGGCTCGGCAGGTTTGTACCCATACGTCATTTCGTACCTACAGTAGTTCACTGCACAACTAACAGTCGCATTGAGACCTAACCTGAATGAAACAGGTACAAAATTTTTCCGATGCTGTGACACTATGTTAATTATGATAAAATACACATGTGTAGTAACAATACTAAAAGCCTGGAAATGAGACATCGCATTAGAATAGTCACCCTTAAATGTGACTCAATCGATCGGAAAAATGTAACGTATCTGCTAGCCTAGTACAGATCACACCTTCCTTCCTTGTAAGTAAGATTAGCCGTGCGTAAGGCCCATGTGTATCATGGTACCTGGCGTAACGGGAATTTTTGAGAATGGTTTCTTCGCTATAAAATATCCCACGCTCGTACTTTTCATTTAAATTACCTTTTCTATTTTTAATAGTCTAACTTAGCACTTTGGCAATGCCCATCGGTTTTTTATTCATGGTATGGAGGTCAACACTAATACTGGTAATCTCAAGCGATTGCGTGAAATAGAAAGTTCCTGTATTGGTGTTTCGAATAGAATTTTTACATTTCTTTCTCGCTTTCTCTTGGTCTCGTCTTCCTTAGTTATCATAAACATTTTTTTGATGACCGGCTATAATTAGCAATACATTCTGTATAAGCATTGTCATGAAGCTGTGTATATTAGTAATTATGTTGTGAAGTACACGTGTATAGGAGCATAAATAGAACAGAGAGCTGTACAAATTTTCAATATATACGAATGTATTAAACGGGCCACCAAGGACGGTTTCGGACGCCGGGCCCTGCTTACGTAAAGCAGGAAATAAGTAGGTCGCGGGGGCATGGGATCCTCTAGGGGTGGGCTACGTACTGCTCCGAGGGGTCGAGCTACCGCAGGGGGAGGGGTGAACTAGGTCGCCTACTGTTCACGGGGCCCGCTTCGCTGCACAGCGCTTTTTCATCGGGGCCATACCGCTGTAAATGAATTATTCGGGGTTCGCACCCGCCGCTCACGTACTGGGTCCAACGGTTTGTTTTCATATAAGCACCTAAGTCGCACATTCGCATAGTTCTTGTATTTCGTTATTTTTGCTCAAATTCCTCGTAGCACTGTGAAAGTACTCGAAAAATTTAAGTTTTGTAAAAAAACTATCGTCAAAAGACCGTATAAGATGGCCGTTGATGACGAATGAGTATCTGATGTAATCAATGAATCGCTTCGTACATCGTAGTTTATGATTTGCGAATTCCTGTCTCGTAACTTATGACTCGAATGAAGCTTGTCGCAATCTTAATGAACGGTCCCAATGCCGATAAGATAGCCTATGACTTTCGGTTAAAAGCGTGGCTCATCGAGGCCAATGACTTCGTTTTTTATCAAATTCGCGAGTTTTCCCTCGCAGGGTGATGAATAAGGACAGAGCATTACAGTCGATTGATAAACTTGATGAACGCCGGTAGTGAGCGGAAGCGGAGCGCTGTGCTCGAGACGTTTCCTGATTGGAAAACGACGCTAAGCGGAGATACAAAGTTGTCCTGCGGGTTTCCATTATACATTACAACAATGGGTTCCTATTCAAAAGCTCGTATTTATAAAACTGTTGGCTACATTTTATTCTATAACTAGCTGACCGGGAAATAGTAAATTATTTGCTGGAAAATTCTCATGTAGAAAATTTATAAATCAGATTTTGTCCGATTCTCAGATCTACCCAATATGCAAATTTAGTGAGAGGAATGTGAAGACAAACACCGCGACACGATTTTTATTAATGAAGTAAACGTAGGAAACGATTTTTACTAAAACATAAATACTTCATTAAAACGAATACAACATTTATATGAAAGTTTAATCGTAAAAGACTTCTTTAATTCGTAAATATTAACGTCTCACACGTGTGCGGATAGATAAGAGGACGGAACGGGTACAAGGGCCCCCTTGACACGTTTGCGAATCAAGTGCTCCGTGAATAGGTCCATATCAAGTTCTGCCAACGTACTTGTATTCAGCCAATACAGGAACTACTCAAAGACATCGCGTTCAATAAAACAAAAGGTAGTACCGATTCCTGTATCATAAGTCCTGCTGGCAGTGCAAGCAGAACTGTGATGAAAAGGGATAGAGCTCTATACTGCTAGCGGCGTCTCACTTCAAAACAGCATTACTTGGTTTGAGTACTGGTGCGCAAAATGTATTAAACTACTGATTTGTGGACTGTTTGCTGTATCATTACGTACATCTTATTTCTGTTGACGTCATATTGGAACCTGAAAGGTATCCCCTTTTTTTTAAATTCCTCTTTTTGATAAATTCAGTCCAGAAGAGATTGTCCAGAAGAGAGTTAAACAATGGCTAAACTAGGAGTTGAAATTAGGACTAAATTATTTTATGTACCTAGTTTACTTATAGAATCTCAAATGATTTATATGTATTTATTATTACATTATTTTGTATATATCTTCTATTTATATATGTACCTAATACTGATTTCGTCTTATTATTTTTATTTAAAATTTATTCAACGTTACACATCACTTACGTAACTTTACCTAAACACGTACATTTTCTACATTTATTTAGTACCAATTAGTAAAATAATGCGATATAAATTAAACTTTGCCGTAACGTATCGATAACAAAGTTATTACAAAAATGTGAATTAAAATTATCGCAACAAATAGGTTACGAAAATACTCAATCAGTAAATGCATGAGAAAACAAAAAATTACCAGAAAAAACCGGTATCGGTGTCAGTAATGGACGGCAATTAAATAAATATTTTCATATGTATTCAGTAATTATAATGATATCTTCGAACGAGTTATCTATAGTTCAACTGCATCTTAAGAATCAATATAACACTTTATTTTGATTAATTTTTAACTATAAATAAAAAAGCAGTGCGCATGCGACTTGTCTATTATTATATATTGTTCTTAACTTTTGCATGTTAAAAAAATTAAGTCTCAAATCAATAAAACAATTGGTAAATTTGATATTAATTGAAACGCATATGTAGACTGGAAACTAGTTATAAAAAATAATGGTTAAACACTAAATACTTTTTATAAGAACACCACCATCTTACATCATTAACTCTTAGCAAACAAAACGTAGGCATCCCATGTAAATAACCGTCAGCCTAATAATTTTCTAACAATCATCCTCATCATAAAATTTATTGTTCAATAATCACCATGCTTAGAAGTTTTTCATTCTCAACTCAGGTGAGTATATTCTTCTCGTTCGAATCCTTAGTTGCCATTTAGAGGCATCTTGATTTTTTATCCATCGGCATTTTGCCACCATAATCCCTTGATAAAGGAGATTCATCCTAACGCTAAATTTTATAAGCAAACCTTATAGTCTTAGAAACAAAAGTAATAAAGTGAAAGACGGTTACTTCTTGAAATATATTTCTAGAACGAATTCCGAACAGGTCACACACCAGGGCACCATCCGTTATGGGACATAGCCCTCGAGTTGGCCTTATCCGAGAAGAATCGCGACGGCAACTCAGTAGCCGGGGGCTTAGTTCGAGAATCTGGCAACCTTTGGTCTAGGGAGGTTGGTGGCGGCAGCAGAAGACGGGGTCAGGTCGCGGAATGGTTCCTCTTGACACACTATCCTCGGAGACATCGCACACCTTCCAGCTCGTTCCCTTAGCAGGTATACTTGCAGCTTAGCTACGGTCAAGCTGGCGTCTATTGCGAATTTCTCACAGATTTATGACTATTGCGAATTTTGAAAAGAAAATTTTTCTTAGCCGCCTGGTGGGTTGGGGAGCCTCACGTTACTACCTTTTTAGACCTTCGGTGGTCCCCTCTCCATAAAGGTAAATAATTCTAGTTTCTCCAGAGGATGCATGTGGTTGGTGGTGTTCTTCAGATGTTTTTGGTTTCTATCAATTTGACAGGTAAAAAGCAATTTTGAGAAAATAATCAAAATATACTCTATGGTTCACGACAAAATATTTCTTCTTTCTCCTGCGTTATTTCGGCATTAATAGTAGATAGAGTAATAATTGTAAAGACTATATATCATGCTTTTGAAGGTCGTAATAAAAGTGATCAACTATTATATAGGGTAATTAAAATGACAGCTGATAATAATACACTGGTTTTAGTATCCTTTTAAATATAACCGTTTATTCTGCGCGTGCGCAGACCTAAAGAAATGGAACGTGGGAACGGGTGGGGCGGAAGAAAGACTTTTACATTACAGATATTAGAACATTCTACTTTCCATTTTATTTAACCACGATTAGTGCTACGAGTATCACTGTATTTTATTACCTGTTCCATTAACTTATATATTCATATACTATTTAATACTTATATATTTTAATATAATATTACTTATATTTGGTGTATTAATAAAATAATATATTTACTGTCGTTTTATTTTATCTGAATTGTAAATATTGTAATTGTAGGGATATCTATGTTCTTTCAAATTAAGGCTACTACTCTAGAGAGATTTCTTCTAAAATAAGTTGAAAAATTTTATTGGTCCTAAAAAAAAGTATTCTATGAATACACAGCTTAATATTAATACCTGTTATTATACTTATTATTGGTTTACATGACAACATCGCTTGCGCAACTTTTCTACAGCCTTCCAGGCTAAATGAAATATCTACAAAATGAGTACGAGATACTGAATAGGGTTTACTTTCAGTTATTGATAAAACACCAACAAAGAAATTTATCCAATCTCAAGCGAAGCCTTGGCTGATGCCTTCTTAGTATTTTGGTGAACCTACTAAAGTCATACAAAATTGATCAGCTATTTCGTCAGTCAAAACAGTCAAAAGTATAGTTTCCATGTAAAGAGGTAGGTTAATATTGTCTCGTGTAGGAAGAAGAAGGAATATCAAAATTCTTAAGTATTACGGATGTAAAAACGTACCGCACACTACTGCGTAGCGTTGTCCCTCTTCCACGCTCACAACAATAACACTTTAAAAATGTACAATGTTTTTCAAAACGTTGAGGATCACTTTTTTATTACATTGAAGCCATGTTTTTTCTTATTCTGCTTACCATGAAGGAATGTGAACTTGAAAGTAAGGCTGAGGTACAGGCGGTATATTTTCATTTGGTTATTAGACATGACATGCCTCTCTGTTTTCTGATTCTGAAAAAGCTGCAAGTTTTGGGAAAGCTGCGGCTACACATTTCCTCGTGCCAAGAAAGAGATATCTCGTAGCTGTTTTCAGATGCAGGGTGTTTTAAGAGTTTGAACACGGAAATTGTGCGTTCTTGTGTATTTATTTACCTGCTCATGCAAATTCTATATAATATGTTATCAGTGGCATACACAGAAAAGTATTTCGTTGCAAAAGTATTTTTTTCTTTTACCAGGCGGAGATTAGTGGCATATGACTGATGCCGCCCTCCGGCCCATCCGCCGTCGGTTCATATGCGGATGATGCGACGCCCAGTTGACTGAGACTTAACGCTCGGCGTGGGCCCTTAAGGCCGCCCACCCGCAGCGTGGTGAGCCTTCTGAAGCCACCACTCCCACGAGGACACTGGGGTCCGATTCTTCCTCTCTTCAAGCTAAATAGCACCACCTATCCGCAGCTGGTCCAACGCATGGAAGATATACTGCGGCGGCTGCTAGTTACTGAAAGATACGATTCTGTCAGTAATTTTTTGTCGTTATATAGGATGTATATGAAGTCACAGAAACCACTTCGAGAAGTCTTTGACGATTACATACCAAGGACACGGCCATTTAGACACACTTGCGTTGGGCTGGGTCTCGAATTGCTAAGGCGCTATTCATGCCTAGAATCTCGATTCCCAGGGGTAAGAAAATCAATGGCGTTATTGTCCTGCGAAGAATCTATCAAAGAACTGCAAGCTTACGTTTCTTTGACCCAGGGGCCTCACCATCTGCTTGCCCCTGATAAGGAGCATGTACTTGTAGGTCTTCCAATATCACTAGATGGTAGGCGTGGACTGATGATCGCGGACCCTGGCTACCACATTGGCAGAATTATCACTGTCATGGTTGACGGCAACGATCCTCACACTGGCTGGTTTAACCAGACTAACGAGCCAGACTCGATTAAAGATTACTGTTATGCGTTCAGTGAAGTCAACAATGAATACGTTATATGGCACGAGCGGGTTGAGCGCGAGACGGAGACAAAGAAGCAGGTGGCGCTCATTTATGCGACCAGGCAGTACTGCGACGGAATTCAGATCACAGAAAAGCGAAACTTAGTGTATAGGTTAAGGAGCTTTGTGTCACGCGACTACACCGGTAGGGTGACCGCTGGCATAGGGTTTATTATAAAAGCTAATTTGAACGATTTAGGTTTTTCGTTGTTCTATCAGATAAATAGAAGACGTCGTAAATTTAAGCTTAGGTTTAAGGATTTCGAGGACATTAGCAACCTCGACGAAACTACTTTAAATCATATTTATCTTTGTAATGGACAGATGCAGCTCCCTAAAGGTAAACTCCTCTCCCTTATTCAACAGTTGAGCAAAGTGGTGGCAGACCAGGCTTTCACAGCTCAGTGCTTAGACATTAATTCACACATCTGCCAGTTGTGTATTTGACAGTGTCAACAAGATTAAGCTAAGAGGCAAAGTGAGTCCGCTCATGAGGCTCTTTAAGAGGCACGTCCGACGACGGTACAGGAAATCGCTTAAAATATCTTTGTGTTTGTTGTTTATTTATATTTTCATTTCGCATTATGCACAAACCTTTTATGGTTAATTTTGTTTTGTACTTTCAAAGTTATTCATTCCGCACGGTGAAATAATTTTTAGTTTTTTGAAACTGAAGACCAACACTTGGTTATTAGATTTTATTAGCCGCCAAGCTAATGGGCATTCCTGGGGTGCGCTCCAGAAAGCCTCATGGCTTGGTTGCTGAAGCATCTAACGACTCATGTCTACTTGTATGTGAGGTAAAGGATAACAACGTTTTCAGTTTCAAAAAACCATAATTCACTGTGCAGAAATAATGATTTTATAAATTCTTTAAACGATGGTCCAAATGTGAGGCTTTAGATACACTTGCCCATTTTTCTCAACTTTTTGGGATTTCTGCTAATTTTAAAGATCGATAGGACCATCTGTACTATTGTTTACTTACCAACATAGATATTTAAACGATTCCTGTACATTGTATTCGGCGTGACTTAAAGAAACTCAAGAGTATTAGTACCCCAGTGTTAATTCCATTTTTATGTCTATACTCTGTTTAGGGAAGAAATGGGAAGAGAACAAAATTCAAAATCCAAAAAAAAAATCGCAACACTCAGCAGCAGATAAAGTTATTATTAGACTACCTTCCCAAAAAAAGAAAAATAGTTTCAGTATTCTTTTTATTTATCATCTATCTCTGTTACAATTGGTGATGCCAGGATCTAATGAGACCTACGCAAAATCTCAAGGTATACTCACAACATACGTCAACCGAAAAGATCTCCTCTTTTTGGACAATTTGTTATCAAGTTCAGTCTTGATACCCAGTTCCAGTTAAGATGATATTAAACAGGATAGTACATACTTGAACCATTGAGCTGTTCTTATAAGTCCGCTTCAATCGACCTGTTTTCTTCCCCGAACAAAAGTATGGAGATGTTTATTTATGTTAGGAAAAATATACTAAATTGGATTAGCATAGCGAAGCAGGGGCGGATTATTTGGCAACATTTCACACATTTGCATGTTGTTTTCCTCAAAACTGGAAACGTTAATGCCCAAAGATACGCGTCCGACAATTCAAAAATACATTATCTAACTACGTAACGTAGTGAAAGTCATTAGTATTTTTTTAAGACTTGATTTTTTGATTCGTGCAACACATAATCTGCTACTTCACTGTAGAGGTTATATTTCCGTTCGGATTAACACTAGGGTACTGACTTTGCTTTTTAGCTGAGTAACAGAACAATTGCATATCAAGGAACTAAAGTTGTTACCATCCTGAATATAGGTCGAAGGACTCATTTGATAATGGGTGCTGAAAGTTTGATGTAGAGCCGGAGGTATTAAACTAGACCAGGACTCGACCCCGCTCTGTAGGAGTAGGCAGGGCTGCAGTATAAGATTAGAAATGGGTGGTCGGTAATTGTTCTGCTATTTGTACCCACCGATTTTATACCACCTACAAAATATACGGTATAGAATTCAGGTGACGGTACATAAATTCACGGATTATGACAGTAGGGATAACAAGGATATTGAGATAGAATTTTGCTAATCGTTAGCACTTAATATAGCAATTAGATCTTTGCTTGATGAAATAAGGCCTAGGAAGATACTTGTGGAAGCAATATTTAACAACAAAATAAGACTTCCAAGTACCTACAACTACACGTTCAATGATTATGATGTAGTTGGACATTCGGGATGTCAATGTGTCCGGGTGCTACTAACGTGATCTAGGTCGCGCGGCGCGTCCCACTGCCAAACGCACACAAGCGCGTGACCCACCGGCACGCACACAAACACCCATCGTGCGGACACGTCGGCCTCGTCAAGGAACTAGGCCGAAAAACTCGCGCATGCGCCGTCGACGACATTCAGATAATGCTTCACTAATTAGTCAAGCATTATCTTGGCAATGTTGGCATTGCGCTTGCCTCTAAACATGATATCAAAAAATAAAGAGCCGCTCATCTGGCTCCGAAAAGCACAATACCACAGCATTTTTATATTTTAAACAGTTCTAATAAAATAAAACAAATACATTTTAGATGACACAAAATTCTTAAATATGTTGATTTCGTTTATTGTAACTGTTTCTGAACATTGAAGATTTTATTCTAATACGGTAAAAAAATATCATTTGGCAACGAATCAATAGAATGATATTGGCTTTCCTATAATGAGCGAGACATAAAAACGTCAACATAAAGATTGGACAAGGGCGCGCGACAATTAGGTACATAATTCCGAATTATGTAAATAGCGTACTGTCGTACAGCGATTAGCAGCCCTTCCAGCCAAGTGACAATTCTACAATTGTTAACGTCAATAGAAAACCAAGTAACTTTTCGAAACGAAATGTCATTTCCATACATGGACGGTAACGATTGTAGAAATGTCATTTGACTGGAATGGCTGCTGACACCAAAACGATCACTGTTAGCGCCACACTCGTTTTAATGACTGATTATAATAAACAATTATGATAAAAGATTTACACACGAATGGCAGATTTTGAATTAAATAGATTTGTCTGAGTGGAGTAAGCCAAGTCTGCACCAGCTTGCCAAATATTTTATTTAAAAAGGGAGAAAAGTTTACCAAAAACACAATAACTTAAATATTTCTTGTATAATTGAGATGTTGGTTATAAAATGTATAGAACTTAAGGGTTAATGCATGCAATTTTAGTACACGCGTACACAAGTAGGTGACGCGTTTTCGTTGCGAAAATATATGTTATTGCCATAAGTTGTAAATGTTGCTTTACCAATAGTAAATAATTATGTTGTAGGAAAGACATTTCTGTAAACTGAAATCTGTCTTAATATTATATACGAAGCAGATGTTTGCGTATATCAATGTTTTTGTCATAATAATAAATAAACCTACATTTCTATATAATAAGGTTTATAACCGATGTGTCATTCTATTAAATGACTTTGTGTAATGCATTTAATGTTTAAATATAATTTAATGATTGTCCGAAAACGGAAAAATGAAAAATAATATAAAATCAATAAAAAAAACATGTATGTTTTGCTTGTGGGTTCAATGTTGCTGTATTATAATGATTGCTTATATGATAACAAGAAGGATGGTTTAAGTAACTTGCGATCTGTCACCTGTCACAACACCTTTCGATAAATGATTTCGTCGTACTGGTGTGTAAAGGAAGGTGCTCTGAAAAGTATCTTAAAGATTGGAAAATTGTACTTAAAACAATAGGTGTGATGAAAAATAAAAAAAAAACCATTGAGTACAACTTAATGAACAAAAACATGTAGTCGATGTTTAGGTTTAAGAAAGTAGACATATTAATCAGTATTAGAATGATTGAAATACAAAATCTCGAGTTTAAAAAAAAACCTATATAAATTACAGGACTTTCAAAGTGAATTGATATCGAATTTAGTATGTAAGATATATATTACAGGAAAATATATACTTGACGTGTATTTAATACCACCTATCTAGTCATAAGGATCAATGTTTTGAAAAGTACCTACTAATTTCTTTAATCACTAAACTTCAAATTAATAGGTACCTACTTACCTTCTATTTCAATGCGTTTGAATAGCAAACAGCAGAAGAAGAAAAACAATACCTAAGTAATATTCATGTAATAGATGTTTAAGAATAAACTCTGAATGTCGTGTTTTAAATGTTTTATGATAGCCATATATATTGGCATTAGTAGGTACAGTTCTTTTCAGAAAGTGGAAAGACGTGAGATGGAATAGAGTGCCAACAAAGATCAAAAATGTTTATGGGCTAAAAACAAATGCCAAGTGAATTGTGCGTATGGCGTATGTATTGTTAATATCTCAATGTTTCAAGAGCTCATTAGGAACTAAAATGTAAAAGCGAAGGACTAGGGTATTTAAATCTCTGGAATGACTGTTTAGATATTAAGAACATGTAATCGATAGCTTTAAGGTTTCATTCTGAATGTCTTAGGCTTAGGGAATGGCGTAACCAGGCTGAAGCGATTTTAATATGTTGTAACGATTTTTCCTAAACAACTGTTTTCAAAATTCTTAAAAGTGAAACACATGAAGTTGCGGTTCAGTAATCGGAAAGCAGTTTCCAACTATGTTTTAAGTACATGGACTCTATAAATATGTATTTGTCAAAATTACAAGTGGAAATAAGTTCTCCAGTGAGAAAAATATCCCATGTTACATATAATTCTTCAGACTGACAACAATTCTTAAAGAAACTCTTCTCAAAAAACTATTTCTTAAATATAGTATACTTAATATTCGCTGCATTCGCTAAGAACAGGTTAAGAGTATTTTGAATAAAACAATAAATTAACATCACTGATCAAAAAGGACTGATTGCCAACGAAATTATTAGCTCTAGATTTTTTTAACTCTATACACTTTCGTAAGACTTTGAGAAAAAAGACTATTTTACTATCACCGAATTGTTGTTACCGCATTTACTTACTAAAGAAATAAAGTCTGAGAAACACAACAAACACCATTTACAAAAAGGTTCCAACACAAAAGCTCTTTTACCAGCTTTTCTTTAAGATTTGAGCATTGAAAGGTAAATGGTGTTTTTACTGAGCAAAATAAAGGCAATTTGACTTTCTTGCTCATCTTGGTTTTTACATCGTGAAAGACTGAATTTGAAACCTGCTCATGACTATTACTTACCTACTTAGACTCGGTAAAGCACTTAACTTGTTCTACGCGAAATTCTGGACTTGGTTACGCCTATTTACAGTAGGCTAGTGATTAACTATACTAAACGGAATTGGATAGCAGTATAGGCTAAGACCTAAAGATTACCTATCTTCCTATAATACCTAAAATATGGTCTAATATAGCCTAGGTAATTGTATGATAAAAATGCTGGGTTTTTTTGTAAACAGATATTTTTTAAAGATTTGTCTTTGCTATCAATATTTTTAAAATGGATAGAGATACATTAATTTTACACAAACACATATACTGGTCTTTCGTTGGTTTGCTTAAGAAGACTATATTTGTGAAAAAGTATATTGAAAACATATCTGACTTAACCAAAAATATCTGTAGCTGTCGTTTATATTCTGGACCAAAATCTTGTCCATAAATGGAAAAGGAACAGAATATTTGCGTTGAGTAAAATTATTGTATCTCCAACTGATTTCTATCATATATTTTTTAGGTTTTTATTACTTTACAAAATTGACTGTATGTATGTACTATGTATGATATAAGTACTCTCTTATTGTATACACAAAGATGCAGGCCTCTAATGTTAATCACAATTCTACTGTAATATTTATTCCAAATAAAAAATACCAAAAAAAGTATTCATATTGTTTTCATTTACCTAAAAAACAGAACCACTGAAATGCTTATTTTAATTGAATACAGAACTTCAATGTTGCAGCAATAATTGATGGATTTTGAAGCAGAAATTGTTCAATTTTCTTGACATTTTAAATACAGGACCTACATCCTTTTCAATACAAAGAGTTTTAGGACATTAGTGCTCGCAGAAATTAAAAATTTTCATGAATGTTATTAATGAACCCTAATATAAATTACATTATTATCTTTAGTCATGTAATTTTTCTCCCAAAAATACTTTTTTACATTAACAAATATTATAATTTTTCGTTCACAAATAGATGAGGTATTAACAAATTTAAAGGAAGCAAGGGCGACTTTCAACGCAATGGAGAAATCATCCCAGACAGAAAGAAAATATCTGAAGATGAGTAAGTACCACTACTGTATTATGAAATAGGTAAGTACACTAATTCTGTATTCGTTGCCAAGTAAATATATTATGTACCGACATCCAATCAGTTACTAACCAAAATGTTACGATCCGACAAGATTATTAATATAAATATTTTAGGAGACTGGCGCCGTGTCGGTCGCTATCCTACTCGGGAATAATTAGAACAATATCTTATCGGAATATTTAATTACCTGCCTATAATGATATGCCAATCAATCAATATCAGAAGATATGTCAGATGCCCTCGGGAAACAATAGTTAACCAAATATATTAATGAGGACACCCATCTTTTGTTCATATTCTGGATACCGCTGATTTTTCCGTAGCCATTGTTTTATCCACAAAGAGAGTCTACATGGAGACAATGGATCTTTTCGAGGCGGGAGTTGTCTCTTGATGAAATTAGAATTGCAAGACCAGTAATTCTCTTTCGTAAGAATATATAAGTATATTCCCCGTAACCCAAGATCCTTACATTACATTCTTTTGTCGCGGGTGATTTCTTAAACATTCAAGTCACATGCGTGGATTGAACCCCAGTCCGGTCTTGCAGTGGGTTTGGCTTGGGGACCTCCGCAACTCGGCTGACCAACAGTCAAAATTTGATACAAAATCGACCGTCTGCCCAGTTCGATGCAAGTAGGTACATACTTTCAAACATCATTCTTTATAACAGCGCAACGAAATTGGAGAAGGCGCCAACACTTTCTACGCTCTCATTCTATTCGATCACCATCGGTTAGTTTTGTTTGTTTTTATTAGCAACAGCTTTCCATGTTACGACACTGAGACCACGGCTTACATCATTTATGAATACGTTACTATGTTTCCACGGTGTCATAAAGATGTAAGTACCCGTCCAAGTAATTTCTTGTTGATAAATCCAATCTTAGTATCTGTAATAGCATGATCTTCATGAACTTTTCTTCTTGAAAAGCGTATAGAAGTAGGTTACAAATTACTTATTTGCGAAGGAAACTCGAGAGTAAAGTACTTTAATTTGGGAAATGTAGAAGATCATGATTAAGGACTCCGGTTGGGTCCGAAACTAGTCGGGCTACCCCGATAAATACGCGTGAGTAAACCGTTACGTCATTTAATAAATATATCACCAATCTTGTATATATATGAATAATAGTAAGCAGGCAATACTTAGTTCGATTTTTCTTTGGAGTCTTTGTAAAGCATTTCCATCATAGTTCTTTTGAATGAACTGCACGAGACTCATTTAGGGACCTATGGCACAATACCTGAAGATAGGATGTACCTAAACATGGAAGTAGATGTATCTCAGACTGTCTCGGCTATTTCAAAATTCAGCAAAAGGTAGAGATTTAAAGACAGCTAAAAGTTTACCTTCGTTTCATTTTAGATTGAGGGAGGCAGTCGGCAAAATGCAAGTAGGCTCGTTGTTAAAAATAAAAGGCTCTAAGTATAAGCGCGATTATAAACGAACCCACTTAAATGGATTGGGTTGGGTGGGGGATTTTCAGCGGTGACCCAGATATTTTAAGCTACCGTTTTGGTATGCAAGTGCCAAAAAGTCAACATTTTAGTTAAAATAAAATAATAAAATTGTAACAGTAAACTTTTTAGAAAAAAAATCCACGTGAAGTAAATTGAATGTAAGTAAGTAGGTCGATAATCAAAACAGTTACTTGGGTACATTTGCGGCAATTCTCCTTTTTCTTGAACTCAAAAACTGAATAATTTATGTACGATTTTATTATAATGATTCATACCACAAGACTTGGGAATTTAGGACCATCGATATATTTAAAATTATGTTTGCCGTCAACAATGGTTACGAAGTAAATTGTCTATTTGTCTTTCATCATCTTAGCAGTACCAACCAGTTGTTACAACTCTACTCCAAAAGCAGTTCGTCTATATTGTCATACTAAGAAGGTACACACTCTGCCTACTTTGTTTTAGGGGAAAATTCCCGACGCCCTTCTAGAATTTCATGATAAGACTTCTTCTTCTTTTGAGGATTCTTATTCTTCTGTTCAGACCAAGGACTGTTGAATTGAATTGAATTCACTGTTGAATCAGCACGTGGAGAATTCCTTTGGGTACCGACCTACGTATGTTTAATACTTTATTTATAAACTAGCTGTTGCCCGCGACTTCGTCCGCGTGGTAAGAAGATAGTTAGCTCGAAGATGAATATTTTTCCCGGTTTTTGACACATTTTCCATTGTATTTTCGCTCTTATTAGTTGCAGAGTGATGTAATATAGCCTAAAACCTTCCTCGATGAATGATCTATTGAAGAACACAAAATGATTTTTTCAATTTGAACCAGTGGATTAGCGCGTTCAAGCAAACAAACAAACAAACTCTTCGGCTTTATAATATTACTATAGATTATAATATCGTGTTTTATGTTTGATAGAATGTAAAAAAGTTCTTGAGTAGGAATGTGCAAAAGCTAATCGCTTGATTACGATTCTATGCGTAAAGTACTTAGTTCTTACCTCTCTGGTTGTGGCGAAGCGCTCTTATAAAACCTAAGGTAATTTACAAATAAAATTAGTATGTAGACGATGGAAACATGGTCGGACAAGGCAATGGAAGTATAAAAGTAAGTGGGTAAGTACTAAATAGAGAAATACATGATAAAAGATCGTGCCCTACTTAACGATCGTATTGTTACATGCACAGAAACTCAACCTTAACTCCGAGTAGGCAGGGGAGGGTGGCGAGGGGTGCTTAGGCCTACGATCCACTTCAAGTGACCCAGTTCCACCGCCTCGTATGATCCAAATTAGTGACCCCGACTTATTTCGAACGTGCCACGAAACTTTGATAGCTTTTATGTGTTATATATAACTTTCTATGTATCAGAATATGTACTTATGTCGTGCCTTTTGTCCAAGAGTTTCGATTGTATATGGCTTTCTTGGTCGTTCTGTATTTGTAATTGTTCATGTTTCGGGATAATAATCAATGCTCCCTTATTAACACAAATGTATTAGCATTTTGCTTAACTATTTACGTACTTAGTTTGTAGCTTGCCGAGATTATAATAATTCCAAAATTTGACGAAAAAGGGAAAAATTACCTTTGTCCTATAGGAATTCTGGTTAAAAATTCTAGATACATGTCATGGAATATTAAATAGTGGAATTTCACGAGGATAAAAATAGTGTGTTTTAATTGACGAAACATAAAAAACATTAGACGTAGGAGAACATAAAGCTCGTTATATTAAATAGATGCAATTCAAATTCTAAAAATACCCACAGCAGATTGTTGATTAAGTCTATTGTGTTTGCAGTGTTATTCTTTACAAGTAGTGCGGTTTATAAGACTGATTACCGGCTGGCAGCTAAGTAGAAATTATAGGCATGGCAGTTATTCATGTAGCTACGTATAGATTTTTACTAGTTGTTGGTATTTTTTTTATGGTAAGTGGAGAACCTTTTATCTCAGGCTCCGATATCTGACCGTCCGTCACCACACTGTGACTCTTCAACCGTGACATCTAGACAATGGAAAGATTCACATATAATGATGAATTAAATACTGCTATATCAAAAACCTAATCAAAATAGAAAATTTGAGGGGATAGATACAAGTTTGTTTTATTTGCCTATTTGTAAGGAGCCTGTTTTTACTCTAATATAGACGCGTATAGATTCTCTAATTATCTTCTGTGCAATGGGTTACGAAAATCAATTTTAATTTTCTTTAAACATAACTAAGAAACATTTCATTTGTTGACATATTATAAACAATAAATATCAAACCCGATGATCCTAGGATAAAAGCCATAATTCAATCAATTTGATTAAATGTATTTAAATTGGACATTTCTAAAGCTTTATTAACATTACTTACAATTAAAAACCTTTCCAAAACACTTCTTAATGTCCTAAAGGCCTACCTATACTAGAAAGGTAGGTACAGCTCAGTAGCGTACCAGAAACTGGGTCAAAAGTAATCTGCCATCGGATGAATCTCCCGACTGCGTTACCGCTTGCCGCCTCGGGAATAAAGTTATTAATGTCGCCTCGCGCTGGGTCCGACCTATATTTTATAATGGAACAAAGGAAAACTCTTTTGCGCTGCTTTCTGTTTTAGATGGCTTATAACTATCTTTGTAGGACAATTTTATTTTGTTTTATCATACAACTCGTTACGGAATATCTAGGTCTTTATTTTTAATGCTGTTATTTTCTTTTGTGTGCGCAAACTAAATGGGTAATTTATCTCAGTGTAGGTAATAGTTACTGGATTAAAAACTATTGCTTATAATACGGCATTCAATGTAGATGATTAAAATAAGTACGTTTCCCCACTTTTTAGGATCATGTTGATTTACTTTAATGTTTCATTATGTTTGGTTACTTAAAGGTTGCACTAGTATGGAGAAAGGGGCCACAGGACAAACAACCCGGACCATTTTTTTGAAAGATTGAGGCATCAGTCCCATTCTTCCCCTTTCATTGCCTATTATAACTGCAGGGCTCCTTTTTCCGCATGTATGCTCCAAGTCAGCCAGTTGTGCGTCGGGTGACTTTGGGAGGCGGTCAGTCCAGCCATCCTTACTTGCTTCAGAAGCGCAGAAATCTCGTTGGGAAGTTGGCAGGCTTCTGTGATGAAGCTCGGTGTACCGAAGATCCCCACCCGATAGTTTCCCAAACCCGTGCTTTCCAGGAGCACGTGATTCTTCAAGTTGCAGACATCCCCTACATAGTGGAGTCTCTGTAACATTGATGGTGAAAAAAGTGTTTGTTAAGTGAAATGTGCCCGGCCAGCGAGCCCACCGCTATTCGTAAATCGATATTGTTTCGCCTATTGACACCGCGAGACAGCTTTGGCGAGCAGATGGATACCGCTTACCTTGACTGTTGCAGTCGATCATATTGGCAGAGCGATAGTTATGATTGTTAGTGGTCTGTCGCCTTAAGCATGATCTATACTGATATGCAGGGGACGGGCAGATATGGCCGGGGTCAAAGATCCCTCCTCTTCCTAGCCAGCTGAATAGCTGCTTCGTTCCTCAGGGATCCGTTGTGGCTCTTTATCTATTGGAGAGTCACAGCGTGGCCTCGAAATGCGCTCGAAAGCTAGAAGCTAATGCAGCGTCCAAGGTTTTAAGGACTAACATGCTATCAGATAAAAATAAATAATTGTATCTTGGTCCTAGACTCCTCTCCTTTCTATAACTTTGGCCGTTTCAGTGATAGGTGATAACTACGCACTCGCATAGGAAGTTCGAGTTGTCTGCACCCAAGGATATTTATATATCGATGTTCAGGTCCATTGAGAATACTCCTGCGCTTGTACTTTTGTCCGTTGTTAAGCCAACTGTGTAGACTGCAGTAGCCTAAATATTTATTGACAGTTAAGCATATGGTTCGTGCAGAATCATCAGAAGAACTTTAGCTGAAAGAATATCTGTTTATCTTATTTGTAAAATAGTATAATTTAAGGCTGAGTTCCCATAAAGTTAATATTATGACTCTACTGTGTTTTAGGAAACACAAAAACAAACAATATATACTTGATTTGTTAACTGCTGGAGATTTATTATTATTATTGCTATTGAATTTTGATTCGTCTACTTTTTAGCCAACCGGATTACTATACCGGAGACCGTGGAATATATTCCTACTCAGATATAATAATATTATTATGTAAGTGTGATGAGCACGATCTTGTTTTTATGATACGAGTGCTATGAATTTTAGTATGTTCATTTGTCTCGTACTCATACTATAAGCTCTGTTTTTTTAAAGGTTTTGGAAAAACGCGTTGATAAAGTTGTGAAAAGGCGTTGATAAAGGCGTTGTATAAAGTTGTGAAAATACAGTAAAACAAAGTTATTTCCTTAAGAGTTTATTTAGAATATTTTAGCACAATGCTCAAATATGATCGAAGATCTTATACTAATACTGCATTAGGTCCTTGGACCATTACAATAAATTAGTTGAACATGAATTACATGTTTCAAGAGAAAAATGGCTTAACCTACACTCGGTATTACCGATATTTTGACATAAATATTAATTAAAATTTAAAAGAACGCCCTGAATAGGTAGAATCATCTTCAAGCCTATCTGTCAGACAGGTACATCTTCAGAGTAAATGAGTTACATAGTTATAGGCCTACATTCTATTATAAGTTGACACATGATAATATAATATTAAATTGACATTCATATTAGCGCAGAAAACGACAAAAACTTATGTTAAACTTTGCTCTTGGCAAGACTTAGTTCGATAAAAATTCAAGAAATTCATTAAAATAGGTTTGCAATAGTACAGATGTTTAATTCTTGCTCATCATCTCGAAGTCTGGAATGGATTTAGGTGAGACTGGGGTCCTGCACGTGAATAGCTGTGATGGATGTGATTACATCGTTGTTGTACTGGTCAAGAGTGTCCATGCACTCTTGGAAGGTGGCTTTGTCACCGACAGCATGCTTGACGCGGGCCACCTTGATGGCGCTGTGGACGTCCCAGTCAGAGACGTTCAGTGCCTCCAGGCAATCTTCAGCAGTAGCCTGAAAAGAAAAACATGCGATATTTAAATATCGTACAAATAAGACCTTGAGTCAAATGTGTGCATGTTTACAGCGTTGACTATGAATGACGATTTGATTAAAAATGTTTAAATATGAATAAGATGATTTTATAACGTTATACATTTACTTGTATTGCTTCAAAAGTTGATGACTAAACGAATGAAATGAATGGGTTGATAAAGCGCGTCTCTCTTAGGTACTTGAATTTATTATGACTAAGAAGAGCGTTTTAAAAAAATCCATCTATAACTTTTCATCGTCACCTTCATCAGTGGGCGTTAGAAATCAATTTAGTGTATTTTATTACGTAAACGTTCAGAATACAACAGGCTATGCCACTGTAGGATACTTCAAAAATCGATAGCAATTCTATAGATATTATTTGAAAAACAACTTTAACGAATTATAAACGAACATAAATTTACTTCATCAAATATCATCGTTAGTATTAACAGAAAAAAAATAATCAGAATATCGAGCTTTAACACTCTTTGATTAAATATATTTTGGATGTATCAGTTCTACTGATACAGCAATGTTCAAGTATTATTTCACTTTAAATTAAACAAAAAAAGTGAAGAGGCCAAAATGGGCATTGTGGGATTTGAATCAAAACACGATATAGTGTTAGGCAGACTCCGGCCTCCGCCTCGTAGTGTAAATGCATGATGTGATGACAACTAAATACCTCGTTCTTCAGGACTTTGCACATGATGCGGACTTCATCAGACTCTAACCCACTCTGCCTGCCGCAGGGGCGGTAGTTGAGCTCCAGCAGATCTTCGACCGAGACTTGGTCATCTGTAACTGTAAAATCAACTCTTTAGTACAAATAGTGTTTAGATATAATATGAAGAAAGAAAAACAGGTAACAAGCTAAGCAGGAATGTGAAATACAATCTACATTTTAAAAAGCTATAAAAAAAAAATAGTTAATATACCCGAACTAAAAGGAATGATCTCATCACTATCTTCGAATATAATAGCCACCGGTGGGCGGGCTTTGGTTGTAGCGAAAAACTCCTCAGCAGACATAGGCGGTTTGTCGTCCTTTTCTATTTGGTCATCACCCACGAAAGGATTGGTATTGGCCAACGCGGGCGGAGTGCCGGTCTCGTCCACAGACACACGAGCCACCACCTGGGGCAGGTTTTGGGCCGACATAACAGCCAAAACATACGGTACGTGCACGACCGTAGGACCGACGAAAGCATCTTCAGGGTGGCGGGTTACCTCACCCGTCATGAGTGTTGGTTGATTGACGCTGGATGTAACATCTTGGTCGTCAGCCTGAGTGTTCTGGTAGATAATGGGCTGGATGACGTGCACGCCAGTCAGCTCGGTCTGCGTTGTTTTAGCCTCGGACGGCAGCTTCAGCGGGTACTTGCGGATGTGGCGCGGCTTGTCAACCAGTTTCGGCTTGTTGGTACGAGGCGGCAGAGGCAGCACGTTCTGTCATATCATAAAGTCCACATCTGATATCTTAAAGGTTTTTTTTGTCAAAATCTTCTGTTTCGTCAAACAAAACAGAACAGAAGACATCACAAAAATAAAGTGACAAACTTACGCATGCGTAGGTTTCGACGTCAATAGGCTCCTCGGAGGATGTCCTGAAATTTTAATCATAGAAATTAGAAATAAGTGTGTGAAACAAAATAAAAAATCTTAGTGGACTTTAAGTTTTAAGACGAAACATGTAACTTTGATTTTGTTTGCAGTATGTTTTGCATTTTGTTAAGATATGAAGGAAGGTGATCGACTTCGCTGGATCTACGGTCTGACATACACCGTCGACTGTCTTGTGTATAACAATCATAATTATTATATTACTTTTATTACGGGTTTATCAGGGTTGCAAATAGTATCAGTGGTTTTTTTTTTTAAAAGTTTGAATGACTTACGTTGGCTGAGCGGTGAATGCCACGGTCGGGGAGCGTGGCTGCTTGGTCGAAGTGCCCGGCTTCAGGATGCTCTTTTCGACGGAAGCATGACTGTATGCCATCATGGAGGTCGACGGAGTCGGCTCCTCAATCAAACTAGTGTAAGCTAGCTTGCTCTCCTCCGTTATGGTGGACTAGAAAGTAAATGAGCAAAACATCTTTATGATATGAAAACAAACGCCGTAAGACGTGTAATGATGCAATGAACGAATTAAATTTCTAGATCAGTGACCTCAGTAGCTTTGTTGGTAAATACTGGCATGTATAGCCATGAGTCGAAGGTTCGAGTCGTGAAATTATTTATCTGTAGGTATTATTTGTATACAACTTATTCTTAAAAGGTAAATTTAAAAGCGCAAAAGCATACCTAAATTCAGACAATCGTTGTAAAGATTGAAGATTTGGAGCTGCTTTAATGTATTTACTTTACCTGATGCGTTTTAGGATTTTGCAGAGACTAACTTTATATTTAAAAGAAGGCAATTTATCGCTCTCTCACCACATACACTATAAACATTGCACAATTAAAATGATATGAACTTTTATTATATTAGACTGCTCGCTTACCTGCAGGTCTGGCACACTTTTGGCTTCCTCGCTGAAGTTGCGTCTTTCCTGCCTCCCTAAAAAACGGGTCAAAATAGATTAGAATTGCGACCAAACGATGATTTTAAGAAGAAGTCAGATGGACGTTCGGAACTTAGGTGAAAAAAACCATATCCGAAGTGCTTAAAGTGTATTATTGAATTGCGTTAAGAATAGTCGTTCACTAAATTAACAAAAGATATTCAACTAAAAGTTAAACCGACAGTAATAACCAAGAATGTTAGACGAAAATATTAAGTTTACGATTTGACAGAAGCAGTATTTATTAGACGTGACTCGGAATTTCTATATATATATATAAACTGGACACGTACATGAGGTAATATTGCAGAAATTTGAACGACCAAAGAACGACCAATAACAAGTCCTGAGAGCTACCAAACGTAACCAACAGTTATGGAAGAAGACAACTTACCTATGCTCACGGTAGTAGTGCAAAAAGCAGTTTTGCAAATCTTACCACAGACATGCTCAAAATACTACTAATCAAGTGATAAGTTTTCTAAAAAGATATAAGCTCTATTCGTCTAAGGGCCGATTTCTCTATCATCAGTTAACTTCTATCTGAGGAATAAATATGGCCGTTTGACATATTTTCTATACAAAAGCTGTCAAAACGTCAAACATATTCGTCAGATAAAAGTTATCTGGCGATTGAAAAATCGGCTCTAAGACCATTCATACAGGAGGCAACGCTAGAGTCCGATACCCGAACACTTCAGCTTCCAACAACGCACGTCCTACGAAGCTCTACAAATTTATAAAACGGCAGTCGCTTGGAGCCGAAAGTCGTCAGTCTTGGAGACCAGCGTATTTTCAAGTACAAACGGTCCTAATACTTTTTTGGTGTAAGCTTTGCTAATGACCGAACGCCCTAATGTCATGATCCACAGCAAATAAATGATTGAAATGAAAACACATAAAATTATAATCCTAAATAAAAATAAATAAATGCAACTAAAAAACGAACAAGAGGCAGTTGGCAAAAAACTTTATGTATGAAAATCAACCGAATGATTCATCATAGAAGTCAGAATTTCATTTTTAAATTTTATAAAACTCCCTTTGAGCCGTATCTGATATGTTTTTTATACAAGTATATAAGAACGAAGTATGTATTATTAAAAGTAGATTTGAAACGAAGCTTTAAAGATTTCGACACTTGTGAAGGCCAATGAAACAAGCTGAATCTTGTCGGTTTTTTATTACAAAGCTCCTACGATCGACTTTTGGCTCTATAATCAAATGAATCCTATAATCAAACGCAGTGCCTAATATTGACACCAAATTAAAAAAAATATATGCAACGATCTATACCGATCCGACGCGATGCCACGATGTCACGTTTTGATTTAAACACATCAGGATATATGAAACCAAATTAAAGTTCGTAAAAATATACGAAGGGACCTGCAAGAAAAATTACCGAAGGGAGAGAAAGAAAGAAATGTAAATACCTTTACATTTTATTAATATCGTACCATTTTTTTTTCTTCGCCGGTATTGTATGATGCATGAAGTACTAATTATGATTTTGATGAACTGGACTATGGCTCTAAACACAGTGTACGGATACACGAAATGTAGCATTTATATGATCTACTGACTGTCGAGACGTTCATGCCACTGATGTATGGTAATACTCACCGCCGAAGCTAAATATATCTCGGAAAATTTTTAACCAATTACATGACTTAGTTCGATTGCGGCGGTATTCTATGTGTAAAAAAAAATATTAATGAGTATCAACATCACAAAAAATAGATTAAATCAAAAGCACAGAAACAATCAAACCAAGGTAAATATCCTGTATGAGGCAGTCACTTTGTAGATCGATTGATTGAAACCAATACTTACCTACCTCTTGTAAATTGCAAGATTCTTCATTACTATTATTACATGTGAATGATAGCCAATGTGAATATTAAAACAAGTACCTATTTACAAAAATGTTTCATTTTCGTACCCAGGAATCGAACGATTAAACACACCTATTTCACGCCAACAAATAACATCAAATAGAACATAATCAAACTCTTATGTCACACAACAAATTCGCTGTTAAATATACCTCAGACTCGGTCTGTCCTAGTGCCTGGCCTACAACATGTGTCAAGTATAGTCCTTTTTATTAAAATCTATAAACACCCGTATTCACAAACATTATATATTATTAGCTTGAAATTATTTATATTAACGAATAAAAAAAACTATGAACAAATTTAATTTTAATTTTAATTTAATTTAAGTGGTACAACGGTTTACTCAGCTCTAGTTGGATTCGAAACTACTCGGGCGATTCCGATAAATGCGCTTTATAAAATCCTATCATTTAGGTATACAGTTCGTGATTGCACGGATAGCCAAGTGGTTGAGGGCACGGCACCACACCAAACCCACTGTGCGCGACGTGTCGCGGGATCGGTCCCCGCGTGGGACAAGCTTTTGATGTTCCACGAACGCTTGCTCTGATCTAATGGTTATGTTGCGACACAAGGATTAAATTGCTTACAGCGGGAGTCGTTTTTTTTTTAAATTAATACCTAAAATTTATAATTCGTATATCGAAAGTGTCGATTTTATTTCAGTTACAATGGGAATGCCGACAATTCTTATTTTAGTGTTCGTCTTTTAGGTTAATGTATAATAATGGGTACGTATCTTTTAATTTGTCCCGAAAATATTAATTGGTAAAAATACGCGTGACGTCAGAATTGTGTATAAATTTTGCGATTACGTTGACTTCAAAAGATTACTCTTAAACTTTAAAGCAGTTTATCGTTGTCAATTTTATTTTTCCAGAAAAAGGAAAAATTCTTGTCTAATATTTTTCAATCATCGAACTGAGGACCTAAATATTTTTTTCCTACGTTTTTATCATTCACTTGTCTTTTTTGTTTGTTTGTCGTTCCGGTTGGATTTTTGCAACTCAATTTTGTTACACTTTCCGATAAGCTAGCAGGCTTAAATTTTAGGTTGGGTAGGTTTAAACCCGATGACAATGCAATTTGCAACTATAAAAATGGCAATACCAATTTTATTTATTTATTAGTTAAGGAAAAAACTACTACACACTAAATACACACCATAGTAGACAGTTATAAAAATTACAAGTGTGCAACTCACTACGTTTTCTACAGTTTATATTTAAAATACATATTACGAATAATGGTACGTTCACGAATTCAAGTTTCTTAATAACTAGGGATACTACGAGTCTAAAAATTCATTATGTATGTTTTTTACATGTTTTCAATTTTGTTACATAAAATATACCGAATGTAGCTAGTAGATAGAGAAAATATACATCAGAAAAGTGAATATTATAATTGGTAGCCAAGAGGCGTGCCCAGCATTAATGCGACATGACAAGAAACAGTAAAAAGGGGGCACACGTGAACTTTTCATCTAATCACCGTTCTAGGTACAACTTAGGACAGACCATTACTTCAATTAGAACAATCATATCTATTAGCAGAGCGGCTATAAAGAAACATTGTCTCCAGAAATGTGCGTCTGGACTCAAATTTGGTTAAATTTTGGAGCATCGTTAATGTGCTTTGAGAAATTTGTATTTTACCTCTAGGATATCTATATATTTTTTATTTTGATAAAATTTGAATGGAGTGAAATTTAAAACCTGGCTATTAGAATAGAATAGAATAGAACTACGTACCGCCTAACAGTTGATAATTACAATGCAGACAATTATATTTTTTTTCACAACTTCTCCATATTTTACTATAGTTTGGACCTCTCCTGGACTTCCACGAATATTTCAAGACTAAAATAAGCCGTTCTCGAGTTTTAGCGAGACTAACGAACAGAATTCATTTTAATATATAAAGATAAATGCAGGTACATACAAAATAACGCAATTAAGAACCGTGTACATTCTGTCTTGTTGGCATGCAAAAACCATAAATTACACATCTTAATTATACAGGTGATTAAAATTTATCATTTAGGTAATCCTGAATGGAATAATAATATTTGTCAACAAGTAATCCAGTAAAACATTTTTTTAAATTTCATCAATGGCTAGGTTTTCATATGATCAGGAATTTTAATTAAATATAACAGGAGCCATGCAGATCACACTTTTTTTGGCTTGTTTTAAATTTGCCAATACATACCTAATAAGTTTTCATATTGCGCAGTGTGGCCGGATAATTCAAAGCCACCAACATCATGTTGGAACTTCTGCTTAAGATTATGTGCAAAATTGAAAAATATCCATATTGAAGTCTCCACATAAAATTACTTTTTGTAAGGGTTTTTACAAAGATTTTTTAAAACAAAGTCTAAATTTTCAAATACTGACTTACATTACATAATTTAGGAGACCTAAATGCACATAATTATATTTTTTTTCTGGGAGGTTCTACAGTATAGCATTCTATAATACCTGATATCGAACATTTCATGACGTCAGGTCGTTCTTTATACTCATGTTCAGCTCTTACTAGGATTCAGGCACCGCCACGGTTTTTTCTCTCTAGCAACGCATGCCGCCAGCTTACAATTAGGAATATATCATAACTTTTCTTGGCCTGACATAATAAAATGCTCGATATACATATTACATCAACTACTTTCTTGAAAACATTGAAAAATCATACAATAGATCTTAGTTAAAGTAAAATGCAGTTGCATAACCATAATTTTGAAGATAAGGACTAGTAAGTTGTTAAAAGTCTCAATTCACCAATTAAACATAGTTGTGAAATTACTTCACACTTTTTTTTACTTTAGCACTAACAATACATAATTTATTCTTCTTTGGCTTCTATTCTCTCTCTTCTATTTGTCAGAGGTCTGGCTGGAGTCCAGGTTTTCAATGGAGGGGAAGGTATTACAATTCTTCTGCTTGTTTTCTTGTGAGAGCTAATACATGGAGTTGATGAGGCAGGTGTCTTCTTGACTTTGCCAGGGGTACATACTTCACTAGTCAAAGATTTGGTAGCTTTCTTTAAAACATCATATTTAAATGTCAGTTCAACGACGGTATTTTTTGCCCCAGTATTTTCCATATTTAATTTTTAAGTTTCATATCCCGGTTTTAGTTGTAGATTGAGCCGTTGAATTTGGCTTCAACTAGTCAGTTGATGTACCTGCACATCAGTTTCATCGTTTGATATATTTGGTAAGCTACAGGTACTGCAATCTATTAGAACGTTAGGACTAGTTTCTACCGAATAGGTCTGGGTCAGCGAGCGACGTTTTGTATTGGATTTTCTGAACGTAATGTTCTCGAAGAAATTAATTATTGAGTTTTAACAATATTATCCTTAAAAATTCACAAAAACACAACCCGTACGCGAAGATCGAACTCAGACCACACAAGATACTCCGAGTAAGGTTGGTTCGTCCAGCGCGACAGAATCAATTGAAAACAATTGGAATTTTTTGCTTCTACTCACTTTAAAAAAATCAGTTTTTAAGCTTTATAATGTTTTGTTTTACTGTTTATAGAACTCACAATGATATTAACCAAGTGCAAAAATACGTAGTTATTATCACTCACAGAGTTAAAATAGTCACAAAATTTTAATCACTCACTAAAGTTGTGTTTATTTTGTACACGTTGGATAAATTAATTAGATAACACTTTCACACATGAATTGTACTACTTTCTTTAGTTTTGCAAAAAAAAAAGATTTCAGTAGATGCAGTAGTACTTCTATATCTAGTCAGCCCTATTATAGTTTAGTGAAAAGATACTGTAAATCAGTTTGTGAATCATCATCATCGGCCTAGCCTTTTCCCAACTATGTTGGGGTCGGCTTCCAGTCTAAGTTTGTGAATACGGATGTTATTAATTTTAAGTGTTATTTAGTACCGTACCTGTTGATTCCTTATCCTTGTCGGCGTCGTTCATAATGCCGTGGTGCAGTGGAAATGGGAATTTGAAGACGAACTTGTTGCGGTCGTTTGGGGACTGTGGAGCCTTCCTTTCAGTTCCGAGGTCGGTCATCGAGCTGAAATTGTTAAAAATGTAATATTTATTTACTTAATAATCCCGCATTAAGACGTTTTTAATATGTTTTAATATTAATTTAAAAAAAAAAAATTGTTTTTTAATAGATGATATATGTATTTATCTACTGTTATTCTATTCAATCGATTTCACCTTGTCTTTTTATAGTAATTGACAGTATTTTGGAATTTCGAAATAACGCTTTTCTACCCTATGGTATTTCCAACAACACGTGTGCAAAGTTTCAAGACGATTGATTAAGTATTTTTCAAATTCTTACCGTGACGTGATTTCATTGGCAAGGGCAACGGCCGTATTCAGAGTCCTCTCATCATGAGCCGACATTGGCTTCACAGTGGACGAAGCTAATATTTTCTTACGCTCGCTTCTAGACATCGTATGCGGCCTGTAAATTTTAGTTTATAGAATGAAAAACCAATGAATTTATGAATGTGTAGGCAAGGGTGTGACGGAAATGCATAAAACAATAAACTTATTTTTTTTTGTAATATTTTTGGTCCTTATAATTATTTCGTTTCGAGTATGCGTCTTAGAGATTATACTTCTAGGCTTTTCAAAAAATATTTATTATATCATTTATGTTGCCAATTGATATACAAGTATACAATTCTGTCACACCTTATTAAAGCTTAAATATAGTAAATGTAAATTTGTGACATTGTAATAAAAAAAAACTCGCTGAAAGTTGTTCATAAGTATAATATTAGGTGATAAGCGTGATGCAATTTGTTTTACACAGTTTAATATACATTTTTGAACTTTCTTGATCAAATAAAACAAACAAATATATATTAATGTAGAACTACCCACGTAGCATATAAATATATCACTAATAAAAATATTACAAATATAAATAATTATATTAAACAGTACAGAAAAGACAGAAATATGTTAATAGATATAGATAGTAAGTAAAAATAGAATGTTAGTAATACGTACGCATTTCCCGCAGGCGAAGGGCGGCGGTAACTTTGGGTAGCAAGAAAAGATAAAGTTATAGAAAAAGACCAATCATTATGACAACACACAAACAGGTAGGTATGTTCAAAATGCCGTAAAAAAATATAAACGACAAAAAATCTCGTAATTCATTAGCAATGTCGAAGCTATGTCTTCTTAAGCAACTAATCATTGTAAGAGGGAAAACAAAACAAAAATTATAACACTAACTTCTATGCAGAACAAAACAAGGAAGCCTGGTATTCGAACTATTGCCTGTGCTCATAGAAATAACTGATTTTCTCTAAGATTATTAAATGTTAGTTCCAAAATAACTAAGTACTTAACGTTTTTTTATGGTATATCGTTGGCCGTATCGTTTCTGATCATGACCTAATTTAGTTTATTTCTATGCGCCAAGCCTAGACTAAACATATTCATGTTCCATAAAAAAATACACAAATACAAAAACACTGTAAAAAAACAGTACAAAAAATTTCTTCTCAACAAATAGACGAATTGTTTTAATAATAATTGGAGACAGAAACGTTTTAAGAAGTAAAGATTACATACTATTTGTTGTGTATTTCGACTTGTTGCGATGGTACTTGCTCCCTTGCAGCATTAGGATAAATATTAGTTAGAATTGTTATCGTTTAACTAAACGATGATTTTTGTCAGCGATAACGCGTAGTTTATTGGCTTTTTTATGTGAATCTATATGAAATTATCTGGAGCTTAAAAGATACTGTGACTCCTGAGTTATTATTCGATATTACTTGTCAGGGTAGTCAGATAGGAGATGTCGGCTCTAGCGTTCTCAAAACATACATGCACAAGTGGTGATATATCCTACTTGCAGAAATGAAGCATAAGCGTAAGAGATTTCATTTCATTTCAATGATTATTGAAATATAATTAAATGCGTTAAGGTTCCAGCTGGTAGCTGACACACGTTTGGATTTTTGCGGTTGTAGTGCGAACACTTGATGGTTTTTACATGACTACCTGAACCAGAAGTGTTATGGCTTTATCCAACTTTTATACGCATTTTGTTTTCCTAGATTTGAATTGAACAACTAGTATAATGAAAAGGTATACAGTTTTTACACACCCAACACTCTTAACGTCGTAGGGTCTCTCGATGGCGTCGCTTTGGCCCGACCTGCTAGGTTGGCCAGGCGGTCTGTTTAGGAATAAACCTCCATTTAGTTTTGGTACATATCTCAGTCTCTACTACATACTGCACTTATATAACGACTGTTTTCTAACATGCAAGCCTAGTTTAACTAATACAAGCCAACACTAGTCCCTTTTCCGGGGTAAATATATACCTTATCTTTGTCATAATACTATTATACACACATACATAATATATTTATAGAGTTCCTTGTCAGTGCTTCTCCATAACAATGACACTTTGGAACCGTGCAACTAGAGTCATTATTGTAACGTTTTAAAGAGCCTGGAAAACGGATTATTTGAAATATAAACTTTTGATTTTGTTTTTGGATACACGCCTTAAGTTTAAGAAGCGGATAAATTTTGTATAAAATGTGTGTCCAAATGTTGCTTAATTTATTTTCAATACTTAGTTACTTATAAAAGTCATTCTCATATAAATTATATTTGACAAAATAAACCCTTTTGTTAATATAAAAAGGGTCTAATATCGTGTTCTCAGTCTCAATTTATACAAAAATCAAGCCAGTTTGTAACATTTACGAGCTATGCCTCCAAACTTAATCTCATGCGCAAGGTCTTAATTCATAATTAGCTGTTACTATTCTGTATACGTATGTATTTCTACCAAACGACAACACGAGCCAAAACGATTAAAATTCGAAACTAATAAACACCACACTCAATTTATATTTTTATGAAAAAAAAATAAACCAATTGGACCGTAGGTATAAATTAAAGATAGGCGAAAATCACTACACAGACACACTTAAAATACCGCAAAAATTACAGGGTATACAGGGACATATTCTACAGAATCAAGTTTATGTTTATGAGTAACTATTTTATTTATATTTCAAAGAAACCCGATAAATTTTAATTTCGTTTTCTTTTAGGCATACAACGTATAGCGGTAGGAATTTTGTTTTGATCTTGTATTTTCGTCCCCTGCATCCCTGTTAACGAAGCACTAAACATTATGTCAAAATATATAAAGTTCAAACATATCATATTAGGTATACGGCGAATTGAATATCAAAAGTTACATACGCTGGCTCAACCACGAAAAAATCCCCGGATACCATTATCTTATGCGAAGGGCTATAAACAAAAAATAATGAGAAAACTGTTTGAAATAGTGTAGACAGCTGTAAATGTTATACAGTATATGATCTCGTTTAAATCTAGTAGGCAATAGCATACTCAGAGGTTTATAATGTTGTGCTAAGAGGCAGTCTGGTATGTACATTCCTAAGTGACGTCTATATACAAAATTATAAGTGCGACCGTATAACAATATCTAGTCTGATCTTGTATTTGATTATAAGGATAATGGTGGTAAAAGGTATTTTTGCACCGGCTGATGACTTATTAGTACGTTGCGTTGCGCCGAAGCAGTATGTGCTTCGCTCTCATGAATGATTTTTTTTAGTATTAGTATAGGACAGGCGAGTAGTGTGGTACGCTGCACTATAGACTGATTGAAAATCAAACTAGGTGCGTTCAGGGGTGGATTTGAACATTTATTTTGAAGTTGTTGTTTGTAGCGTTTTTGTGAACCCGCGCGAATATGTGTAAAAACTTAAAAATGAATCCAAATTATATACATCAAAGCAAAAATTTAAGTTCTGATCATTTCTTTTTGGTTCATTTTAGTTTTAGGCTTTAAGGGAGAAAGGGGGCGTTTTTTGCAGACCTACGGAAGCCAAGATATAAAATCCGCCTCTGGGTGCGTCTGTCACCCTACTAGTTTGCTTCGTAGTGCTTCGCCGTAACATAGAGGTAGAATACAATATGACAATGAGTTGAAACGACAAAACAACGTAACGCAGTGCACTAATAAGGGATGGCGCGTAGTTTACTTACTATTCTCTGAGCAGTTCCACAATCCGTGCGCTTGTAAAGAATAAAACCATAAAGTTAGGTTGCGATTTTTAAAATATTCAGACGACTCTAAGTTACTTTTTTAGACGGATTTTAGTTCTCCGAATGGTTCCCTCTATATCGAGACCCTGTATTTGTACGTCAAGCCTTTAAATATCCGTTAGCAGACTTTTAATAGTGAAGTTCTTCCAAATTCTCTGATTAAAAACTCTATAGAAAACGGGTCTTGTTTCTTTTTTTATGTACATGGAGACGAATGATTTGATTTGTTTCATTAAGTTAATGGTAAAACACTTGATAGTTACTTAATACCAATTATTCATTTAGCTGGCTCCGATACAATCGGAGGACGGAAAAAGAGTGACGAGTTGCTCACGCGCAACTTGGAAGAGGTCTTATTACCGTCTGAATATCGTTGAACGCAATTTATGCAAAATCAATTGACCGCTGAGTTGTAGAAACTCACTTTTTGTTCATTAAAGGATAGGCACCTCATTAGTAAGTAAAAGTAGATTTTAATACAATTGTACATAAAATAAAAGTTGTACTTTAAAATATGAAGCTGGCTGTTTTAAAATAAATTTAGGCGTAAAAGTGGAAAGTTAAGGGAAAAGACTTGGACAGAAATCATTGAATCGACGTAAAGGGAACAATGCAAACTACCCAAAAATAATGATTAACATTGTCTTTATGCTTAATTATTTTATTTTATTCTACAAGTCCCTGCGATTCATTTGATACTAAATACTTACATAAGACGGCAATTATTCCTTGTAAGCATGAATAATAATAAAAGGTTAGTTTATTGAGCAAAAACGTTTGAAAAAAAATCTGCCGCTATTGATCGACCAACTAAGAGGCTAAACAACAAACTAATTAATGAATTAATATCACAACACACATGTTAACTCGGAAATGGATCATAATCGGGACGACTCAGCCGTTTAATATTTTTGTATAAAACATAATACAATTAGAATCGTGAAGACGGTTCGTTTCAGGACCCACTTGAATCAAATATGGCGCTCTACCATTTTTCGCGAGCTTACGGCTAGTTGTAATAACGCTTAGCAATTCCGACCACCCTTGCCCTAATCGCAAGGTTTCCTAAACTGCGAATGTATTTTTTAATTTTTATTTATGAGTATTATTTATTAGTCTGTAAATGGGTTTTAGAAATAAATACCCAGCATCCTCGTTACGGAAGACCCACAAAATGTGATTCCGACGCCTTAAGTCTGATGCGCATACGCTTTTGCGTCATAACATGCGCCTGAGCAGTCGGTGTCTTGCGACTCTTGCTCAGCGTCGGAAATATGTCAAGACATCATTTTTGTTTTTCTTTTGTCTTCGATCAGTGAGTAAGTTCCAGTATTGATGCGGTGCCAATTAAACCAAGCACGTGAAGTTGCATAGCTGTCGCAGATTCAACCTGTCGGAGTTACTGGTCGCTCCGTTTGTGTGCTAACGTTAGGTGGACGTTGCATAGCGACGACTTGGAGAAAATCTCTTTCGGATTTCATATGTGTGCTTCCACCTAAAACATTGCCTATCCTCTTCATGTTATTAGAAAAGAATTACATTAAATTTGGGTTCACTGTTACTTGGTTACTTATTTCTTTTTATCTTTAATAAACTGCATATCTCAATTAAAGATATTTTAACTTAGTCTAAAATGTTGAATCTCTCTAAGAGTCTATAATTTTATCTTTATTTCTGTAAAAATGTGACATGACAATGTGTGTTGTTTGCGGCGTATATTAAGTTTAAGAACGCGTTGACTGTGGCCCTAAAAGTTATGAAAAAAAATAGAAAAAGTATTATATTGATCTAAATAAAAAGATCTCGTAACAACCTTAACATTTGTGTTTGATTTTAATTAGTTAAGCTTATAACACTTTAATATTATATATCGGGTCATTTATTACAACTGATTACTTACCCTCCTTCGTGGATGCAGCTTCCAGGATCATTGCTTGTAAAAACGAATAATTTTATGTTTAACCAGTTCTAATACGTTCAAATTATAATTCATAAAGCTTTATTGCATGCAGTTTGAGTCGTCATTACTAGGTTACTAGGTACTATGCACTAAGCAAATTGAACACGGGTGGAATATGCTTCAGAAGACGTAAGTTTTCGTGAATAAGTCTCATTGCTTTTTTAAGCAATGTTTTCTAACTAGATATTCAATGAGTATTTATTTTAAAGATTTGATATTATCTTCTACTATTAAATAACAGTAGCGGTGTTAGTAGTTAAGCTCCCCTAAAACGGCTTGATCGATTCTTAGGAAATCGTGTGTCTAATGATGTAATTTACAAATACGCGACGGACTTTACTGTTTTAAGTACAATCAATCGCTTACACATAGATACAATAAATATTTTTTGTCATTTCTTCGATATGTCGTTGTGAATATCTGTCTCAAACACAATATTCAAAACTAAAAGATCGTTCCAGTATTATATATGAATGGTAAAAGATTTTATAGGGGGAGCTCGTGGCTAAGCTATAACCGCATAAGTGAATCGATCACAGGATAAGCTATGCTTGACGCGGTTGGTCCGTAGATGGGTGACTATCTTTTTCATAACGAGATCCTCCGTGTTTCGGAAGGCACGTTAAATTGTGGGTCCCGGCTGTTATTCCTAAATCTCTGACAGTCGTTACAGGTAGTCAGAAGCTTGAAAAGTCCACAACCAGACAACCAGACAACCAGTCTGACCCAGAGGTATCCAGTTGCCCAGGTAACTGGGTTGAGGAGGTCAGATAGGCAATCGCTCCTTGTAAAACACTGGTACTTAGCCGAAACCGGTTGGACTGGTAGCCGACTCCAACATAGTTGGGAAAAGGCTAGGCCAATGATGGTAAAAGATTTATAGCGATAAGCTTAACAACTTATATTCATTCAAACTACACATTTATGAAAATAATCTAAAAATATCATAAAATAAAACACGATGTTTAAATCTATTGCTCTCAACATGTCATGGCACCAAAACAAAAAATGAAAAATATTGTTGAACCATTCGAACGAAAAAAAACTACAAGGAAATTAAAAGCCTATATGTAATTAGATAATTCTCGTAGGTACTCTCAAAGTCAATGTTCAAACTCGATATGACCTTAAAATATACATACGGATCCAGATTGCATCGGATAATGCAAGTAGCATAGCTATGAAATAGAAATATTCGTGGTTAGACAAGAGCCCCTTAAATTAAGAAACAAGATTTTATAAATGTTAGTACTGAGTATACTGTAATATATAGATATTTCTACATTAATTTGAAAGCTCTTTTTAATAGTGATTATAAATCTGAATAGTGAGTAGATCTTGTGGTTGAAGAGTATTACTTCATTTAGCAGAGCATAGTGCTAGGTGCACATGCTAGTTAGTTGATGAATTCTTGACTAAAACCTTTATTTGATATAACACATTCTTTAATTTTATACTTTTATAATATATTATATTATAATAATTGATCTATTTACCTGAAAGGGTGCTCGGGTAGCTTGGAAGAACCCTGAAAATGAGAAGACAGTATTAACGCATTTATTACTTACATGGCAAGGATAATACGTGCCACAGTAAAGTCAACGCGATTGTGAATTTTAATAAAAATAGCGTTCTTTTTTACAGATATGTATAATACAATGTACAATTGTTTATTATATAACATTTCTTAATATGCTTTAAATGATTTTTTAAAGCATGTAATATTTTGTGTATGCGTGTAATGGATGAAATAATATTTTCGTCGAGTTAGAAAAAACAATCATCAAGCTTTTAGCGATAAGACCGCTCATTGTGGCACCCTGTAACTATTTACTTGTATCCAATCCTGTGCTTATGAAGTGTGCAATGAAGAATATTCTATTCTATTCTATTCATCATTCTAGCCCTTACGTCAGAGGTGAGTTAAATATTTTTAGAACGGTCAGACAAAATCCTGACTGACCGATTGGTCTAGTGGTTAGAGACCTTGACTGCTATATTGGAGGTCGTGGGTTCGATTCCCTCCCAGGATATATGTTCTTGTGATGAGCACAATCATGAGATCTGAGTCTGAGTGTAATTTCTTTTTGTTATGCTTGTAAAATAAAAAGTAGGTTTCTTAGGTGTCTAGGTCTCAAAGTAAAAGTTTTGCTTCGTTTGAGACTGAAAAGCGTCGAGTGATAATTGAGGAATATGTTAATAACGTAGATTAAATATAATATAGTGATCTGGTAAGTTTATCAAGACTTTGAGTTTCCATCCCTATGTCAGTCGAATTTTCTGAGCCAGTGTGTAACAATTATCCCTTAAAATATTCGATTTTATCATTGTAAATTCATTAAAATTATCATTTATCATTGTGCCTTTAATTAAATCTTTCAAATTATACAGCCATGTAAGAAAATTTACAACTTTACCTAAGTGTGTTTTTAGATGCGCATAGCAAAAGAGAACCTGCATTTATTACATATAATCAGATTTATTGCGTTGATTAAACTTAGCCGTACATACACTTGCCGTTTTATCTAAATCTAAAGCATAACCTCTTAATTAACGTTAATGTACAATGGTTTTATATACGGATCGACATCTACACTTAATACATGTACAAGAGGTCCATTTAAAGTGCAATAACACATCCAGCAAAATATAAAGTCATAAGTAATCGATACTAATTAGTTACGACTTGTCATTTTGTTCAGACGGTTGTTTTTTTTTAATTTTGAACTAATATACGGCAATGTACTTTAAGTGGACCTTAAACTGTTATTTTTACTATGCTAAATAGTTTAGTAACCTATTTTATACAGCTACTTAATGCTAGACTATGCCTAATACAGTTGCCGTAGAAGGCATACGGGGAGCGCCGAGGGCTCGCACTGTGCCCTCACGCTGCTATCAGCCTACGAACCGACTCGAACGTTTAAAATGTTCGGGTCTAATTTAAAAGGTTTTCATGCGTCTTGTCCTGGATGACAAATTTTAGAGACGGCAAACCTTTGCTAAAACTACAATTACCCTAAACTTAATTAATATACTTCTAGAACTAATTATAATTTTTTGGGGTAGGATGTATAATTATAATAGTCGTAAAGCCCGTAGTATATCGCTTTAGAACCACGAGAGTTCGACGCATAATAAAATGAATAGTGCTTTCTCTTTTTCACTCGCATAAAGGTGACCTAAACTAAATTAGCGTAGCCTGTGTTAGGTAAGGCAGGCGGTCTCAGTTACTACAGACATACAGTCAGTAACAGAAATCTGTTAACACAATCTAAATTCAAAAACAACTTTAATCAGACACAAATTTACTGAGATGCTATTACGATATTATACAGTTTCTGATGCTGGCTGTACAGGCTGCATTCAAAGCGATTTTTTTGAAGAAAACATGAAATGTAGACCGTCTGCAGAGCATAAGTGAGGGAGAAACAGTGAGAATACTAATATGTCATAATTAAAGTGCATGTTGCAAAACTGAGTAACAAAGGAATACGTTTTAGTACAGTTCACTATTGGAGTGCCGAGTCTTATTAGTAGACTATGCATCAAAATCTACATCAAATACATAAACAAAAACTATGAGCACTAAATCCCATACATCTCACCATTTTTTCCCCATATGTATCACCTGGCAACCAAAGAGAATTATTCAAGATTATGCCAATTGGGTTATTTAATTAGGAATTAGAATCTTCGCTTGAGTCCTGTAAAGATAATTTTGAAGAAGTTAATCCAGGCGACATATTCCATTATACAGGTTGTTCCAAAAAGTACGGACGGGCTGATGCCCACTGACAGGAAACACTTAACGATACATGTATTTTAAGTTTACATATTAAACTATAGTAAAACTATCCTTTTCTAGATTATTTCATAAAGATTATTTTATTCATAGAGACATATAAAAAACATTTAAAAAAGTGCAAATTACAGGATTTAATCAATTTCTACTAACCCTGTAACAAGAGTGAGTGAGCTTTAAACCATTGTGGTTAAATTTTACAGTAGGAAATACGAACGCCCCTGATTGACATACCATTTCAAATATAATAAAATCCGCGTGAGACGCAGCAAATCACAGTAATAATGGAATAAATAAATAATTTCATTTGGCAATAACAATGAAACAAATGTACAAAGAGCTCTGCAAAATAATTAATTTGGGAATTTTATCTGTTACTTTTAAGAGTGTACCACCTCGTCAATACTTTTTTAGACAACCTGTATGTTAGGTGATTTTTTTGTACGATTTTTTTATGTTGAAAGTAAAATAAAAGTGAATGAAATAAGGTTTTCGACCTGCATGGGTCAGCCATGAATGTAATTAATGCGGTGTGATCTTGAATTATAAGACCGCACAATTATAGTCTGAAAAACTCTGCTGTGGATATATCTGACAGTCTGTTACGCTGATCATCCGATGATTAACTTTTGTTCTCAAGAGATTTATCGGCATAACTAGTACTTAGTTTGAACGTTCCTATTGCAATGGCTGGACGTTCCTTATTTATAGCTTTATTATTATTTTTGAATTGTTAAAATGTTTAAGAACCTTGTCTTATCAAATTTGTGCTTTTGGCTTTGATAAACTCATAATATAATCGAAAGATTAAATCAATAATTTTTAAAGAAATAACAATATGGAGTCGTTCGTCAAATAAAAAGTAACATCGGATTAATGATGAAATTTTGATGAGCTATGAAACTTAAGAACTAGCTTATAAACTATAAAAGAACGAAGAGTAAAATTAATTTTAAAACCACATAAAAGCTGAATCATAAGTATTTTGCCACATGTAACACACAGACGTACACACAAGACGGACGAACACTACGATAAAGCCTTACTTACAATTAAATGGTGTTAGAAACATTGCGGTGTACCATGCGGCGAGTCCGCGCCGTGAGTAGATATCCTCACGTTATATTACAAAAATGTGCTTGGAAACGTGACCGTTTTGAACAAATAACCATAAACCCAGTTTAACCTATGATACTTCATATAACATCCCACTCAATGTTGAAGGCAGCAGGACGTTACAAAACGCTAAATACTAATATCTTAATACTATCAGTCCTTATAATGATAATTAAAAGTCTACAACAACTACGCAGGCATACAAAACTTTATTTTCATATAGCAACATGTTGCATAAAACTAAAGTTTCTTAAGTATAAGGTCATGGGGTTAAATTATGACTAGCAATTTTGCCGTCTTGCCTAGTTCGAACCTACCTGCCAGGGGAAACACCATCCGTTCCACCAACACCGTTGATATCGTAAAAAATCGCCATTTAGAACCTTTTCTGATATCACAAAGATTTTACCAAATAAAATTCATTAACAGGCACTTATAAAAATACCTGAGTTCGAAAGGAAGAAATTTCTCAATCATAAGAAGATTCAACATAATTTTGTGTTGTGGGAAAATGTCCACGCCTCTTATGTCAGGAAACTTGTCAAAGAAAAAAATGGATTCCGTTTTGGTTCGGACTGGACAAGGAAGGTAAAGGACTAGGTGTCGTGGTACAAGATAGGACAGGCCTAATACCATTAGCAAATACACGTTTCATATTTAAACCCCTTATCAAATAATGTATTTAAATTCAAGCAATGAGTACATTAGAAGACATGATGCTTTACTATGTCATTTGTTATGCCTATTAACATGAAAGCATCGCAGCGGGACTACTGGCTAGGCATTTCAATAACTTATATTTTTCCTTTATGAGGATAAGCTGCTAATGTCAACAAAAGCAGAATCGAAACCGTGAGCATAAAATAGAACTACTCGTTAATCTAGAAGGGCTTGTCTGCAAAAGATCGAAAGTTGCGCGCGCAACTTCAGTTCGTCAAACCGGGAGGAACGACGTCATACCCCGCCCGCGCCCCCCGCCTCTCCGCTGAGCGTGGTACACGAATATTTTCAATTGCCTTTCTAGCGTAACATAGTTCAATGTTGAACTTATATCAGTTGACCATACTTTGGACATCTGAGTTATGGAATAGCAAGGCATAGCATTTACGAATAAAATGTAATTAGCGTTTTGAAAGGTTAGTGATTGAATCTGGATTAGAAACAAAACTATTTACAGTTAGCTTCCACTTAATTTTGACAAAGCATTCACTTTATTCCAAGCTCATGTCTTCATTTAATTAGGAATTTGAACCGGGCTGTTATGCAAAAAATGGAAGTAAATTTGACTTGAAAGTGCAAAAAGTATGATTAGATACACTAATATTTTAACGTTACAGTTTACCTTCAAGTGACTTTCGCGCGGTGGCTTGAGACCTAGATATGAGAGGTTAAGGTATAAAAGGAAGTAGTTAAGACGATACCAATTGAAGAGTGTCATTATTCAACTTAAAAAAACATAGTACTTACCGACTCGTCGTTATTCCTCTGATCGAGAGTCCTGAACATCTCTTCCATCTCTTCTAGCAGGCTCTCGCTGAAGTCAGTACTCTTCTGGATGCAACAAAAACAGCGAGACAAACAAATGAGATCAATATAGAACAAAGAGAACTTATTTGTTAGAAAAAGGATTGATAAAATAAAGGCTCTATAAATTAACATACACACGAACTTTAGAATTATACATGTAAAGCTATATGTGTGTATTGTAAGCTGTAATATTAATGTATTGAAATTTAAAAATGAAAATGAATTAATATAATGAAATTTTAAAATAAAATCTAATTTAATTATGTGATGGAACAATGGAATGTGTAAACTGTTGTTATTTGTTAAGCTTTATCGAAAATTTAAAAGAAGTTACACTCACTCGAATATCTGGATTACGCTTTGAGGGGGATCGGTAGTTAGTGGAGTTATTTATCGGCTCCTGTAAAAGAAAAGTAAAGTTACTAGTCTGTTGCACTGAATCAACGTAGCGTTCAAATGCACAACTTATACAAACATTGCTTACTTCTAAAATTAAAAGAATATCCATAAATTTCACTGTCATTTATTAAAAAAAAAACTTTATATACGAATTTATACAAAAGAAAATAATCACATTATATATTCAACCGTCTTCTCCGTTTCGAGTCAAAAACGACTGTTAAAATACAAACAACAGGAACTGTCGTCGAATACGTTAATGGCCTAGTAAAGCTTCTTATGTATGCACCCATCTGTCGTGACCCCTGTAATAGATAAATACCGAAGTTCAGAAGAAATAGAGCTTGCAAATTAGCTGCGAATAAAGAGCCACGGCAGTTGTATATATTTGTAATCGCAGTCACGCAGAACAATTGCTATGCAAACCTACGCATGCAAAAAAACTACGGTATAAAAAAAATAATTGACTGTAAAATGAACTAGTTTACCTGTGGCTGGCGGCGTCGTTTCCCATGTCAAACTTCAGCGGCCATCTTATGAAGGAAACTGTTAGCGCATGCGTATTTGACAGAGTCTAGGCAATAAGGGTGATAGTCGCATAACTGTAACGATCAGATATAAATCGCCTCGCTGTAACAACTTGTCAGGCTAGATACACGACTGAAAACCTGAAAAATTATCTCGACTCGACTAATCACGTAATAAGCATAAAGTCCTGATTTTAAATAACACTTGAACTTGGAAACGTGCCATTCAAAGAAGGCATTTTTTTTTCAACACAAGACATAAGTCTCTTTTAGGTGTCAATAAGGGTGAAAGTTGCGTAACTGTTTCTATCTCAACCTAAGCGCGATTTAGTGACCATACCTCGTTTTATCTGTGGATTTATATTTCAAAATCAAACAATTCTAACGCGGTGTTGTCTATTTTGTTTTGATATCTGGACCAGTGCCAAGTTTAGTTAGAACGAGGGAAGCCATTTTGTCGAAAGCAACTTCGCTCGCGCATGCGTGTTTCGAAAGAGTCAATAAGGGTGAGCGTTGCATAACAGAATGAACCGAAACAAAGCACACCCGCGAAACGTAGCTGCGTAGCCATCTCCACTACACAGGCTCGCACACTATGCCTCGAACTAAATTTCTCTACTTGGTAACTCATTATGTACTAACACCCGATCACCGTCCCAAAAAGGAAATACATTTCGAGTATGCGTGTCAATAAAGATAGTTATTGTATAACTGAATCCAAATGCACTCCCCCACGTCCCACTTTAGCCGCTAGACAGGATAGTTACATCCTCGAATGTGAGCCTGCTTTGTCTCGTGCGTGTTGCGACAGAGTCAATAAGGGTGAGCGTTGCATAACTATCAACCGAAGCCAAGCGCACCCACGCGGCCGCGCGTCACCATTTATACTACACAGGCTGATCATCATATTCCCGAATTTAATTTGCCCGAATGTTTTGTTTGCCCTAAAAGATATATATGACATACTCTTAATTGCCCAAAAATTTAGAATTCAAATTATAGGAGTCAGAAGTGATAACAATGATTGGACATAATATTTAAACGCCATAATGATTATCCGACATATTTAAATGCCATAATGCACGGTCGACGGAGGCGGAGGTGGTTTAAAAAAACAACAACTCCTCTAACCAATCTGAATCGGGGTGAACTAAAGTCCCGATTGCATCCAGTTTCTATTAATATGAGAACCGTTACCCACCCAATGCCAATGGAAAATTGTGTTAAGGTATATGATAATTATGGCATGTGCTAATTAGGACATGCCATAATTATGACAAAAACCCGATCACCGTCTCGGAAAGGCAATATGATTCGTGCATGCGAGGCAATAAGGACGAGTATTGTACAACCCAATCCAAATGCACTCCCCCACGTTCCCCTTTAGGCGCTAAACAGGATAGATATATCCTCGAATGTACGCCTGCTCTGTCTCAGCTTACTAATTAGTCATGCACAAAATCCGGTATCTGAATTAAACATTACATTTAATCACCGGCCCTAACTTCATGATCCAATATAAGCGACTTTTTTTTCAACACAAGACTCAGACGTTATGCGTGTGAATAAGGGTGAGAGTTGCTTAACTATTTCTATCTCAGCCCAAGAGCGCTTTAGCGGTCTTGTCTTGTTATTATCTGAAGATTTCTATTCCAATGCTAAAATTTTTCGAAATTAAATTGCCTATTTAGTTGTGATGCCTAGTCTCGTGTCAAGTCCCGTGGAAACACGGGAAGCCATTTTGGTGAAAGCAACATCCCTCGCGCATGCGTGTTGCGACAGAGTCAATAAGGGTGAGCGTTGCATAACTATCAACGGAAGCCAAGCGCACCCTCGCGGTCGCGCGTCGCCATATATACTACACAGGCTGATCATCATATTCCTGAATTTTATTTGCCCTAAAAGACATGGCATACTTTCAATTGCCCGAAACTTAGGTATCAAAAGAAAGGAGTCAGAACTCATATTAATGATAAGGCATAGTATTCAAACGCCATAATGATTAAATTACATATTTAAATTTCATAATGCATGGTCTATGGTGGGCTTGGTCGACGGAACCCAGCTATAGTTCGCTCCTACTTCTGGGTGGCATACTGTAATATGTAATAACCAGAAATCTTCAACCTATCAGAATCAGGGTGAACTAAAGTCCCGATTGCATCCAGTTACTCCTAATATAAGAACCGTTACACACCCAATGTCGATGTGACGATGACGACAAATGATGATATAGTAAGTGATTTTATGTAAAACAAAGTTCCTAGCACCTGACTAATACAGTAAATAAGAGTAGGGCAGATGAATATTACGTCGTATAATATTATGGCTGTTGATTATTATAGCAAAATTATATTAGAGGAAACGGTATAACTGTATAACCACAAGCTGGATATACCCCGAACTCCAATTCACTGCTTGCTAACTCATAACGAATAAAAGAAAAAAATAATAAAGGGCAGTATTAACGACAGCTACAAATAATACAAAAGCATACGTCAATAAGGATAAGTATTGTTTAACTCTGTCCAAATGCACTCCCCCACGTCCCACTTACGCCGCTAAACAGGATAGATATATCCTCGAATGTACGCCTGCTCTGTCTCAGCTTACTAATTAGTCATGCACAAAATCCGGTATCTGAATTAAACATTAGCACCGGCTCTAACTTTATAAGAAAGAGGCAATAAGGGCGACTTTTGTGTAACTGTAATGATCAGATCCAAAGCGCACAAACGCCGTCTAGCCTCTGGACAGACTAAATACTCGACAGTAATCCTGGACTATCTCAACTGGCCGACTAATTATGTATGAACATTAAGTACCGATTTTAAATAACACAAACTTGAGCGTTATGCATGTCAATAAGGTTGTGACTTGCGTAACTATTTCTATCTCAGCCCAAGCGCGCTTTCGCGGTCATGTCTTTTTATTATCTGAAGATTTCTATTATGATACTAAAATCTCTCGAAATAAAATTCCAATAAGGTGATGCATATTTCGTTGTGATACCTAGTCTCGTGTCAAGTCCCGTGGAAACACAGAAAGCCATTTTAGTGAAAGCAACTTCCCTCGCGCATGCGTGTTGCGACAGTGTCAATAAGGGTGAGCGTTGCATAACTATCAACCGAAGCCAAGCGCTCCCACGCGGCCGCGCGTCGCTATGTCCACTACACAGGCTGGGTTGTCTATTGTTTACCCGAAGATTATATGTATACCATAATCATCATATTCCTGAATTTCATTTGCCGGAATGTGAAATGAATAGACATAATATTTAAACGCCATAATGATTATCCGACATATTTAAATGCCATAATTCACGGTCGACGGTGGGCTTGATTGTCAGAGGAGGACGTGGTTTATAAATAAAATAACCTTAACCCAACATATCAGAATCGGGACGAAGCAAAGTCCCGATTGCATACAGTTTCTCCTAATATAAGAACCGTTACCCACCCAATGCCAATGGAAAATTATGTTACGGCATATAATAATTATGGCATGTGATAACTAGGGCCTCCTATGATTATGCCAAATGTTTTTATGGTAAGTGATTTTATGGAAAAAAGTTCCTAGCACGTGAATACTATAGCAAATAAGTGTAGGACCAATGAATATTTCGTCGTATAATATTATGGCTGTTGACTACTACAGCAAATGATATTAGGGCAAACAGCGGCATCCCACAGGCTGGATATACCTCGAACTCCAATTCATTGCTTGCTAACTAATCGAGTATAAAGGGCAGTGTTAACGACAGCTACAAATAATACAAAAACCCGATCACCGTCTCCGAAAGGCAATATGATTCGTGCATGCGAGTCAATAAGGACGAGTATCGTACAACCCAATCCAAATGCATTCCCCCACGTCCCACTTTGGAAGCTAAACAGGATAGCTATATCCTCGAATGTACGCCTGCTCTGTCTCAACTCACTAATTAGTCTTGCACAAAATCCGGTATCTGAATTAAACATGCCTCTTTGTTATAGAGACTACTTTCACGCGCGGATTCCAAGACCACGCTACTATACCAACATTTCTCCGAAGATACGTCCGCACTATCTCGGTAACCTATCTGATCACGCACAAAGTCCGATCACTAATTCACGATACGATCACAACTAAATATTTTGTCGAACCTCTGGCCACCATCTTATAGGCAAAACATGGTTTACGCATGCGCGTTTCTACGGCGTCTGTGACAATAAGAGTCAGAGTTGTGTAATTGTAACGACTGGTACCCAAGCGAACGTGATGGCAACTTGCTATAGGACAGATATGTCTCGAATCTACACTAGGCCTATCTCAGCTTGATAATTTGTTTTAGTATATATCATAAAAGTATTAAAATTACAAATAAACAATTTCATAAACCTGGCCGCCATTTTGTGAGGGGAACCTATGTTGCGCATGCGTGTCAATAAGGGTGATTATTGTATAAACGTACCCTAGAGCACTTAATATTACAACATTATGTTAAACCCGAACTATCTCACTGCTTTGTAATACCCTATCCAATTTCTTCAAACAAGTCCAGCCATGGTCTCCTTTGATATCAAAAAAAGCAAAAAAAATATGTTTATGCCCAATAATTACCAAAATTTACCAAATTAACGAATCTCTATCAAAATAATTGATTACACTGACCGGTGGACGAGAGTACAATATCTTCCTTTACAACGAATTATTTGAAACATCCAAACTAATTGAAACATTTCCCGATTCAACCCTCCATATAAATCTATTTATAGCTTGGCTAGGGCTCATCAAGGCCGACGATAGCGCTTGCGTAGCCCCACCCCCCGACGCCGAATTGTGCAATCCCTGTAATATCGATCGACCGCTGCATGGAATGGCGCCCGAACTTCTACCACAAAGAAACCTAAATCCTTCAAAATAAGCCCTAAAACACCAATAATACATGTTTCGAGTGAATGTCCCGTACTGTGGAGGTCGCCTAAAGAGCGCAAGCCTAATTATATCACCTCACTTGAAAATTAATTATGTAGAGTCACGCCAATTATTAAATTAATCACCACAAAAAACAATACAAAACACAAAAAATAAAGAATAACAGTCGCATTTGTAATTAAAATCTACATTTAAACAGTTTTTCGCATAAAGAGACGCATTATCACTTTGCTATGGCTCAAATTCTATGTCCAATGAAAATATTTATAAAAATAGCAACAAAATATATTTTAAACAACAAATAAGTTAAATTTAAATGTAGATATTGAAAACAAAGCATAAAAATGATGGTACTTACTCAGGTATATCAGCGTTCAGCTTGGCTCCGGAACACGTGCTGCGGGGTCGGCGGCTGGACGGCAATAAATCACAGGTACGAGATGTGACCTCTGATTGATGTAGCGCACGCATATTGATCACCCTCGTTACAAATCGGACGCGCTACCGACTACTACCGAGCACTTAGCAACAAAACTTACTTTTTTTAAAAGAAATTTGTCAAATTTAAAGAAAGTTTAAAAAAATATTATTTGAAAAAAATGTAATTTTGTAATGTTTGAATTCTCATGTAGTTAGTTAATTTTATTTAATTCGAATGTTTTATAAAGTTACGATTATGACTTCCTGTGGAATTTCCAAACTTGAAACGGATAATGATACCTACAATAATTGGAAATATAAATTTGTTTAAGATTTTATAATGCAATTAAGTAGCACGATTTTTTTTAATAAACAGTTTTTTTGTATCTTATTAAATAAAAGTAAGTGGGACCAGATATTTTCGTACTGGCAATGAAAGTGTCTAAACCGGAAATAATTTCGTTTAAAATTTTCCAAAATAAATACTTTTGTATGATTAAAGAATTACTTTAAATGTTATATATTTGGTACGTGTTTCTATTTTGATGTTATATTATTTAAAATCATTCAGTGCTGATTTCAGTTCGAAATTACATAGAAATGAAGTTTCTTAGAAGTTGATGTGATCCAACATCAAATTTGAATAAAAAGGGAACTTTGGGACATAATATTGCTTTGATTCTTTGTTGTGAGAGTCTAATTGAAAGGCGCAATGTACTTCCGCATGTTACTGAAGTCTGTCACCGACAAATTGTACACTCAATAGAGGCAATTGGGTATTCGCAACTGCGGTAGCTTCGGGCACTTGGCCGGATCATAACACTGGTTGAGCAATTTGCAACTGGGTTAAATACTTCCGATTCTGATGAATGGGAAGTGCTTGTTAAGAGATCTCAACTACCCTGACTGATTAAGTAAAAAATAAATATTGTTTTGTTGGAATGCGTCCAACAGGAGACTTGAAGCATTTGATTTATGTACTGTATTTTAGCTTTTACTTTCTGCGATCTTTTACTTGCTTTTTAAGCTTAATTTACCATAGAAAAGTTATTGCTGACAGCAATATCTCTGTGCCCTCAATAAAAACTATCTAGATTCCACGAAACTCTGGTTGAATTAAAGGCTTGATGAAAAACTTATGAAGCTCGTAAGACTTTCGTGTTTCACTTGATTCTCTACCAACAAGCATTTAATTTTGAAACAAATCTAGTGAATTTCTTTGCTAAACGTTTAACTACTCTGAACAAGCTCTCCCAAAGAGTTTAAAACCATTAAAATTTATCTAGACATGACTACTGTCTACAAAGAATATTAATGCTATAGGTTCCATCTAAAGTTTTCTCTAACAGAATAACTATTACTAGTAACTACTGCCTAAACGTTATTTTTGAAACTATAAGTGGTAGGAATTTCTACTGTTATTAACGGACATGGTGTTTCATGAGTTCTAGTTAGACAGCTATCCAGACAGCTGGCCAGACTACATAAAGCTATCTCAAATTCTAGGCGATTTTAAGATTTCGACTTACATTTTCAGCTTTTTTGAAGATGTCATCTCAGCCTGGTTCCAGAATTTACATTGATATGAGTATAATGGAATTCTAGTCTAGCTATCATTATGGTATGTGAATGCGATTCTAGTATTAGTGGTGTTAATGACCTCATCCATTGCCAGTAAAGCGTTCAAGTGCCTTAATTACGATGTACTTGTCGTCCTGAGTGGAGAAACTATACTCTAGTGTCCTTTTACCAATATCCTGATCCAGCGGAGTGTTCACCATTGTTCTCAACAGCTCATCCATCCGTTACCTGAACCGATCCTCCTTTGACAATCTTCTACTTGAAGTATAGGAAGCCTACAATCCTTCGTTCATCAGATCTCTTTGGTTTGTAAGTAACCTTCACCATTTCATTAGGAGCAGATGAGCAAGATTTTAGAATGTTTTTGAAACGTTTCTATGAATTTTAATCAGTATTCAGTAAGCCCAATTTCATTTTAGGTAGAATTTTGTACTTGAATGAACTTCATGAGAACTACGGCCGAAACTTTCCCTACTATGCATGGCCTACAGGGTTTTGTTGCGTCAAATTCCCTCGAAAAAAATCTCATCATACATATCCCATATTTGGTATTGTTATGGTATTTATATAACTAGAAATAAGGGTACATATCGATGAATTGTCTTTATTATAAATAACGCTGTCTTACAAACATTATCAAGGACAGGTTTATTTACATTACAATAAAGGTTCAGGATAAGGATTAGTATGTTAGTTGGATAGGAAGCAGAGAAGCATTTTGCCTAAGGCCTGTTGTGCATTCTCGTTTCATGTTCAATATTAGTAAAATATCCGATATTAAAAAAAATTAAAAAAATTATAGCCTGTTGTCATTCCCTTTCTGTTCAACTACACTTATTAGCAGTTAGCCTAAAAAATACTCTCATACGTTGAAATTTAGAATAATTAGTACGAATCAAAGTGCCGACTTTCAACAGATAATCGAATCAAATCAAAATTTGTATTATAAAAGAGCATTTATGCACAAGAGGCCTTAAGGTTCACTTTTCTGTGCTATGAATATGGTTAGTGGGTTATGAGGAAACTTTTGAGCCATCTTACCGTGTCGGTGTCAGATATTTCGTGATATTCATGAATTTCGTCTGTCTTGGGTACTGCACCGTTGTCTGTTTTGTGGGACCTGCCGAGCGTCGCACATCGCACCTGGAAACAGACAGCTTTTGCGTGAGATTACTGAACATTCACTACAGGTACAAAGTATTCCAATTACTCTGTACATATCAGATACACACGTACACATAAAACACATAAATACGTACAAAACAATTTCCAAGCAAAGTAATATTGAGAAAAATCTTGTCCTCTTTACATCTAGAGTTTAGCAGATTTACAAAAAAGTTTAGCATAACATATTATTATGTACTTCATTTACTTTGGCAATTTAATGTAACAAAGAGCACTAAAACTATCGTAATGGTCGTCAAAAGCTCACATTTATATTACGTAGTCTTTTTTAAATATTTTCTGTCTATATAGTTATTAGTGTTAGTTAGTATAGTATAAAAGTATAGTGTATAGTTTTCCAGTGCTACCAAAGGTCAGAACCAACTATTAGAAAAAAAATGGTATATGAAGGAGCACTTTAAGCAATTTTACAATAAGTTACAAATAACTGCTTCATATGATACATAAGATATCATATTATTATGTTATGAAGATAGTGGACCAATAATTGATGTTCATTCATCGAGGTTTGGTACCTTCCGTAGACACTTGATCGACACTGTTTTGGATGCCTTTTGATCGGAATATAGCTATTCCTATTATTTAAAGTATGTCAAATGTACACTGCTCTTTCTTCTTTCAGATTTTTTTCATAATGTGATTGTTTTCTCTTTAGCATCTGAAGAATTGTACGTGATGTTAACATAGTTTATAAGTAAGAGACTTAATGCATGCTGTGTTTATCTTTAAGTAGTTGTGCAATTAGAATTGAAACCTACTTTGAATGTACCTTGTATCATTAACATCGTAACAACTGTTGATAAACCTAAGCAGTAAATTAATAAAAAAAAAATAAGGTAGGTAGACTAAAACTCATAAAACGAGGAACGTGCAATCGTAATACTTGTAAGTTAATTTGCTGTTCTCAGGTAAGTGACATTGTGTATGTTTTTATTGAGAATAAATATCTTTAAACCCATATAAACTATTTTTCAAATCTATAACTACTTTCCAAACACATATTTGACAAAAAACATTCAGCCCTGTTTATAAAAAATATTTTTAAGTACCTAATTAAAAACTAGTTACGACGTAGTTAGATGGATTAAAGAGTGCAATTAACGCTAAACTGGTAGTATTAGTATTAGTTCTGTTCTTGAATCGTGTTTGTACGCTCGCAAGAGAATAAGAGATAGAGATGGGCCAAGTATTCGAATACCAAATAATCGTATTCTGTTTTATCAAAGTATATAATTTTATTTTCCAATAGCTGATCCGCGGAACTTCGTATTGCCGGGCCGATTATCGAACCAAACGCATTCAAATCGCTCCAGTCGGTAAGGATTTCAGTGACATTATACACATTACAACATGCTACTGAATAAAACCAATAACAAAACTATTACTTGGCACATCTCTAAACCATCTCAATGTCCCCTTTACATACCTCTCCTAATAGACTAGTATTAACACCAAGCAGGATTACAAACACAACACCACATGGTTAATATCACTCACACATTTCGTTAGTAGAAAAATAATCGTCATTTGTTTTGTATACCTTACTAAGAATACTTTTGCTTGTCGTTGGCTCCGATATCGTTCTTTGGCTTGATCTTCTCAAACTTCTTGTTCTGCTTTCACCTTATAACATAGAAGGATACGTTAATATGAGGATATAAAAAGAAAGCATGAGAAAAAATCAAGATATAAGAAGTACATTTTTTTTGTAATTTGAACTTTTTGTACATCATTTTAAAGGTGAATTCTTTCAAATCACAAGATCTCTTGTAACAATAACTACTTAAGATGAATGAAAAAATGAATTACAATGAACAGGAAAGATATCACTAATTATGACACTTTAAGCATTAGACAGCTGATCTTAGTCAAGTACCCACCTTGACCGTATTTTAATAAAAAATAATACATCTTTTTTAAAGTTCCCTACTTTGTTTCAGTGTTTACACGGGTATAGCATGAACTAAATTCTAGGAATACTACACAGTAGATACAACAAAGTTGTTCTGAAAACAGTCTTTATCTGATTTAAGATTAAAATATGTCTTTACTATTCAAATGTAAATTAATTCTATAGAAGGCCAGACTCGAACAGAAGGGTTACTGAAATTAAAATAACAATAGAATTGATTTAATTTAGCGTTTCTGTCACCTTCATTATTTTACTTTGTTGTTATATTGTGGCATGAACTGTTTTACTTGATTAGTTCTTTTAGACTATTCAAACTTATCTTCACTGTCGGAGATATGGGTCGAACGTCACCATAGATTGGAAAAGATGGAGATTTGAAAAAAATACAGGCTAGTCATTGTCCAGCAGTGGGATCTAACAAAGGCTAAACTGTTTCATGTTTCATTTATCAATAGATATACCTGGTAAACAAAAAAATAATGTACAAATCCCTAATGGTACTGAATTTCACTGTATATTCTTTTGTATTTTGTATCTCCCATAAATTTTAGGTAACACACGAATATACTCACAAGAAAGATCAATTTCGTCGCAGTCTGGTCTCGTGTTAGGCTTATGTGATGTCAGCATTGGATACGGGGTGGTGCCCGAAGCGCCCGTCAAATGCGACGGCGAGTTCGGATTGATGAGAGGAACTTGCTCCAAGTCTTCCGATGGTTTATAAGGTGTCACCACTTGGCGAGGAGGCTGGAGATAAAGATAATGTTAAACAGCAATATTGGTCAATAAAATACCTATTTGATGCTACTGGTTGAAATATTATTTATTTGTCTGTTTTTTGGGTTATCCATTGGTAACTTTTATATCATTGAAATGTGATCGTTTCTCTTATTTATCGAGAGGATTAAACACGTTGATCACTCATTGTATCTCAACACTTAATAATGGTTTGCCACTATTTTTTCCTTGAGAGTTAATTCGTCTAGTTAGTGAATACGGTCGATTAAAGTAGAGTAATATCTAGGAACATTGTACTTTTAAAGAGATTTTCTGTAGTGGCCAGTAATATACTAATATAGTTGCTAGATTTCTTAAAATAGTTTCCATTCACCAATTCACACATAAGCAAAAAAACAAAACGAAAATGTATTAAACCTGTCCCGATGAAAAGCGTAATAATGATCAAGTGACAACGAACATACGAAAAGCCCTTGTTCAACGATAACTTTGTTTACTGCGTAATGTTTGAGTGACTTTAGTGTGACTTTTGGCTTAGAACTCACGTATAAGACTTTACATACGATGTCGACGACAAATTTGTTAACAAGGGCTGATCGTGTGGTTTCACTACACTTACACAGCCGGCGGGGTCCAAGAAGGATATATCTCCGAAGTACGCGCCGTCGAGGCCGACGTGTCCCGTGTGCTTGACGTCTCCCTGCGGGCTCGAGATCATGCTGCGCTGTATCGTCCGCTTGCCCGTGTACGTGTGACGTTTGACGTCCGACCGCAGCAGCGACGTGCGTATCGACCGCGCCGAGTGACGAGTCGGGTTTGGTGATAACGTACCCGTTACGTGACATACATTTTTCTGAATGGAACATATGAGGTGATGGAAGCATAATGTTGTATCGAGTCTTAGTAGATATTTTGTAGTAGTTACGGTCATGAACAACATTTAGCTTGTATTTATGACTGCACCCGTGATGTAGTGAGTGATAAAGTAATGTAACACACACAAATTAAGTTTTCAGAGCTAGAATTATCATTTATATCAAATTAGCATTTATTGCTTGCAAGTAAAGTATAATTTCCAATGAAAATATTTTCTAGCACTGAAATCTGGTAGCGTAAACCCAAACAGTAAAATGAGAGGATACGTGAAATTGAAAGAAAAACACAAACAAAAACAGGTTAATCCAGTGAGCGAGAACACAGTGATATTATTATTATTACTTACTTCTGGTGGGATGTATGGTTTGGTTTGAGTGGGGTCGAACATACCACACGCGCCGCCTGGTAGCACTCCGTACCATAGCGGAGATTTTGTCATTGTCCTGAAACGCGAAAACAAAACACAATTAAAATCACCTACACTTTGCCCGTTACGTAACGGTAAAAACCTGTACGCTAATGTTTAAAGTTGACAAATACCGCTTTTAGCGACAGGATTTACCCATTGTAGCATCATATTCCAAACTTGTATGCATGTGGTGACAAACATTTGGTTCAGACCAGACATGATGGCATTGCGCCAAATGGTCAAAGTAAATATAATGTATACTTATTATCAGGACGAGTATTTCTGGGCTGCTTTGAATAAAACTTGTTTGCCTTAATTTATTTTCTAAAAAGGGCAACATATGGTGAGCTAAAAAAATTCTCCACAAATCAGCGAGCCACGTGTGGCATGCAAAAAATCACAAATCAAATTAAAACTTTTACCCGTGGCAACATGAGCAGATGTACTACAATCTGATCTGTGGTACAGCTGCTGTTGGTCAGAACTTGTTTCAATTGTTAGGAAACCTATCAAGGTAATCTGGGCGACAGAGTATAAAGCAAATGAGGGGTCGCCACAATGCAAAAATAACATGAATCCTCATTGTATGAGTTTGTTAATATGGTCAAGCTCTTCATTGTGGCTAAAAGAAGGGGTTATTCAAGGCTAAATAAATAAATGCTGATTATTTGCAACTGTCAACACCCAGTTTTGTGTTATTGGTGAATAAGACTTCTATAAAGGGGTTTTATACAAAGGTTAAGCTGGTCCAATTATTACAATTTGAATAATACTTTTTTCCTATAAGGTTTAAAAATCGAATCGCTTTTGTTAAACCATACAAAACTAGCTTTTGTTATACCATTTTAAATATATTTTATGTTGAGTTTATTTTAGAATTTAACACAACATTGAACTTTAATGTTCATGAGTAATACATTTGCCACGTGTGTGTAATAATTGCTGTTGTAATTTTAAAACTAAATGACAACTAAAGAATTCTGTTTTGAAAAAGGGTTGTGAATGACAAACTTTATACTTTTTTAGATTTAAAAGTTGTCATCATCATCAGTGGCTTCTAACATCTATGACAGATGATTGAAACAGCAGCCATGTTAGTTTTTCTGACTTTGGCACTTGCGCTGATGGCTAACTAGGCCTATACGGGAGCGACAAACAAAAGTAGTACTAACAATTTAATATAACAGTCCTTTATTATGGTTATTCACCCAATTGGTATATGAATGATTAATCTTTGAGAGCTAGGAATTTTTGGCATTCTCCTTTAAGCTTTCTAAAGAAAATTAAAAGTATTACTTGTAGTCGCATGCCAAGTTATATCTGCAGAGATAACCGAATACAACATGACCTACAAAGGCAGCTGCAAAAATATAAAAGCATTTCGCGACCCCCTTTTATAATGTTTTTACTTTTAGCCTTATTAGCCAGCTGCAACATGCAGCTGACCATTACGAAAGTCATTTCAAGTCAAGTTCACATACGCTTTAATACAAAGCATTAAGGACGAAATTCGTTTATAATTGCATTTGCAATGGACTACCCCTTTAGTCGTATTGAAACTTTTATTATTAGTTGTAAGTTTGACTGCGTACCAAATTGCTCATTGCTTTGTTAGTTATTTTTATCATGTTAAAATATCAAACGGAATTAAGAACGGTATTAAATCACTAAGCCATTATCAGTTATCTTTTTTTATCTTATTTAACAGATTACTATTATATTTGAACGTATTTTTATTATATTTAGATTATTCTTCAAATATACCTTCTGCTGTGATGATGATGATGTGCTTTAAATCACTCCAAATAATATTTAAATGCGAATTTCATTTCGGCTATTATTTACACTGTCACGATTAAACTGCTTCGCTTTACAAATTGAAAAAGAAAAAAGCTGGTTGCGTCTCCTTCTTCCATTTACAACAAAAAACGATCTTTTAACATCTTTTGTTATTTACTGTTTCTCATACTACAAACGATATGCTAATGATGAGAGATATAAAAACCCCGTCGAAAACAGACTTTCTATCGACTGTCAGTTTAAGCAGACATTAAACTGTCGGTTTGAATGTGTTCGAATGTCCCAACCAAAGAAACATACGAGCAAACGCTCTGAAATAATATCTACTTAGCACGCTTAAAACCTAACCCGATGACTATTGACAGATAAATAAACACGAGCAATCGCGCTTTAATAATACTTACTTACTACACTTCAATCTTAACCCGAACGCTATTGATAGATAAGAAGTCTTGTAGTCTGAGGGGCTGGGAATTACTTACTCTTTTCCTAATACTGTTATAACTTGTCCTGCTTTGTACTCTAGGAAACTATTACGCCTGCCCTCGTCTGGTTTTTGGAAATTTGTGGTCGCCTGAGCCTGAAAAATACATTAGACATTAATAATGGAACATAAAACTGAGATAATGTAACATGACGTAAAACAAAAGTGTTTGTGTGTTTTGGTTTAACTGGTTACTTGGCTGTCAAAATTTATATTGTTACGAAAAAAAGTAATCATAAAATTCCTGTTGCCATATCTTGAATATTTTATTTGTTGATATAAGTAACAAGAAATGGTGATCCCATAAATAAGTTTCGGTCTTACTAAACGAGTTTGGATCGGCTAATGAAAACTTTTACACTACACTAGAAGCGAGTTTCTAGTTCTTTAAAAAAAGTCTATCATAACATGCACAAAGGCAAGAATTCATATTCCGACCGACGGTTAATTAAACATTTTTTTCTAATTAATGTAATAAGAGAATTTAGAAAAATACCAGTATATTTTCAACGAGCTATTAGATTCTTAAGACAATTTTTCGATCGATATCGATTTCCAATTTGACATATGTTTCAATGCATTGAACCTCTCACTACAAAAGCATTAGAAATTGAAAATATGACTGTTGCTGCTTCTTAATAAAATCAACATGGCCAACTGTAAAATTGGATAGTTCTCCGATTTTTACGGACGAAGCCTGATTAATTTTTAAATGTTCTTAGCTAAGCTAGTAAGGACGTAAATATCTACTTTAGAAGGATTGAAACGATTTCATGTAAAAGAGGATCATACTAAATCTTGTTGTTTTTACAAATGAAGTTCTGTGTCTCCATGACACAGAACTTATTTTAGGAGTTATTTCATATTCTTTTTTACATCATATATATTTCGGCTTGTTGGTTTGTACAAGAAAATATCGTAGCCTGATTATTAATTTTCCTTTTATATTATTTTTTTTTTCTTTTGAAAAGAGGACTAAGATTTAATTTAACAGGAAAAATACCTGCTCAGGTCGTATACTGCGTAGTTTAGGCCCCAAGTCTTTAAACTTCGGTCTATTATTGAAGTCATGAGCCCAACACTCCAACATTGTAGTGTAGTATGCTTCGGGACAGCACTCCGGTCTCTCCAGCCTCTGAAATTAGTATCAAACGTAAATTATATGTAATGACAGCGACTGATTGTATTAAACTTTACACAGACAATTTAAACAATAAGCGGAACAGATCAAAGTTACACCATGTACCAAAGTCAGATGTTCACAATATAACAATAGATTTTACAGTTACAATTTACTAGGGTTGTAGTTTTTCCGAACTTTGCAGCAAATTGAATTCTGAAGCTAAAATTACATGATATGAATAAATTATTAGAATAAAATATTTTTTACTATTAAATTTAATAAACATGGCTAGCTTCATATCCACAGTATTTGTCTGTACAGTGATGATGTAAATGTAAATGAAAAAAAAGTGTCTTTACTTATTTTGACTATATTGAAAACAGCCAACTATTAAAGGAGCGACTTTCTAGCTGCTTATTACAGACGAGACTTGTACAGTATAGCTAATTGGATTATTACAACAACATCATGAAATAGTAAAATTATAGAAAACATGTTTATTTTTTGTAAATTAGGAGCAATTTATAAACAAACCTGGAAATTAGGGGAATCAATTGCTTCTAATATTTGCTGCCCAGAGAAAGCAGCCCACGGTTGAAAGCCATACGTGAACATTTCCCATAAGCATACACCAAACGCCCATACGTCACTTGCAGACGTAAAACGCAGAAATAAAATGCATTCTGGGGCACACCTGTAACACGTTATGAACTTTGCAAATTACTTTACTCGACGCAAACATTTGCGTCGTACAATAACAGTTTTAAATTAAACAATCGCGAACGCATATTGTTTTACAAAACACAGATACAAATTACATCGCTACAAAGACTAATAATATTACGCTAGGTCAAAAAAAATATTATGGTACGGATATTTTGAATGGTTCGTAAGGACGGCGTAGCAACATAACTTAAGGCATAACAATGACAAAAACATACTTGAAAAATATAGGTTCAAACAACAAAAAATAAGATCAGGAGCCATGCAAATAGAATACAATAAATTCAAAAACAAAATGAATTCACGTAAAGTATGTACTGAAACTACTGGTTTTGAGAATTATGGCATGGGGATGAAGCGCATTTCAGGATTGGCAGCTAAACATTGAACGGCATTGGCTGGGTAGCAGGGAAGCACAAAAATAAGCAAATCGAAACAAAACAAATTCGCTAAGAACATGCATAAGGTTTTCGAAAATACCAAAATATCTTGACTCTTTTGTAAAATTATGTGTAAATATTTTTGAGATTGACTTAGCATCATAACATAAAAATTGCTCTTGGCATATCTTAAAATTTCCTTAGTATTTCTTTAGGGTTGAGTTAATCCAAATGATAATTGTAAGAAACTTATCGACTGCAAAGCAAAACCCCTTGAGATTTCACGTGTCATTGTAGTTATTCTGACATGAAATAAAACAAATGAACATACTATTTCGTTGAACTTTAGTATCACGTAAGGTCGTTCAAATATAATATTTTCTACTGATGTGACAATAGAAAAATACTTCCTGCAATTGTAAATTACCGGACAACTTGTCACAACTCCCTGTTTACTAATTTGTGTTTTTTATGCTCATGACATGCATTAAATTAGCATTGGAATACGTGTTATTTGCGCTTATGATCAGTAAACACAGGTCTTAATAGTCAGCAACTCAGCAGAATAAATAGGAGTTATAATTCTACGCCAGCATTAAGGGCAATAAAGTGGGCGTGATTCCGACTTTATTAGATACGGTACTGATTTTGCGCATTAAGTTCAAATTACATCTAACTTTATAACTTAACAACAGGGACGTCGCAATGTCGCAGTTAATAGATTACTGACATACAATCGCAAGGCTATTATTACGTATGAGGTAGAACCAAGGAGTATGCAAGCAAATTTGCTTAGCTTAATATTATTATCACTTGCTCATAAAAATTGTTGTTTAATAAGGCCACATTATTGCCTTTGGATTCAAACTGAACTGATTTTAATTAAAGTATTATGTATTGTGAACAATAAATAAAAAATGCACAGCGCAGCAGTATTTTAAGTTCGTTTGCTTCCATTTCCACTTACCATGCCACGGGTAGCTTAAGATTTACGTTATAATTTGTTTGATAATAATCTTTGCCGACACCCAGGGCTCGGGAAAGTCCGAAATCGGAAATTTTGACTCTATCTTTGCTAAATACTAAAATATTTCTTGCCGCCAGGTCCCTGAAAAATACAAAATTAAATTAATTAAAATTTTCATAATAGGAGTAATTATATTGAAAAAGTTCCACTTCCATAACTATTTGCCTATTGTTGTAGCAGTAATGAACGAATCAATAGATATTGTTCTATTCTAAGACATCTATGAGAATTCCCTTCATATTAAATGTAATTTTTATCCAGTTGCAAGTTACTCTGTTCATGTACCTATTAATGCCTCTTTTACCGTAACCTCCGTGATTATTTTACTAGCCAAATCGCGATAATGAACAAACCATGCCCATAACATTAAAAATAAAAGCCATTGTCAATACTTTCAGAAGCATACTCTACACTTTAGGAACATAGATACAACTTCAACCAGATGGTTTAATTTAATGATCCTTAAACATGTTTAAATATCTAACTATACGACTAGAAAAATAACTGCGTCATAGGAAACCAGATTCACAAAAGGTCACTTTGAAGAATAGCATTAACAAAGAAACAATTTTCTGAAAACATGTTTATTTGCAAAAGTCAAGAATGGCAAGAGTTTATCGACGAATTTAGCATAAACCTATATCCTAGTGAATAGAATCGCAATCGCACTGAGATCTTTGAAGGAACACAAATACCTAATTTTAATATTCAAATATCTGTTGTTGCAACCTATCTGCATGTTATTTACTTAGATATTGTTACTGTGCGATTATCATAAGCATTGTATTTGAATCAGTAGTATTTATTTTGAGTACATCAACAGCTTGCGCATATGAATATGTTATGAATATAAGAACACCTACACTGCAAACTGTGCAGAGAAGTTATTACTTTATTAACAATTTGGGACCTAATTACGATTAGTGTTATGAAACAATATGTCAATTATGTAGCTATTAACAGTCTTATCCTAAGTGTTTTACTATACATATTTGATCTTATTTTTACTAGAAGAAAACCTTATTTTAACTTTCTGTACAAAACATTGATCAGAGTCATTTTAACATAATGCTCTCATATCATTTTCATGTCTCTGTTAAGAAAGCAACCGAAATCGTTAGGATATATATCAAAATTACAAGTTGTATGAAGAGTGACTTCCTAAGCACAACTTCTCTATACAAATTATTGCATTTGTCTTTCTTATTTTATATCTTTTAAGGTAAAAATAATTCTATAACACTTTTACGGCAGAATCGCTGTATTGGTAATCTATATCTATACTAATATATAAAGCTGAAGAGTTTGTTTGTTTGAACGCGCTAATCTCAGGAACTACTGGTCCAAATTGAAAAAATCTTTTTGTGTTGAATAGACCATTCATCGAGGAAGGCTTTAGGCTATAAACTATCACGCTGCGACTAATATGAGCGAAGATAGGTACAATGGAAAATGTGTAAAAACAGGGCAGGTATAAATCATAACATATATCTTCTACCCACGGGAACGAAGTCGCGGGCAACAGCTAGTCATACTTAAAAAGGAATTTCAAATTAAAGGAATACTATAAACAAAAGGCTTACAAACCTATGAATCAGTCTTTTACTTTCTAGATAAGTCATGCCATCACAGATCTGTTCCGCAAACTCGCAGAGGTTTGGGACTGGGAAATTAAGTCGAAGAGATACTTCGCGTAGACACTCCAAGAGAGAACGAAGTGGAGCCAACTCTGTCACCTGAAACAGATTGTTTAAGACATTTTTATTACTGTTTTCAATAAACATTAATAATTATAGTATTAAAAAAATACAATAACGCAAGCCAATGAAGCTATACCACTACTACCAGGAATATTTTACGTAATAGTATAATATCTTAATTATAGGTACTTTCATGGAGCAATAATCTGTAAAAGAAGAAATCCAATGGCATGCCTTTTTGTGGTGTTAAGGATTACTGTCATAATCTATCTATTAAGCATTTCTTTTTCTTCATTACTTAATGTAGCTATTCATACAAAAAAAGAATACTTTCTAAACTTTACAGTTTATAGTCTATCTACCTAGGTTTTCAAAACATGCATCATGTGACTACTCATAAATCAGTTTAGATTTTTATGTCTAAAATATACGTATCTGTGTAAATAGATCTATTGATATAAGTAATAATTGTGTGTTATTACATATTTTGCAATATTTGACGGCCACACATTTTTTTTTGTTTCGCGGGGATCAATCATAGGATATTCTGCGCGCATGGCAATAACGTGGTGTTTTTTAACGCGTTTAACAGAGCAGTAACTAAATCGTGTTAGGTTTCGATTTAAACTTTTTCGTTTCACAGTTTTCTTACTATTCATAAGAAATGTCAGTACAGAACTACTACAACTACACTATTCTAGAAAGCTCAGACTAATAACAAAATGACATAAACTGTGGGACAACTGTTTTTTGTTTAAGAGTGGTTGTCATTAATAAATAACAATTATGCGTATGAAGTTTTGTTGAGGATTTTAAAAAAACGCAACATCCGTCTAAATAATTAAAAAATAAAATGAAAGTTCTCGCTTTCATCACACTGAGGGCATAACACCATCTCTTTGCGTTAAATTTTCATAGAAATTGACTTAATCTATTACTTCATTACTAAAGCTTCGGTTCATGATGGTAATGAATGAAATTATGGCTAGCACGCCCATGAGCTCTAATAACATATTTTAATTTAATAAAAGAGGTTTCTTACCAACATCAGAGAGTCTAAATGAAGTACAACACCATATAATCGAACAATATTAGGATGTTCAATACTGTGCATCACTGCAGCTTCCTTCAGAAACTCTGTAGAATTTGATGTCATTCTCTCATGGCCAAGACATTTGATTGCTACTTGCAACTGTAAAACGAAAATGTGTAGATTTATTTTACCAAGCACCAAAGGCAATATTGTAAAGAGAGAGTAAAACTTAGTTTCTAAGTTTATTTGCAGTCTTTTTGGTCAGTATTTAATATAACACGAAAAATACATCAAAATTATTTACAATTCTATTATAATATATTGAAAATATCAGTATTACAAAAATATAATGCGTATTCGTAGGTTTCTTTCATAGCATGAATTTAAGCATCACATAAAACTACATACTTGTTTTTGCTACTGTATTAGCCTTTTGAAATAATTCATCTCAAAATTTGTCTGTTAAAGTCTTGAGTAAACATTGCAAGCAAAAAGAATTCTCATTTGTAAACAGCATGAACTGTTTAATGCAGGCTTACTGCATGTAATGCATAAAACATGTGAAATCATTAAAGAGATCTTACCCTCTGGTTCCCGGTGGTCCATGTACCCTGTTGCACTACTCCAAACTGGCCCATACCAAGTTCCTTATTAATTGTGATATCCTCAATGGATATTATGTGTTTTGTAGGCACTTTTACATTGTTGTCAAAAAATGGTTGAGATTCTAATGGCAGGCATGAAGGCCCTTGTAAATTCTGTAAAAAAATACACTAATGTTATTTTCGTTGCTATAGTAAATATGCATATTTATGGGCACATTGCAAATAATTTTCATACAACGTATTTGTTATTACATTTATTCTTTATACCTTTAATTTATTATTTACAGTACTTTATTTCATAAATTCATTCTGATCCCATTTCCTTCTATTTATAATAAATAATGTCTCAACACATATATTATTTCTTAATGCTTGCAATTAAGGATCCAATTGCTATGCTATAATAATCTATTATTAATATTTTTCAGTAAAGTATTATTTCTTTAAATTAATTAAATAAAAAAATGTTTTAAATTTAAATATATTTCAAGTTAACTTACTTGGTCTCTTTTTTTATGAGATTTTAACATTTTGCGTATTTTTGATATGTAGGGATTAGGAAAATACTTTGAATATATCTTTTTGTAGCGTCTCTGCTCTGGTCTTGACATACCAATTTGAACTAGGTCCTCAGTGAGAACAAACTTAAGTTGTGATACCTTTGTTACTTTTAATATGTCCCTGTAAAAAAAAAAAACGAATCAAGATGTTTACTAAGAAAATGCAATAAGTATTGGATTTCATCTCAGGTTTTTGATAGTCATGTTACACAGTACAACATTAATCTTTGGAATTGTATATGAAATTAGATTTTTTACCACTTTGCAATAACATTCAAAATTCGCTTCAGTTGTAATTTGAGCTCTGCTATGCCAAACATTTGTTATTTTGATTGCAATATTTAGAGATAACAAAACCTACATTAATTTCAATTTAAAAATAGAAATTCGCAAAAGCTTCTGCTTCTATATACCGCAAGTTTAAATTACGGATGCAGTGAAAGGCTGCAAAGCTCTTAGTATCAACGCATTGAATTCAAAAGCTTTTTTTTCAAATATGCACCATGTTGTTTATATTTACCTAAACAACTCATAATACTGTTGAAGTTCTGCTTCTTCCAAGAAATCATTTAAATATTCTCGATCTTCAACTCCAGCGGCCGATTCTGGAAAAGCTGAACCAGCAAACATTTGTTTTAGCTAATAATTTAATATGATAACTTAAACTAATACTTTTAAGCACACGACTTACCCATAATGCTTTGAGGGTCACTACGAAAAAGATTATTATATTGATATAAATAATAATATAAACAAAAAATCACCAATGTGCACCACACACCAAAGTATTTTGAGAGCTAAACTCATAGATTATACCAAGCTAACACTCAAATAAGTAAATAGTAAAGCTAAAGTTTATCACGTCAGTCAAGTCAACAGTTAAACAAATAGTTGATTCCGTTGTAAAGTCAACTAAATGCGACTTAAAATCGACTAAACACGTGAATTCTCGTAATGCTATTTCACACGAAAATTACAACTAAATATTTTTTTAAATTAAGTTTTTTGTCATATATTTCACTATTTATTCACCAATTAAAGCAGATATTTAGCACTTATTTGAGAGTGCTTGGACTTTATATCTCTTTTTTTTTTCAAAACTTATACAGCTAAGCAAAATTTCGCTTCAAAAACTTAATGACTACAGAAATAAAGGTTTTCCAGGATCTAATAAATATTGCTTTTCGTAATATTTGTCAAGCTTATTATATTTTTAATAATAAAATAGAGAGAACAAACATAGCTGTTATCAAGTCCCTTAACTTAAGAAAGAAATAAAATCTTACATAAAGTTTTATTTTATAAAAAGGCCCTGTTTACCGCATTCGGTAAGTAAATTCAAATTAATGTATAAGCTTTGACAGTAAAAAATCAAGATTCGTTCAAAGAAATACGAGTAAATAAAACTTCAAAGCATGTATATAAGAACCGTAAGTTTAAAAAAATAGTAGTAGTGCAGCACGTCAAAATCTTTAGTCGATTATGGCACTTAAATGTCAGTGTTCAAAATCAAGGGGTTGCTGCTTACAGATAAATCATACCATGTTAGCAATACGAAATAACATTATAACGGTTTCGAAAGATCTTTAACTTCCCAAAACTGTTAGTTCGTCAAAAATAAATTTAACTGATCGGAGTTTAAATGAAAAGTTAGGTTTTACCCAAAAATTCAAATTTAAATCGCAATTATGGTAGTTATTTTTCTTAGCTCTGGTAACACTAGCACCTACTTTGCAAATATGGCGTAGAGTTGTACAAAATGCAGTGGGAGATATTTGTTATACTTGTCAATTCAGAATTTTATTAAAAAAGACATGTACATAGAATAAGACTATTTCAAGCGACTATAGTGTGCTAGACAAGTATTAACAGTGAAATGTGAATTTTACGCAATGTAGGTACATTACATAGATAATATTCCAATTTGAAAATAAGTTAGGAATTTCACGTCTTATCGGTACGCCGTTTAGTCGTTTGTTTTTAGTAAAACGATCTTTTGTTTACGTATTGTCGTTTGTCTTTTGTCTCGCGGCCGTTAGTTCATTGTTTGTATAATTTTTGATGCAGTTTTGTCCAGACAGGTTTTTGATTACAATCTGTAGAACATATTACTAACGTTTTTATTACCTTTTATAGAATTATGTTATGTTTTGGTATCTATAATTAATTATAATTTCTAGTTTTAAAAAACCTTGCCTTCTAAATATTCCTGTAACTAGTTTAATACATGTTTGTTATGTAAATTTCTGTGTTATGGACTTTAAGTTATAACAAAAAATGAAGACTTGACGAAACTAAGAAACCTGGCCGGCAATAAAGTGCTCCAATTTAAAAAGGTAAGTTTTAATTCATTACTTTTTAAAAAAGTTATATTTAGTTTTGTAAAATAATAACCTCTTATAAAATGACAGTAGGTGTGTTGTTGTCATAACATATTAAAGGTCTATAGTCTAATTAAGATTAAAGTACATGATTTATTGAAGTACTTGCCTGTAATTAGGCTGAAATGAATTTTGAAATTCCTTATACATTTCTGGTATATTTAGATAGCATAGTAACATAACTGAATGTCTGTGTACAGGAACAATATAATCATGAAATTAGCTTACTGCTTTAGTTAATTCATGTCAGTTACATTCAACAGATGTCATGTTAAACCTAGTACTAGTAAAACACATTATTATGGGTTATTATGCTATAACAGTGGTTTCAATGGGGCCTCTAATTGAGGTGGTCATTTTGCTCATGATTGTCATGCAAATGTGACATCGGTTATAAATTGAACAAAAGGCAGCACAATTATCTTTCATTAAGAATGTAATCAGGAAGCATTAAGTATAAGACAGATCAAGGTGAATGCTGCAACTATTCTTTACTAAAATAATTTAAACTTAAATAATGTAACGAGAGCACTGACAATTTAAACACCCTATTACTATTGCATTTTATAATATGTTACGGTTTCATACATATTTAAAATAATACTTGATGATTGACATTAACAAACTGTTTTTAAACACAAGCATGTGCTTTCAAATAATATTTACACATACCAGAATATTTTCTAAACATATACGTTATCTTCCTATTTTTTTCTGATGTATTTGAAGTTATTGAAGTAGATTTCTTGTTATAATATAAGAAAATCTAAACCTTTACAATTGTAAACTGTTTTTATTCTGTTCTTTAACATTTTTAGAATTGGTTGCTAATAAAACTCAAGTTCTAAAGGTACTTTTGGCAAGCTTGATCTGCTTAACAGATTCAACCAAAGATTAAGGTCACATTAGGAAAGCATTTTTATTATGAAAAAAGCGTACAACTTTATTTGTCCTAAAAAAACAAACATAGTATAGATCTGTATTGAGAGTTTAAAATGATGATGACTAAACCGACTAATCAAATTATTCCAAGCACATAACACAACACCAAATTATTATACAAGCTAACAGTTATTAGATAACCATTCATACTAAGAAATAAATGGCAATGGTGTATATGCATCAAAAGTAAAGATGCAATAGTGTGATATCTAATCTACACAAATATAAAATCGCACCAACGTCAGTAAAACCACACATGTGTTACGTCCTCTTAATTGGCCATATGGTGCAACCCTGCTTAGAATTACATCTACACTGTTTCACTGACTACCATAAAACATTAACCGATTTCCTACTCTTACTTCATAGATATAAGGTTCAATTTTAAAGTTCTTCGCGATATATATTTCGCGAAATGTTAGTACCATTTGGACATAGGTATGTACGTGTTTTGAATGTCTAAAAGATTTAAAGGAAATCATAAATATAAGATTGTGCTATCATCGCTTTTGAGCGGTAGTTTGCAATTGATCGATAGATTATTAAGTAGATTGCCTTTTATCAAATAGTTGTACTGTAATAGCGAATGCTAAAATTATTCTCTATAGTTTCGTCGACATAGAACCTTCTAATGGTATGCGTATTAAGAAATGAGGTACAATTAATAGGTTAAAAAAATACGTATATGATATATGGACTACTTACCACTATTCTACGCACTAAAATTCAAATCTATTCGTTAGTTTATACATAAAACGTAATGAACACGAAGCTGTCCTCAAAAAGTTTTCGTCTATAACATTAGTAAGATGGGAGTCACATTCGCGCGTAAATTACCTTACTTAAGAGTCCTACGCAAAGGGTTGCAAGCTTGATGGCCGGCAACCTTTGCGGTATAATTGTGGGACCTACATTATATGCCTCCCGAGACCGGAAGAGGTTCAGGCCATAAATGCACCCATTTACCATTACACAAGAGACCTAGAAACCTTATTAAGTATAAAAACCAGAGTACCCATAACATTAAAGAACGCCCCATTTGTTGGCCTCTCAGCTTAACTTGGCACGATACCCGAAGTGAGAACTGTGAATCGATCGCACCCCTTGTTATTCTATACTTCGTTGTATAATCATCTCTTACGATATGCATTCTGTTTTGGAAAAGACTACTCCACGCATTTTATTATATTATAACATATTGAAAATTGTTTGCTGTTCTCCAAGTTCCAAAGCCCAACAGGTTTTTGGTATTAGTGTTACAATTACCATTATCGTAAGCATTTGCGCATAACGCGGCTGCAAATTACATTGTTACGTCATAATCTCGGTATTAGTTCAACGATCCCCTTATCAGTTTGAGCTCCGTAACCCAGGGCAACTAATACGGTACAAGGTGCTTTACATCCACCGATACGACATCTTTTCAAGTCCAGCCATCCGATTCCGATTTAATTTCTGTAGCTATTATTCAAGAACCACAGAGCTTTCTTGTTTCTTACAATAACTCAATAACTATTGATCGAAAAAGTAATCTTAATAAAAAAAATAAGTACGAACACTAGAATCGTAAATGCCTTAAGGTTCGTAAATGTCTTGATCAGTTCAAAAATGTACTTCCCTGTAACAATCAGTTCCTGTGCTGCGTTTAAATAAAATAGTTATTTGTAAATTGTCATCTAGTACCCATTATAATGAGTCACCCGAGTTTTTTTTGGCTTAGTGCACGAAATAATTTCCTAGATAACAGTTTGATTCCGTAATATGCCAAATACCACACACTTTACTTAAACGGTATTTTTTCCTGTGTGAAACAATACATTTTGAAAGTGCATTTATTTTATTGAAAATAAAATCTGTATTAGCTTTCGTTTGTATATTAAACCTAGACGAACTTCGGCAATTAAAAATTGATTAAAAAATCTTATTCATCTCGGCATGAGAGGTCATTCAGGGATGGTCCCCAATCATCCTCAGTGTCATTAAATAGATTGGAAAAATACCTGGTAAAAAATCAGGCAAAGTCACTTCAGTTCGCGAAATTGCAGATTGGAATTGCAATTAACTTGAATAGGTTATCGGTGAAATAGTCGTTTAAAAAAACTATTTTTGAGGAATACTACCTACATGTTTGCTTATAAAGGCTGTTCTGGGCAGACCGATAAAAAAATCGAGCCTATTTTATTACTCGCACTGCATTTTTCTTTGGCACAGCGTCAAAATGAAGTTACTGCTATCAAATTGTTCAGTGCTTTTTTCTCCCTGAATATGGATAGGCTTTATTTAGTCTTTGAATACGACGTGACTATCGCTACGTTTCATCTGATGTCAATAAATAGACCTGTACAATATTGAGCTCTGTAATCATTTGTAATATTGACGTAAATACTACGACGCCGTGCCCCTCGCTTGGTTGTGAGGATCTGTGGATCAGTGGGGTTTTGCAGAATCCCGAACAAAACCGATAGTTTCCAAGCAAATATACTCGAGCAAAACCATGGTAACGATTGCTGCTCTAATCTTATCGTTCCATGTTTTTGTGTTGAAAGCTAACATTTTACACGATGCCACAAAAAGTTCCAGTTGATTTGGATGAAAGGTAAAAAAAAATGCAAGCTAGATGCTGCTTCCCCACTTTAGGGAAGTTGATTAAAAACGAAACCTACACGGGTGAAACCAAAGAGTACAGATAGTCCATTCATACGCAGTCGCGTTTTCTCTTTAATTACTTTTTCGCAAGTGCCACCTTCACCTTCCATCAGTCAAAGGGCGACTACATTATTCTTTGTCCTTCAAAGTTAGCGACTGCTCTTAAATTTATTATACCCACGGTTGCCTTTAGCTATAAATGTGAAAAACATCTCGCAAAGATGTTCCCGACGCAGCGCGCAGTTCCACTTTTGCTGAGACAAGTTTTCTCAGAATTTCCTAACGTAGTATAAAAAATGCAAGAGATTTTGAATAGCTTTACTTCAAATAAATAAATAGTTTTGTATTGAAACATAACTCACCTTTGTCTCATACATATTATGAACCGTGTTGTGCAGATTGTGCTAAGTAACCTAGAACAATATAAAGGCCTTGAAGAGTTAGGGGTAAGCTCGCTAAAGCACTGTAGCCTATTTAGTTTCACAATACAATCTGTACATTATTCGTGTTAAATCGTAAGTTCGGCATCGAAAATCGGCTAGTATCAATCCTTAGATAAAAACTGCAAATAAACAATTGCAGAAACTAGTAACAAGAACTAAATAAAACAGTTTTCTCGGTTCTGCTCCTTATGGGCATGAAAACTGTTTAGGTGCAAGGCAAAAACATTGCATAAAACATGTAGTCTGGTATATATAGATAGATAATTTTCTCAGATTAAGATCAGACGTAGTGCTAAGCCAGTGTGTAGTGTTTAGCTTGTGGATTCGTAATTAAGATACGGCGATATCTATGCATAAAATGCGAGTAACAGCTACCATTTGTTTCGATTATTTTATCTCTTTATATTTATGGTTTTGATTTCAGCACATTATGAGTAATACTGAAATAGCTCGAAATAACTATTAATGTGTAAACCTACCATAAAAATACTATTGAAAAGAAGTCGGTTGGAATTTTTCAAAGTTTAATCATGTGCGCTTACCTTGTGCTAAATAGCGGTGAAGCTTCTAATTCATTAGTTAAGTAAAACATGCCTCCCTGCAAGCTATTGGTGGGGAAATGCAATTCTAGATGCCTGAGAATTTTCCCAAGCAGATATTCTAAGCGTTCAATAAAGCCTTTGTAGTCGTCTATTCTTCTCGTATTATTAATTATTCACTTTGTGAAAAACCTACTGCAATTTATACCTGCGTCATCGGGTAACATTTACTTAAGCGGTTGATTATAATCGTCTTTCTTCGTAACGATATTTTAAAATCACCACCAATATTCAGGGTATTCTCATTCACTTTGAAATTGTTAATGTAAACGTAAATGACTATGCATTTAGACCACATCAAAGAAACATCTAAACAGTGATTGCGTCCTAACTTTCGTAGTACCTGACATAGCGTATTTTTGCATCTCACTGACCTATATGATCTTTCTTGGTTGATAATGTTAATATACCCTTAGCCGCTATAGTAGGCATTCTATTTAAACGCTTTTACATTGAAAGTCAGAGTTATAAATAAAAAAAAATGCGAACTACGTACCACGTAACAGTCGATGCTTATGTCAATCGCGTCTCCTCCGCAAGATTGATATCCACATACCACCCTTAGACATGTACTACTTATATTTGCTCTCCTAGTACCACCTTCTCTACTAGACGTTCTCCCTTGGCACTTAGTTTTTCCCCTGGTACTCCGCATATTATATCGCTAGCTGCTTTTCTGGTGCCACTCTCATAACTAACCTTATCTCCTGGTACGCCCTCATCTACTGTTACTTACTACCTACTACGCTTACCTAGAAATCCTTTGCATTTTGTATTCTCCCCTTGTTCTACTACTACCTGCTCTTCTGGTACCACCCTCATCACCATTACTACCTTCCCTCTGATGACTGATTCCAACTTCAAGTACCTGCCTACTACTGCCCCTGGTTCTTCAGTTAAATACAAAATCCATTAATGCCCTGTCCAAAACACGGCAGTACAAAGTTGTAGCCGAGTCAGCTACGAGATGAATTAAATTACACTAAGACAATTAATTCCAAAAATTTTTTTTTTTTGGTACATCAATTTTGAACATCTATTTTTATTTATGTAACTACATTATACAGACACAAAGTTGAAGAAAAAAATCAAATTCACAAACATTAAAGGAGCAATTATCAACATACTGGCATGCTGTAGTACGTGCAATATATTCTTGCCGTCTATTACAAATGCGAAAGTTGCCTTTTCTACCTGTCTATACTTTCGTGGCTTAACTCCTGAAAAGATACATAGAACTTTGTATGTACAGAAAAGCTTTTGCTTTTATCCAACGGAAGGACATATTACAGTATACTTTTACTGGGATAACGGATATCGGAGAGCCACGGTGGAGAAAGCTAGTTCATTGAATATTAATATAATTATCATGTATTTATTTTTATTTGAGTGTTGTTTACTTAGGATACGTAAGTATTTTGTTCTTACTGAAGAAGAAATATCGAACCAGACTCGAATCTCAGAGCTATCGCTCGTAATTCGATTTAGACAATACGAGTGTGAACGGAAGAGAAATGTTGTCAATGCAATATACTATTTTTAAAAGAATGACGATCCTTGAGCATTCTTCAATGGCCCCAAGAGCTTTTGTGTTACAAGAACTTAGTACCTGAACGATGACATGATGTAGGTTCTTTAATAATAGCATCGTTTGATTCATTCAGTAGGTACTTAAATGTTCCTATAAATGCATATTTGTTAAAATTGCTCATACTTTATGAATAAGTGCTGGAAGGTTGTAAAAGTTTTACGCCGTTTTTAATATAACGCTTATTTTATGACTATTCCTGCTTCCCACTTCCAGTGCGTTTATATTACCACAAATAACTCGTGTCACTAATAAAATATTGACCCAGTTTTATTTTCCTACATTTATATTGTGCATACTGTTGTAGGTTACTTTAAAGGACAACTTTTCTTTACCTTCCTATAAATGTCATCGTATCGATCAGGAAAATTTTAGCCATAAATAGACCAGTCATTTTTCAATGATATCATATTCGTTAGGTAAGTTTCCTTCGAAACAGGTTGTTATTTTATTTAACAACAAAGCTCGGAGCGTTGTACATCGAAAACATTTTGTGCTACAGTTCAAAATTCGTGATGCGGTGCGGAGGACGCATCAAAATGCGGCCTTAATTTAAAGACAAGCGGAGCTTGATGAATCCGATAGTGTCTGTTGAATATTAAACTGCAGTTTCCGTATGTACCGAGAGGAGACAAATAGATACAACATTTTCTGGGACAAATAGATTGGTACGAATGTTTAGTGTGTGTTGGTAAAGTGTAGTTGTATTTTACTCTCAGTGGCAATATTAAAAACTTTGCTCCATATTTTTGCCTCGCCTTACCTTAGCTTGTCAGAACAAAAATATTCATTACAAAACAAATTTACTATTTCGCTTTTATTTCACTAATAATTATTTTCTCGGGCAGGTGAAGTTTGCGTGTCTATGGCGCATTTAAACTTCGATGTAATTTCCGTGATAAATGTAACCCCATTTGTATTAAACTCTGCATTTATAAATGCTTTGTTATGCAACACGAAATCTATGAGCTAACTGACATCTATTTAGTGCACCGATTGTTAGAGGTGCTAAAACCGATTTCCACGAGTGCTTTTGTTGAGAATAATATCTCAAATGCTGCTCATCATCAAATGCTGGGTTTATTATTATTATTTTTCAAGTTTTATAGAAATATAGGTAATATTTCTTACCAGTCCAAAAAATCTAAGGATGTTTGACAAATATAAATAGTAACATGGTGCTACAATGGCCGGTCTTACTTATCGCTAAAAGCCATCTTTTACAACCAACGTTTGGAAAGGTTGGTTGGAAAACGTGTCGAAACTGTCCTGTTCAGGCGACTTAGCTACTAGCCTGCAATGTCACGTGCTATAAAGCTTTTCCTGATACACGTTCCGCATCCGAGCTTAACCTCGTTCGTTAGCTCAGCTCTTTCATTTCAGCGAGAGCAATCAAACTGACCCAATTAGTTTTCAATTATCTGTTGCTTACCACTACTTTTGTCACACAAAATCTTACATGTATACATTTAAACGTCCGCGATACCTTTAATTTAACAATTGTGGAAAGACCAGCTGAAATTCACGACAAACCTAAAATAAACGGTTATGAGATACTGAATATTGTAGGCATACGAGATCTTCTTTGTATTTTCAACAACTGTACTGGCAATCACAACGTTTGTTTGTTCTGCTGTTTCTACGTTTGAAATTGTGTCTGTTAGAACAACGACGGGTGCAATATATATCCTAATGTCTTTATCGTTATTTACGACCATCCTATGCCAAAGTCGAAATACTTTTTTTTTCATGAAATGACAGCTGTTGATTATTGCTTTGTATATTTATCACGAATGTTTGACTGTGTTTAAATTTCTGAAGTAGTTACCTTTATTTTCATTTTATTTTCCACGTGTATGAAGTTCAGTCAGCTTTTCAATCCGAACTTGAGAAGGCTGTGCCTAGAAATAATGGAAATGAATTAAGTCAGGTTTAGTAAAACATTTTATGCATCAGACCTGCATATCAGAAGCGCTATACGGCCGCAGTAATAAGTTCATCCTCGTAATAAATTGGATTACCGTAACATTTAAATATGAATACAACAGATATGCCGGTTTATTCAATAAATACGGTAGGATTTGGATTTAGTACTTAGGTACCTTATTACTTTATATCTGATAGAACGTATAATTAGTTTTGATTATTTATTAAAGATATCGTGTTATCATCCTAAGCCGGCAAACAATACAGTAAATTGATCCTATAACAAGGGATTAGTTCGATAACGATTTTTAATACCGAATATATGACAACAGTTTCGTCACAAAATTAACTCACCAAAATGTGGACCCTAAGCTTACTAATTGGGTTATTAGAAAGAGAAAAGCGTGTATAACACATGCGTGAGCAATAAATGAAGACAGTTTCAAGAAGTGACGAGTCGAAATAATTATTTTAAGGCTCGAGCGAACACTAAAAATAAATCGCCAGTGTGATGTCATGAAAAGTGTTACGTACCTATCCGACACGCATCCGAGTATGACATCAGCTCTGTTCGCCACGATCATCTGTTCCCCCGTTGAATTATTATCACAGTTCCCACCATTTGTGATTCACTGTGTTTTTCCTAGATATGAAATAAACTGATTCTGCAGAATCTAGGCTCGATAATCATTACCAGCAGTTAGCACCTAATTACTTTCTCAGGTCCGGAATTGACCGAGATAAAAAGACAAAACAGTGAAACATATTAAGTAAAAGAAGACTCATTTACACTATGAATGAATACGTCACGCAATGTATTTCGTCTCGATACATTGAAAATAGAAGATTAATGTTCCTCTTTACGTTTATCTGTTTCAACGATCCAATTTGAATACTAAGTACGTCTTGAATAGATTGTATGTTATTATTACATTCTTTAACTATTATTAACATTTTATAGTTAAATTTAGATACTACGCAAAATATTTATGTTCAAACAACGCCCACTGCCTGCGGATGGTCGTCAACGTAGTGTCTCTCAACATGGCATTGTTTTCGTACCATTGTTACGTCGCGATATACGTCACTCGGGGCTCTAGGTATAGCTATAGTATGTGCATATAATTTAGCGAAGCCAATCGTCTTGCACACGGCTGCCTGTCCGGCAACACTCGTTCTCACCATGCGGGCTCCGTAAGTGACGTTCGAAGGTTAACTGTTCCAGTTAACTGTCGCTCATGCAACACGCTATCCGCGACAATCCGGATTTAATCATAGTCACCGATAGAATAGATGCTTCTATATGTCTAGCCTGGACTTGGGCCAGCCCACTCAGACACTCAGAACTACTGTGACTCGTTCATGACGCCGAATATTTTTAACGTAACAAACAGCGCAGACACACTCTCGAGTGCCAAATGTAAAGTTCACTAACATAGATTTGGCAAGAGCAGCTATTTACGCGAAGTGTCTATGCTTCTTGCGAATAATCGCGGACTACCGACTACGTAAACGTTTTAGTGATCCGCACAGTAAAACCTATGACCTTAAACTGTAATTATAAATTAGTTAAATACTCCAGAATTTCTGAGGAATCGGACTCATATATAATATTTTAATTTTTAATTTTTTTAGATATGATTGCTATGATACTAATGATTCTTTACATTAATTAGTCATTTAAACTTGACATGCGATAATATACGTAAACAATTTTGTACGGAGCTTTTAAGCCAACTAAATATTATATATATTTTAGTCAATTACAGAGCAGCAAAAGTAGGTGCGTCTCAGTTTTAATACGTTTGAAATAAACGTCATTTATGAGCACATTTAGTATTGTAAATGATTTACAGGTCAGTCTTTACGATCAATAGATATTGTTTTCAATTTAGAATGTAGGATCCGCGTATGTCATAAATACCGACCATTCCATTGTCTTCACAAATATGTGGGCAATATTTATTTATAGGGTGTCGTCGACGTGCTGTTGGAGAGGAACAACACACGTTTTGGGCCTATACATCTTTAAAACTATGTAATGTAAGCTATAACGAGTACTCTGACGACCGCATAGCTCTTTGTATATCCGCGGCAGATTCTGGCATTGTCTCGTACATGCCACGAGCAGCATTTCATCTAAATTTGTACATCACTCCATGACAATGGATTAATCTTGTGACCTAATGTAGTGGCCATATTTTTGCTAACAATGACAGTCTCGGAAGTGGCAAACAGCAATACCAATTGGCATTCTCTGAGATGGTTTGTTGGCAGACGTACCTACTCGTCAGTACGTACCTCTATTCGATCTAAAATATTGGTGATTAAATGACATGAACCTTTTAATGGGAGATTAATGCTAATAGCATTTCCATTTTATTGCAAGTCAATATTAGGTTCGCGATCTTTGGTTGCAAATATTTTATGTATTAATGGTCTTAATTAGTTGTCAGTATTAATCTGAATTCCGTTTTCCTGTAGCTAGCCAATTGTGTAGGTGAATACATTTTTAACTACTACATTGCTCATTGATCGTAAATGTCTAATTAAAAATACGATTATCTCTTACAATTCACAAATTTTATTGATTTGTTACCAGTAACAGCTGCAAGAACTGTTTCATTTCCCCTGTTATTATTTTAGTCACTGTATGTAGGTAGTTAACGTTTAGTTTTAGTAATACTCACATTTATTATAATTACGGAAATCAAGAAAACTGTCACGAAAGCCCAGACAACAATGCTCAAGACGAAAAGAATTTAAGCACATAATGTCATGTTTAGTTTCAGTATTAACGTCTTTTGTTCTATAATAGTCACCAATAATGCTTCTAATTTATGACAGGGTATCCCATGTGCTTTCTTATTTTTAAACACTTGGTTCCGCGGTGGTTATTCTAGTAACAAAGAATACAATCATTTACATTTTTTATAAACCAGAATACGAATTCTCTAAATATTCGCGCTAAATAAAATTTAGTCGTAATTGTATTCCACAAGGTTTATTTTTGCAATTGAATGTTTGTAATAAAGATTGGAACTTAGAATGTAATTTGACTAGCGTTCACACGCAAAATTATTTAAGACATTATCGGTTAAATTTTGTATTAATTATATTCATAATTAATACCTAATAGTTGCAATATGATCATTCGCTAAGCGGATATAGGATGTCGAGTATGATAAATTAACGACAGCTAAAAATGATTAGATACTGAAGCAGATAAAAATGAAATAAATTAAATCGTATATGTATTTCTATATTAATTAAATATCATTAATCTACCTTACTAAAACGTTAATTACGTCCCAGGTGTCCAAAATATTATTTCTATGAAGAGCAGCCGGAAAATCGTAAACCTTGTCATCATAAATATCTAGAAATCCACCTCAGTAAGCTCGTTTTGCCTTTAGTCTTGCCTAAATAACCCAGAGGATACATTGTACATTCTCGTAACATCGGACAAAGTATAATTTCATTTACTGCTCCTACTAACTGAAACGCTAATAAAATTGGTAACCGTTTATATGGCCTTTTGATGTAGTGTAGTGACGTTAGTAACGTTAACTCACTTATTGTCAACTAGCTGACATCCACGGCTTTGTCCGAATAAATGTTGAAAATGCATTTGCTCCTCGTGTCAGGTCAGATCGAATCATGGTGAAAAAGCTTTTTTATTAAAAGCGTGGAAGTTCACTCACTCTATGCGAATAAAAAAAATAGTCCTGGAAAATCATCCTTGACCTGGCCCTTTATTTGGGTCTTAAGTCAGTGATGCGCTGTTAATTACGTTGCTCGTTAAGCAATTTCAGTCAAAATCTTTTATAGTAGGTACCTCTCGTCATAAGTACTTACTCTGATTTAATTGTCAAACTAACTTCAATGTTTTTTTCCTAAAATACCTAAAAACTGATAATCATTGATTGTACAAATGTTATTTGACACTCGAATCTCAATACTCGAAAAGCCCAATTCTCTTGTCGTTAATAATTTACATTGTCAACGTATTTTTGAAATTTAATTTGGTGCCTGAGTATCTCTCAACCTTTGTTTTCATACGCGCTCGGCGCTCTCAATCTGATTAATTACTGGTGCACCCCGGTTCCAATACCTGGGTCGCTGAATCTTTATAAAAATGATATTACTTTTGTTGTTACCCTGTCATGTGTTGTGGTAAAAGCAAATGCATTCGTATTATTTATACCTAGATGATTTGGACTAGTTTGTGAGCGGCAATAAATTATTTATATTCATTACGAATTAAGATTGAAAGACATGATGAATGATACAACGCGAATTAATGTGTCTAATGAATGATCAGATCACTAGTTTGTAACGTACGTTACGTTTGTTATGTTGATATGAGGGAACGTGTAATGTGTTCCAACTTCCACGAGTATACGCTACTTTTTAATGGTGGTGATTGATTTATGACCAAAAATACCTATAACTTTACTATTTTGCCACATTTTAACAGCCATGGTTTCGTGTTTTATATTAAGGCTGTCCACTTATCTATCAATCACCGCCCTAGATTCCATAGTCCTAGTTCTTCATAAACGTTTTATTTGATTAATGTCTGTTGTGTAAGTTTTACCTAACTCATGCAGTTTTGATCAGGTATAAAATTTAAATAAACTTAAGCCTTTTCTTTAAACTCCGTGGGTATTTTACTGAAATTGGTCGCTTGATTTGCAAAATTGCACTAATCACGAGCTTCATTACCCTGCAATTTAGACTTCAATTTCAGGAAAAAAACTACGCTATAGGTCTAAAGGCAGTAATTTTACGAAACTTGCACAAAAGCTGACGTCCGTGCCTGTACTAAAGTCTTTTATGGGTTGCAGGGTCGAAGACCTAGCGAAAAAAAATCTAGACTGAAAGTTAACGTAACTGCGCTATTACCTCAAATTAAGGTAACGAATTTTCTTTAAGGCATGATGCCATGATATGATACCAATATTTGTGACTCTATTTCTTTTATAATTTTATTTCATTCCAATTTAAAGCGGTGTCGTAATGTAGAAGGCTATGAATCGGGTTTTATTTTCGTCGAATATAAGTAGACAAGTGCTTAACACAATCAGTGACAAAGACATTTAAGCTTATTCGATTATAACGTATCTTAGCCATTCAAATCCAAGAGTAACAGGTTGAAATAATTTTGATAATAAAAAACGGTTTTTATTAAATTGGAAAGATGAAGTATTACAATATTGTCGTATGAAGAAAGTAAGATTCGACTGCGAAAGTGTAGAATTAACTCGAACATAACAGTAACATCTATATCATTCTTATTGTGTTAGTTGTTTGTTGGTACTTAAATCAAACTGTTTTCATAAAGCACGCGTATTTGCAACAACTTTTCCTAGATGTTGATCATGAATACCTCTACATAACTGTAAGTTTAACTAAAAACTAAACGAACTATATATAAGTTTATAAATTCCACAGTGTGATGTGAACTTAGGTGAAAATATTATATTATACATTTCCGCCTACTTACGTTGATATGCCATTAAATGTTTTTAGTTTAATTAATTGAAATGTTTAAGGAGAATATATTATTCGATCCTCCAAAATCTTATTGAGCTGTTGTGTTAAAAATTTAATCGTTATTTTTATTTTCTAGGCGTTATGAATTGATTTACGAATAATACGCCTAATAGTTAAATGTTTTCGAGGTAACGTATTAAGAGTATAATTATTAATCACTTAATATTTTGAAAAACAGAAAGACGGGCAACAAAGATTTATAAAAAAATAAGTGAATTAGTATATCTGTATTTTTGGTACAGCTACCTATGAGATATACCTAATGTTGAATTATTATATTATCTATTATTTTAGTAGTTCTCGAAAGAGTACCTATCTATATTTCTATTTTATGTTTCAAATTATAACTAGTTAAATTTAGAACTTGGTGAATTGAATTAAATAATTCAATCTTTTTATGGGCGGGTTAAAGGTATCATAAGTAAAATTTTATTTTGTTCTTCATTAAGATATATCAACGTGCAAAGAAAGTATTTAATGTTAGATACGTAGACATTATTATTCAAAATACCTTATCTTTGTTTTACGCATCAATCGATTTTTTTTTTGCCATAAGAACTAAAATTGGAGTTTGGTAACGAAGTAAAAAAAAACAAATTGAAAATTAATTCGAGATATACAGGGTTGATATGACGGATGGGCGTTAAATTACACCACGTATACTATTCTAGTTTAGTATTAATTCGACAGGGATTAAAAATTTAAAGCAACAGAAATGACATTTTTTGTTTTCAAACAAACTAAATAGCTAACAAATCAGAGTGAAACGCAACCACCCTTTGTAGCTGATAGTTAGTTGACCTTGGATAGTTAGGGAACAAAGCGGTAACGTCGCACGCGCTCCGAGCGCGGCGTATGATACGCTATCTCGTAGGTATAAAGGCGGCCGCGCCTGGCCGTCTTGTGACTTGCGTCAGAACGGCAACAACGCATCGTACGTTATACTCAGATTTATCGCTGTAAGGTAAATGACCTATGCGTGTAGACATAATCAGCTGTTAGGAAAGATACATCGTGTTCAAACGTTGCAAAAACTTAAAAAATCATTTGCGACTAAACTACTGCTCCAATTTTATTGATTTTTGGTACAGAGCTTGAAAATAGTACCTTGTGTTGGCAGTTGAAAGATTCGCCCCACCGTCGTATCAACCCAGTATAAGCATTCATGAAATTTAAATCGGATTAAGTAGGTCTCAATGTTCAATTATTACAAAATAAATTAAATTTGTCTAGAGGCAACGTTTTTTTTTAAGTTTTTCGGTATTCATTTTCGATATTATTTGTCATATTATTTGGCAAAAACATTTAAATAATTTAATGATAAGAAATACGACTACCTATCGCTTGCGATTGCTGGTATCATAAAATCAGTAAGTATCTGAAACATCTGAAAGTCACAAATCGATTTATTTATACTAAACATGTTTAGGCACCTGTTCAACTCGTAAAAATCATTATAGGATAAACAGTTCACATAAAATAACAATAGTAGGTTTTAAACCGACGATATTGTCAAGATCTAAGAGAGTTGCATGTGACCTAATGGCAAATGAGGACAGGCTCATTAATTAAAATTTTAAATCTGAATCGTTAATTGTAAAACTGGCACACTACAGCACACTAGCTGCTGTTTGACTATGATATTTACTACTTTATATTTTAGGGGCTTGTGGCTGAAAGTAAATACAATTAGACATAAAACTTACTGTACCTACCTACTCGTGTCACGGTTGCGCTGTAGATGAGTGACCATTAGTACCATGAATTATAATGGATTTGACTCCCGATTTTATGTTGAGTTTTGCCTGTCGTGAAATAATTACAAGTGTGTTCGCCCTTTTACGAAATTTTGAGATATGAAATAAAATGGGTACCTACATAAAAGCGTATAATTTGCCTCACCATGTCAAATAATATAGTATTCAACCAATTTCTGTGCTTTGTATAAAGTTAGGAGAATATTTCGATATAGATTAACCATTACACCTTCATTGTTAATTAATCAAAGGTAGATATGGAGTTGCTTTATTCTGTGAGTCTTCGATTGTCTGTGATATGTAATAGGTTCTTGAAATCTATACCTACGTGCTTTATTGGAAAGACGACATTGCCAGATAATTAAACCTGTGTCCTAACATGATACGAATAATTTTGCGATGTTTAAGCAATTAAAAAATCTTTGATATATTCGGCAAATGGTAACGTAAATATTTATTAAATTAAAAATTGCAAAGAAGCATGTTAAGTACTTGCAGGCTTTTGAACACGACTCCGCGTCCACTTACCGTTTGCGAGTTTTTGGGGTTAACCGCAAACCAGCTTTAGACCTAATTATCGCAAAACTAATTAATAGTTGGGTTGAATTACTGTACTATGGTCCGCTTTCAACCATTACTAAATTATAGTGATCTTAGTAAATAAGTGCAAGAGGCAAAGTGTTAATGGGAAAATTAATAAAGAACTTTTTGTCTATCTTTTTGTACGCATGGATAGGTATACCCTGTCGGTTGTCTAGTTGGTTTAACTATTTACGTAAGCTGTATCTCAACCTTAAAAAAGAGAAGCTTTTTAGCGTTAAAGCACCAAAATCATACAATTACCTACATAGCGCTCAAATTATAACACCCTGTAATGGTAAAATGAATATCTATAAAATTGCCTCTTTAATCTTTACTAGCTTAATTACTCTAGTAATTATAGATTGTTGTGTGTTTGTGGTCACTGTACACTGTACAGCACGTACCTACTATACATTATTAATCACACGCAATTAACTATATGTATATATAGGTATTCATATATTTTTAAATAAACTTTTTTTCTGTACTACTCAGTAAACATTCTTAACATTGTTGCTGAATATGATTATTACTTATACTTTAATTATCCGAATATTATTTTTGCCTTTATACACCTTTAACAAAACTATGTATACGCTTAAACAAAAAAAGTTAAGCATTAAGTTCTAATTGGCCTTTGATTGCAAAAGTAGATTAAATAATTAACAGCCGGCAAAGGCTTATTTGAAAGCGTTAAGATTGAGCATTACGAAATATTGAAAGTAACGCTCAATGCTGTTCGATGAAGAAGTGCTGCATGTAAATATATAAACTCTGAGAACGCACATTTTACTTAACACTTAAAAAAGCTCACATGTGAGCGCACGCGGCTTCTACAGCTTACATATTTATTAAACTTGACCTAATCTTTTTCTATCATTGTCCTCGTCTCCATTTCCGACCAATTTAAACGACGCGAAACCTGAAAACAATACCTGATATTAACTTTATGACTTAACTGGAAAGTCTTGCAACAAAGAATCAAAAAAATATTGCATGAATTATTGAGTTTTTTGTTAAACCACTATGTTAGTGACCTAAATCTCCACAAAGGAGGTCGCGCGCTTAAGTTAGTAGCTAATTAATCAATTGAACATAGTTGAATGAAATAAAGCTTGTGAGAAACACTTAAGTTTCCAAAAGCACCTACTAACGACGAAGTTGTTTAATACCTTCCTATCTACAGTAACTTCAGTAGCTCAGCTAGCCTAACGAAGCACAAGTTTAGAACTGCAATACCTTAAAAACTTTTCTAACGATTAACTTAAATTTGTTTTTACGACAAGTCAAATCCGTCTCTAATTAAGTTTTTTCTTGAGAATGAGATAGAATTTTATTTTTATAGCTATAAAACGTCTTCATTATTAAAGCTCCTTGAAAGGAAGGCTTAAGCAAAACCTGTTACTGGAAAATCTTTAATACAACGTCATACTCATAAAGAGCACGAGGAAAACGGAACAGCAGGTATTACCCTTTCACAATATTTATAAAATGATCAGCTGCTATCGACCCTTTAACTTAACAAGAATATTCAAAATTAATTGATAACCAAGACGAAACTTATAACTTAAAGACGCTAACACTGTAAAACAAGTAACTAAGTCGGCTGCGCCATAATGTACTGTGCATACAATTTTGTGGTGATGTAGAATATTCTTATCGATTATTTAATATCTACTGTACATTGAAGCAGCGACGAGAATAATACGGGGGAATTAATCCAAAGTTTCCTTCCCGCACTTTTACCTTAATAGGACGCAAGCCTTTGTGGTGCATTCTGCTTCATTATTCTTCTTTAAGTTTCACGTTGAACATTATTTATAGCGCTAATGGAAATGGTGAAAAATTGACGAGATGCTTGGTTGAATCTTTTTGCCGTTGGAAATTTTGTTAATAAGTCTGCTTGAAGAAACCAAAAGTATTACTTTTCAACATTAATTAGCATGACATCTGCTTCATCTTTAACATTAGGGGGAATATAAAAAAATGTTTAATGGCTTCGTGTTTTTTGTTATTTCCTTAAACAGTGTTGTTGTAATATATTTATTATCATTTGTCCGCATATTCTGAATTTATAAATTGCAAATGATTAAAAAGATATTGATGTTCTTTTATACATGACATATTTTACACAGAGTTTGGACAATGGTTGATTAGAGCACCCTCTAGGGGTTGCAAGCCGCCCTATTTCCTAGCGTAGTTCCCTACTTTCGTACCGGTTGGGTTGTATCTCGGTTTTCGCTAACACAGCAAAACGCCATCTATCCTCTCGAGGTTGAACTACGTAGTTTGTTCTTTTATACCAGAAACGTCTGACAGATGGCGCTATAAGCCCGCTTCAAACCCTTTGTGAAATAAACTGGTATTCCGATGAAAACTCTAACAATTCAACAAATCTGAAATTTGACCTAATAATAATTAGTGTTGGTAAATAGCCTCCTACTAATTTCTTAGTGGGTAGTTTTAAAATAGAACATAAAGGAAAATAAATACAGGAAACATTATTAAATCACTGTTTTGTATGTGACGTTATTGGTTACGAAAAAATTTACTTTTGATTTTGAGTGAAGGAATTTGAGTGTTATGGTTTCTGTATTATTCGAAGTTGTATTTATAACAGTTGGACTCTTTCGGTATAATTTGTCCGCGCTTAGTTGATCTAGACAGATCTAAAATGTATTACGTAACAAATACCTGAGTACTTTTTCGTCCAATATTTGATTCGATTTAATTGCGTGATCTACAAAGAACCAAGTTGTAAACATTTTAAATTCGTATCTAAATTATTATAATGAAACAAATTGTTATGGATGTTACTGAATTGGTAAAAAGCATTTTGATTATGCTTTGATTTTACCTTGTCTGTAAGTAATAATTAAATTAGAATGCTGAAATTTACGTTTGAACTTCTGTAAGAGATACTAAAGAATCCTGAGTGAAAGAAAAAAGAAGTAATAAGTCGCAAAACAAGTGAACCAGTAACGGCCGATCAGCACGTGCCACGATGATTAGAATATTTATGTTCTTTTTTTTAATGGATAAAAAATAAATAAAATATCAAAATATTCTAGCCAAAAATCTAATTTTACTCAAATTTATCAATAGCTTATTGCCGGCATTTCTGCGACAACATTTTTGACAACCCGTCGAGTTAGTCAACACAACGCGGTCAAATGATATCTAGTTTAGTTTCTTAATAATTTTGGGCATTAGGTAGACAAGGTTAACAAGGAGCTCATTAAACGAGTCCATTGTTTCGTTGCTAAAAAATATACAATACGCAACTAAAGATGTTTGAAAATATTACACATTTTCATTTTTCTTCTGGCTATATCCCGTAAGAACAAAGACTATACTAAATTCGAAAAACACCGTTATATTAAAAAACACCTAGATTACGTAAGCATGGTTACAGGCTCTAATTCTTGCATAAAGCTGTTAACTTGCATGTTTTCTTTTAGCTTCGTGTCAGATTTTATTTGAAAATATGCACGAAGTGTAAACTGAAGAAAAATGACGTTAACGCCTATTATAACTGAGCATCTGAGTTATCTGAAAGGCTTTATTGCATGTAACTTATGAAAGGTGAAGCTGTAGGAAAACGAGGTATAATATGACTCCCTTTGTTGCGTTCAAGCAGTTATGACGTCATGGAACAAAGGCTGAAGCTCACGCTTACCTTTCCGCGTGATAACAAAAGCATCATTTATAAAATACAAAGCCTATAAACGAAATATCAAGTTTCTTGCCGTTCCCCTATGAATATTTAAAAGGATCGTTTTAAAAAGATTTTCAAGAGAAAATATACTGAAAACTCCTCGTTATTGAAATAGTGGCCTTTTCCGTACGACTTTTCTTTGAAGATTCCTATTTCTAGTAACAGTCTTATCCAGCTACCTAGTAAATGATGATTCTTTGGCCTTTGTCCTATGCATGTCTTGTTAGCTCTGTCCATATAGAATTTCCTCGAACGTATGCCTTTGTGTTCGTTTCTACATTACCCTGGAAAATTCTCTTCAAAAAGAAATAGTAAACCTTGCAGTTACAGTCTTGCATACCTACGTTAGAAAATTGAAAACTTAGTTATGTAATAAAAATGTCAACTTTTAATGAATGGTACTCACATTTTCAAAACTATTTCATACTTTCGGACAATTTAATTGGACCTCATTATTATTTATATATTTCATGCGTATAACCTACGAAACTACAGTATTACATGCGAAAAAAAAAATGTTTTTTTCAGTCAATAGGTATATGAACTATAAATTAACGTTCTTTATAAAAAATAATAACTTTCTTCTTCTGGCAACCGTGGGACAAAAAAATATGCATTACTTTGTTTCATTTTGTTTTGAATCGATTTACATCAAGACTTTATTACATTATTTTGTTTACCTCATAAGTTGTATGATAAACCCTTAGAATAACAACCTTGATGGGCATTCAGATATCATAGTGGTCATTAGAGCCTGATTGATTAGAAGGGAGGGGATTGCGTGCAGTTGACTTATGAAAGACGTGACATTTGACAGCAGCTTTGTCTAGATCTAATAGGCTGTATTTGTATGTGACTATATGTAATTAGGACCGATGCAATTTGTTCTAATCACGACAGTGTTCAAGAATTTAAATTCTTAACAGTAATAAATTTGAGTTCATGAAATTCTTGAAACTACCCCTAAGAAACTAAATTTCGGTAGATCCTGCACAAGTTAAAACAATTTATATTATATACCTAAAGGTTAAGTATGACCTTATCGGTCTGTGACATGGTTACATCTTTTGATATTCATGAACTAATAATAAACTCTCCCTAGATCCCTTTACATAGATAAGTATATATTTGCCTCTTGAGATAGACCCAATGTGCTTTTAAATATGTGAGTTCTGAAATTGCCTTATGTTTTCTCTAGAGGTCGGAATTATAAGAAGGCGTTACGAAATTACTAACTGGTAATCATAATATGTAACTTAAGACCTAAAATTATTGCATAGGTTTTATTTTAACATCATGTCCATTCTTATGACTTTAATAATTTTAGAAAAATATAATTAATACAAAACTTAAATTCATTTTTAATCCCTTCATTACCATACTTTCCTTATCTTCTCTGCGGAAGAAATTCAACAGGCTTTTTCTGGTAACCCTAAACATATCAGATTTTATACACAGTTAAATTTGCTCATATTTATTGATTCGGTAAACTGTTTGACCTTCGGTACGGCGGATAAAATTTTACCGTAAGTATCTCCCGTGCTTCATCATGCGTGTAAGTAAGAGCCGTAGACGCGTGTATTAGCCGGGTCCAGATTTAGAAGCTGTACCATAATTATACTATAACTATATGTAACTTATTAATTGTTCAATGAGTTAATGAGTCTTCCAATCGAGCCCAAAATTTTGCAAGCATCATTAGTCTAGCCTTTGCCCAACTATGTTGGGGTCGGCTTCCAAACTAACAGGATGCTGTTAGTAGGTAGGAGTTAAGGACCAGTGTTTTGCCCGTTATCTGGGCAACGCGATACCCCTTTGCAAGACTTGTTGTCAGACTAAACTGAGCTTGGCTAAATTGAGCCTGAAATTTTGGAAGCAAAAAATAAAAAAGTTAAACGAGTTGGGGGAAAATAATATTCCCATTTTAAGATATTCTTTATTTAGCCATGGATTTTTCATTGCAAAGTAAAAGCAACATTTACATATCTACATTCTGTTCAGTACTCTTTGTATATTGCTCTGCGAAATTAAAACAAACCAGGAATTAATATAGATTTAAGACTAACTGCTTAACGTTAGTAATTATAACCAGAAGTATGACTGCTTTTCAAATCTTGAAGGTAACATTTAGATAGGTATGCATACTCTATTACTTATGAACCTTTGTATTTTGCAAGCAACAAGAAGAAAAAGTGATGTACTCTCAATAAAATATAGCAATATCTTAGTTATTTAGTGCAATTATCTAAGTTTAATATTGAAATTCTAACCAGACGGCTACCTGTATATCTAATCTGTATTTTTTTCAAGACTTGTACATGATATCCTAGTATTAAAATTATAACCGGGTATCCACTTTATTATTGAGTAAAATATCAATATTGATTTTAACAATATGGATAATCAAACCTACTTTAATTGTGATATAATTAAGTAATAACATTATGTTTAGACAGGTAAACATGTTTGCTATCTCAGAAGAAATAATCCAATTGGTTGAATCCAATGCCAAGAAAACAAATTATATCTGATTTCAACCTTTGGTAAATAGATTTGATGGGAGATAACTATATTATTATTATGAAATTAATGATTATTTTGTTCTTACAACCTACATTGAAAAATTAGTTACCAAGGGGTACCTTCATAAAATTCCATGGCTAGTAGATACTCTATTCGTATATTCTCTTTACGTCTTAAAGGATATTTATTTATTTACAATTTTACAGAGTTAAATATTTACAGTATAAAAAAAATTGTATATAGCAAATTCGTATATTGATCTAATTCGCATAATTTGCGTTTCATGTTTCATTTGTGTAGCTATTCTTGTTCGCTGATAAAGGTTCCCCTTTATAATTTATGCTTAAGAAACGTTTTTTATGAGTTGTTGGTCCGACCACAGCTAAAGCTAATTAGCTTATAATATCCATATATACTGAGCTACCTTCGCGTAAAATACGGCAATTTTGTACTTGAATACATTTTCAAGACGAGGTTTCCAAGCTCATTTTATTCTTTGTGAGTTGGATATTACAAGTTAAATGTCCATTCTAAATCACTAACGAATATTTATTTATTTCATAATAGGTCAGGGTATGGTTAGCTTAGTTTCTTTATTTTAAACTTAATTCGTTTTTCTGTCCATAAATTTACATTTGATTAGCTAAACAGTGTAGGAATAATGTAATTTTGCAAAAATGTGTTTATGCTGTCGAGTTGATCTTACTCGAAAACAAAGGTAAACATGCAAAATATGTAAGAAATAAAATAAAAACAAGATATTTTAACTAAGGCAGCAGCTTGCACAGATTCCTCAAAAAAAGCGGTCAGCCCGCGCTATATATGAATGTACTTGTGCCGCTAAGTAATGACGCCCATTTGTTTTACGTTTCCCACTGTCAGCCTCTAGTTCCTGCGCCAGCCTATATTACTTCAAATGTACTTGAACGCCGAAATGAAATGTAAATTGTAGCATAGCGATGCTTAATTATCACCATTTAGAACTTTACTTCTCTTGGTCATTGAACTGATAGGACCGCCTCCCTAGTGGAACCTCTTGATAGCTTAGAAATCTTTACCGGAGAAATATAAAAAGTTCTCTAAATTAGATCTGCCTTTGTTATTTAGGGACTTGGTATTGTGTACGATACATAACCTTTAAGAGATAGTTTAGTAACATGAAAATTCACAAAGACCCCGTTGTATTTTCATTTTCCCTTTTAACATTTCCTTTTTTGTACTATTAAAAAAAGGTTTTTCCAAGGTAAGTACTTGAACAAATTCTGTGAACTTGCCTAGTACGTTGAGGGATTATCTTTAAGCTGCCGGTTTTGTTATCCTTTTAACTCTGTTTGTTTTATAGGAAATCCTTTTTCCCGGTAGTACCATTTAATTGGGTTTATGGATGGTAATCCATAAATCCAATAAATACCTATCAACCGTCTACAAATCTTTTTAGAGAAGCTTCAAAAACATTTGAGTCGGCCATTTCAAAAGAGTTACTGTGGGTATCTATCTATCACGCTGAAGCGATTCCTGGAAAGTGGTAAATATACCTGTAAAAACTAAGCACGAAGTATTATTATTACGTGTTTAAGGGACCACTTACCGCTTTTTAAAATACCTTTTTCGTGCTTGGATATGAACAAGGCTTTTCAAGAAAGCAAAAGAACAGTACTGAAAAATTAATAAGGTCACCATACCGTACATAAGTTACATAAACTTATCAAAATTTGTATAAGACCTAAACTTTTGGAGTATACCTTTGTTTCCTTGTTCAAAATTTAGTACTATAAAATTTATCTTATGTTAAAGTATGCCCGAGAGTATCGAAAGTACCAAACCATATTGAAATTTTATTTGTCGATTTATATTACTCAATTCACAGTCGATTTTAACTTAAAGGAAAATGATTTCTTAAGCTTTATATGTAAGAATTGATTAAGCATATAAGAACATGGAATGAAACGAACCCAGCCATGTAAATTCCAAATTGATACCAATTGAAATTTCTTTGCAAGTATATGTATTTGCTAATTTTGGACATTGTAGCTTACGGCGGAATAACGACGTCTTTGGAAATGTCAAAAATCCTTAGTAAAGGCGGCCTAGACATATTCGGCATATATAGATAGATAATGTAGATATGTCGAATGACAGGCCAGAAAATACATGAATGTTTTGATCAAAGTGAATGTCCAGTCAAGACAGCCTATGATTACTTCTTTTTTGTTGTTGCGGCTTACAAAGGTAAAGATTGTAACCCACCCGTAGGGCGCGCCATAGTGATAGGTATGTAGAATTCTCACCGACAGAAAGCTACCCTGTATTATGTGAATGCAAAACTCTAAAACACAATAAACTTTTATATTTTTACATAAACGATTGAGCGCAGCCAAAGTACCAATGTGACGTTTTCCAATTACTGATTAACGTTCAAGAAAAACATGAGAAAAATCTGGATTCCAAATATTAGAATCTGTTTCATGACCTAGCGAGGTAATCAATGTTTGAGTTTCCTTATAGGGAAGGTTTGAACCTCAAACCTAAAACCGTAAGAGGTCTTTTCTCAGAAGGACATATTTTATAAGCTAGTATGCATACTTTTATATTATTAATTATTTTTATATTATATTATTAATGTACCTATTGATATTATTTTTAGTACTTATACCTACTATCATCTTTATTATGCCTTAAGAATGAAATAAATAGAAACCGTAAAGTTACAGGGTCACTTTTTATCGCAGTTTATTACGGTGTAGCTTGTAATTAAAGCCTTCTTTAATGTGTGTAATAGGACTATTAAAATATGGTGCCAGTTGGAGCACTTGTATGACCTAGATTCAAGAAACAAAAAAAAACCGAGCCGTTAGTCAGGCGCACTTCAAAAATACTATAAAATAAAATCTTTTCAACTATGAAAAAAAATAACGGGTGTCCTATATTTTACCATACCAGAAGAACCGTAATTCTTTATTAAATTATTTTACGTAGGTTAAAGCTCGTTGGCCATTAGTATTATAAACAAATTATCGACCAAGTTTTGTAGTGTCAATCAATCGCTTTGCAGCTGTTATCTGTCACACTCCACACTATCTATCCTGATCAAAGCACTCGAGTGATAATTACTGGTAATATTTTATACTTCGTCACTCCAAGGTCATTCCTGCCATTGTATGGAACGTATGAGCATTCTGCACTAGATTAGAAATAATCATTTATCAATGTCCGTAGTGATAGTTTACTATGGTAAATTGAGCATTATGGGATGGTCATTAGTATTACACGATATATTTACATGATCAATTATAGCGGAAAAGAAGATTATGCTCTTACTTCTACAAACGCCACTTCAAATGAAGGCTCGTAGTTGGAATCTCGTCTGTATCCTTTGCGAGACGAAAATATTCCGATGAGAATTGTCACGATCCAAGACTATTCCCGCTTGTTGCAGACCCACAATTTCAAAACTAACTTGTTAAATTTTCTTTCAGGTAAGTCAGCGAACTCTTCGAAGTGGAGTCCTCCACCTAACGTCCAAACCGGTTATTTTCTCGGCAAGTACACATATTATTATTGATATTGATATTAGCTACCCATGTCAAAGTTAAATGCACATAGGCCTGGTAATAAACACATAGGTGACTATTAAAAGTTGTCGACGAAAAGAAAAAACGTGCAATGCCAATAAGATACATAAATCCACATTTGCTAAAACAATATGGCTACTCAACATTTTTTTTACCTTACCTGTTCCTTATAACCTCTATTTTATATCTTATTTTTTTGTAAAAATTTCAACTTTTTAGCTATCACGTTCTTCAAGGTACAGATTGGTGGCACACGTAGTAGGCTATATTAATAGAGATTTTCGTTTTTACCATTTGTGTGCGGAATTAAAAAACAATCAGAAAACTTAAACCGCACGTTTTTAATTGCACAACTTATTGCTCATTTCTCCATTACTGATATAACACTCAAAACCTTTTAAATATTAATAATACATACTGAACGAATGTATTAGAATTGAACTATTAATCCCTGATGGATTAAATAAACAATTCACGTAAGTGAACTACGTCTTTATATCGTGAATTAACTCTGTTAGCCTTTTGTTTTTAAATTAAGCCTCCAGCAGTGAACAAAGAGCATTATGGCTGCGTATTTATATTTTATTCAGAGATATCAATTATTTTCCTTGCAGGGAATAAAACCAGCTTCTCAGAAACTATTATACCGTTTGATAGGTTGTACCTTCGGATCAATTATTTATTAAAATATTGCTAGGTAAAACTTTTGTAATGTAGAGAAACCTTTAATAGTTAATTTAATGGGTGAAACCTTTATTAACCGTACTTTATTTTCACCGATTAATTAAATACCATTAAAACGAGGTTAGACAGTTAGATAAAAGAGTGTTAAAACAGGATGTTTTTATCTGAAAATAAGATATGTAATATCTACATAATGTAATTATCTAATATGACCAATAGATAACTAACTGTGAAGTTCATGCCTTGCTTGTGGACTCGGATTATATTCGAGAGTTGACACCCCTAAATTAGTATAATTCAGAATTGCAATTTTTTTATTCAGTAAGCGTTTTGTGAGGATACCACAGGATTTGTTCCCCGCGTAGCACCAGCGTTTGCGTGATCCTCGCATGCTTGTCCTGAGTCTGGGTGTATTTGTGCATGTGACTTGAATGTTTGTGAAAGCCCCCGCTACACAAGGATTAATTCCCTAGTGAGGGGGCCGTTTCTTTTTTAAACACAGAAAAAATCCGATTTATTAAAAGCTAGTATTTTTCTTTACAACGTGTCAAATGTATTTTGTTACGAATAACATAGCAAACTACTCATAGAGTTTTGATATTGTAGAGTTGTTTTAAATATTTATTTTTTACCAACTTCTTTTACTGACCGTACTTTAGAAACATCGTCACTAAGCCGACAATTGTCACGCGAACCTTTTTTTTGAACACCTGCTAAGAAAAGAATATTATTTTACTTTTACAAGTCTTGGGAAATTTTCATGTCTATTTTTATTTTTAAGGTTCTGCGCCCGGAGAGTAATAAGGAGACACTATAACTAAGACTTCGCTCTTGCTCCGTTAGTCATCAGGCTTCATCTCATGAACTGTGATAGACAGTTTAGATTTTCGGGGGATTAATTAGGTATTTGTAATAAATGGAACACATACTGAAAATAGGAAAATTAAGGGAAAAATTGGATCATGTTGTGTGTGTGACCATATATTGTTGTAAATATTTTTTTTTGCCATTTGCATATGATTTTATGGAAGCTTTCGAAATTGTGATAGGTGTTTGTGATGACTTTATTATTTCTTGAAACGGACATTAATTTATTCATCAAATAGACACGCAATTTAAAGTAATCCGGATTATTTCGTGTCACGTTCTGTTGTAATATTGTGTCATGTTCTGGCTTAAAAATTACAAATTATACTTAAAGTTTCCCTAATATGATTTTGCGGAATAACTTATAATGGATACTTACCGTTCAGTTCTCCTAAAAGTTGTCCACGATTGACTCTCTTTAGCGAAAAATATGGTATATGATATATACGTAGATTTGCCACACTCCGAATAGTTTTCTAAAATAGCTTAAAACGGCAAAGTTACAGATGAAATAGGTAACAACCGTAGTCTAGCGAAGTTCCAGGAGACAGTTTCAAGACGAAGGCAGCCTTGTGTCTCCTATAGGCGTCCATTAAAAGAAACCATTAAACAGGGATCACGTTACACTCTGTTACAACATAATAAAACGTGACGTAATGAGTACCTATGATATTCATGTTGGCGCAACAGACTAATGCTTTTAGATGAGACATAGGTATTGTCTAGATAATGACACCCACTATCTACTTAGCGTTCACCTTCACTCATTGTATTCAGTGACCCAAGACAGCGGCTGAGTAGCTCTAAATATTGACAGCCATTGTTATGGTATTAACGTGTAACGTGTGGTTGGTCATCTATAGGTAATATTGAAGAAAGTCACCAAAGGTAGTGGACATAGAGTTTCTCAAATCTTATAACTTGGTTAATTAATGTAGATAGGTATCTGAACGATAACTAAGTAAATGATAAAAGTTAAAAAGACTTGATTTCAACCAAAAAGCCAACCATATTGAAAGTACTTGCAGCATAGGTTCGAAACATTCCTGAAAATAGCAACCAAACTTATTGGTTTACATATTGCCTACGAATGTATACGAGATACTACAAAATTTGTAAAATACAGATGTTTTTTAATGAAAATTTCCATAAAGTAAGGCCGTAAGTATGCGCGTTGATGCAGCAAAAATTGTTTGCTTTACATTTTAACGGGAATGCGTACGGTAATTGCTGTGAAAACAGTCAGGTCAGATGCCATATCAATTAAAACATTAAAACGTAATTTATATCGACAGTTAATCAAAAATTCACGGTTGGACAAAAACTGAAGAACGATACTTAACAATATTATAAATAAAATGCCATTAAACATCGTTCGCAGCTGTTCAGTTGACTTATTCTTTAATTGGTCTCCGGCTACACTGACATTTGAGACGCAAACATATTGAAATGTAACCTATTGGTATTACTTGTTTACTTTATCAAGTTACATACATCTTATTTAGGTTAGTTTCGATATAAAACATTTATTTTCCTTTAAGGCACAGCCAATCATGTTTCCTTGTAATGTGATAGATACATATTATTTTGCGTTTTAGATAAAAAGGCGCTACCAAATATTTGAATATCGTTGAGGGAAAATCAACTTACCCTTTATTCATGAAAAATCGGTGACCTTAAGAATTACCTTAGCTTTTGTTAAATTATGAGTAAGAATAATACTACTTCAAGATTACTTTAGGATATATCAACCTTATTTATTTGCGTTTATTCTGCATTTATTAATTTTCGAGATTGGTATTGAGAATTTGAACCTTGGAAAAAAGGTAAAGGAAGACAGGATTAGGTTGTAAATCATTATAGCACTATAGGAAAAACACTTCAATCTTGTTGATTATCTTTGTGTTACCTACAAATCGAATTGAGAAGCCGCAAATAATATAATCTCATAACAAAATATACAACCTCATACAATTATGAAAAGAAAATGTAGGACGCGAATATTATAATATAATTTTACTATAGGCCCCACATTTGCCCGCAATCCTTATGAATAGAATATGTTTATCCTATTTAAGCAGGTCTCGGTACCGCCTCGCCGTAATTTGTAGGCGTAGACCGTGTACCCGAAACAAAATGCATTAATTTAACTTTGTACTTGTTTGTGTTTGACTTATTACTAACTTTAAGAGCCTTGGATTATTAAACATTTGCGGTCACTGTACTACTAATAACTCAATAATATTGCGTATTATATAAAACTAAATAAGATTAAAAAATTTAACGAACGTCTTTCTGTAGTAGAACAGATTGCCTTAAAATAGTTATCTTGAAGCATGCAATGTAGGTTAGAGATCGCGACTGTGGCAGCTGGGTCTTCACTCTCCCCACATAAATTATTTAGGCATCACATCAGAGTACCTTGAGGTTTCAATTCAGACTGCTTTCATAAGTCGCTATCGTTTTCTAAAACACACTTTTTCTTTCTTTTCTGAAATGTTAGCCACAAATCAAAAAATTATTCCTTTATTCTCAATAACAACTTTCAATCACTCCTTTGTTTTATTGGCATAAATTAAACCTTAATTGTTGAGGCACATTGCCTCTTCTCTTGAAAATCGCTGACTTATCGGCTCGGGGTAGCCTTGAGCTTTAATTATAAACTTGGGTCGTTTAAGGCGACTTTGTTGTATAGAAAATAACAGCGGGTTGAAAGGCACCATAACGATAGGTAAATATAGTTGACGTGGTTACGGTTAACAGCAAATAAAATCGGCCGATTGCACATAATAACTCACCAAATAGTGAACTTACGATACCAAATCATTACATATTCCACGCGAAACGTTGTTGACGAACGAACAGACTAAAGTTACTCTGTTTCATATCCATAGGTGGTTTATTGAAACGTGTTTGTTTCCGCCCCGAGCTATTATATTTGCGCGATATAGTAACATCACTGATTATCGACCCACGCTCACTCCTCGCACCCCTCGCTACCAGACATTTTTGAATTTATACCGTTTGAATACTTACTGTTTCCGGATGTTTCCTCTTTACTTAGATAAATAATTCGGAATTATTATTTTCCCTAACGTTTAGACATTATTCAACAAGAATAAAATTCTAAGTCGTGTATTTTATATTATTTGTTCAACTTTTTTTATTCGAAACGATTCGCTTTACAGTTACACAGTTGCAAAAATCGAAAGCCTAAACACAAATCGAACCGTTAGTCGTTAAAAAGAATCATCTTAATCATTTAATTTTCTTTTGTACCTTTTAGTTTTTGTTGAGTATCAGAGCTTACCGACGAACATTTTCTAACAAGATCTCGAGGGATTAATGCCTCACTACAGTTTATACTAATTATAAGATTATGTTACTTTATAATTGCTGGTAAATTGGTTCTCAACTTTCGTTTCACTTAAACAACAGACGCACTACGTTGCAAGCGAAGGCTCATGGCAGCATCTCAATTATTAAATATCCCCGGGTTAAATCACTTGCCAACTGCAAATTCACGATGGAATTTCCGCTGCAAATTCCACGATGTCTTTTACAGCTAAATGTATAGAGAAGATTTGATCATAACACATCGGACGTATTCCACGTTTCCAATTTCTAAAATCATATTTCCGAACATGGTGTAGTTCCTGCCTTGCCATTTTACATACCATGGTGTATACTAACATTGTAAATCGAGTTATAAAAGTGTTAAATAGTTAGCTTAATGTGTAACATAATATATTGTGAATAAATAAATATGTTAAGAGATAAATACAAGAGTAGGACGCTCTTAAGGAATAGAAATTAAACAAAAGCTGTTGTTGGTAACGATCTTCTTGGAGCGAAATATTTCACCTCAAAAACCGAAATACCTCCGCATTTCATATAAGTTTATTTTAAAACTTAGCTTTCGCAATTGAATCCATTTCATTGGTTAATGTGTATTCAATTTGCTGCAAAAGTATTGTTTTCTTTATTTTGCATTATTTAAACAGTAAATATAGATTTCTTACCTTTTTAATTTGGTTGATGTAAGAAACATCAATTTTAATAAAGTAAAATATAAGTAGGTACCTAGTAAAATAAAGAGATAATTACAAAGTTCATGAAACCCTAAATAACTCAATTTTTTGAGCATTCGTGTAATTAACAGACTTTATTTCTGACCGTGACAAACAATACATTCTAGGTATTGATGAGATCAATGTTAAGTAGAAATACCTTATTAACGTTTATTTGCCGAAGATACAAAGCAAGCAGATAAGACGTAAAAGTTTTTCCGATAACTAATTCAATTAGAGGATATAATGTTCATTGTTGTGCATCGAAGTGATCTTTAAGTCGCTGGCATTTTTCCTATTGTGACTCAGACAAAGTTCTAATTGGCTCTGTGTAGTACGTAGCTATATTGCCTAGCTAGGTATCTGCTCCGATAGTTTTTCCTTCCAATTATTCGATATTACTACTGATATAGGGGTAAATAGCTCAAACTATCATCAATTATCATACATTAATCAAAATCAATTTTAATATCAATCACAGTCACCATCAAAGTAATAAAAGTTTTATTAACATTTGTAAACACAACGATAATTATCCATATAATGCGAGGCCATTCAGGGCAAGGTTGTAAATATTTTTAATTATATAGTGTTTTTTTTTCATCGATAGCCGATTCGTTTTATTGTTTTTATAAACTGTTTAAAAATCTAAGCTGGGTAATTTAGGGCTTAATTTTAGTATAAACTGAAGTTTAAACTAATAAAAATATTAGCATTCTTACGATGAAATCTCACTTACCTACTGCTTAGTCTCTCTCGGTAGGTTTGCAAAGCAAAATTTTAAAATATAAAAAAGCACCCAGGTTCATCCGAAACGTTTTTAAGTTTTTCTTTTATTACATTTGTAGCCTCGGAAAGCTAACTAATACGTTGGCAGCGATGCGTTTGACGTTGACTTGTTTGCGTAGCTATCGGCAAAAACAGCGTGCCCAACGTTTGGCAAAGTGCGATTGACCACACGGGGAAATACAGACATGTAGGTATGTAAATATCGTTAGGAGGATTCAGTGTTCTATTTGCCCTCTTCATACGTTTTTAAATAACTGCAACAAACGGTCCGGCTCAAAGAGATGCTCTTCTTTGCTTTCTTATTTTATATGGAAAACCGGTAAAGTTTAATATTCTTGTTTGACTACAAAATTGTTTGCTTCAGTATCAGGTTCGCGCAGCCACATAGGTATTAAAGTTATGTTCTATATTGGAAAGATACATTGATATACCAACCTGAGTTACCCATAACACGTTCCATCAAAATAAAGTCAGCACAAAAGGAATGGAATGAAATTAACAGATACATGACTAACGAATTTGAATGGAGCTCGAATAAAATACGAAAGATAAACAGGATTAACAACCTATTTTGCTAAGGTTGGGGAGAAGTAATTGATGCTGAAACGTCCATTAAAACTGCTTCATTGCCTTAAAAAATTAGCGTCATTCTGTCGGAAGGGTGAAAACCCTATTAAGTTAATCCCCAATGCCAAAACTTATGGAGCTCTCTACATATCTTTATATAGATATGTATGCATGTAATCACACTGTCTATATAGTGGTAGGTCGTTGGATCCAGTTGGAACGAGACAGGTAGCTTTATTTTACCGGAAACCAGGCAGACAGGGGTAATGAGCTCCTAATATTTCTAGCACTGTTATTGAATAAGAAAATCGTTATTTTCTTTTAACATTGAGTTGACAAAATCTGTAAATCATTTTACCTGAATGATATCAGTCAACTCGGACTATTAGCCGAAATTGAGTTATTCAAGTTGCATTAGTGCATGCCTCGCATTAGAAGCTACAGCTTCGTGATAGTTGAAATTGAATTAGTACATTGCCAGATACATACCTATGCGGAGCTCGTAGGCAGATACTCTAATACACCCTTAGCCCTAATTAAGTAATAATCAACGGCGTAATTTGCTTTCGATTGTTAAATGTTTTGAATGCAGCACTCCATACAGTTGGTATTTTCGGAAGGAATATCGCATTATACAATGTTAATGACTTCTTTGTTCCCTGAACTCACTCAGAATACGTCTTGAGTCTCATTACAGTTACGTACTACGTGTTTACTTTTCAAACTGCATTTAGTTCTATTGTACGGGGTTTAAATTTTAAGCAGATTTCAGGCACTTTAGACATAATAGCCAACTATGGTTGAATATTAAAGGGAGACGAATCTGAAAAGTTACACAAAAGGTAACATCTGAATAGAACGGTAGAACAAAGACTATTATAAAATGGGACTACAAAGCTCTTTCGACATTTAAATTTAACATCTGTCTCGTGATTAATGTAACAGTTGCTTTAACTGTGATATTTTCCCAACTAGTGATACAAGTTGTTTAATAATACCGCAATACCTGAAAATTAAACTATTTAAATATTAAATGAAAATAATCTGTTCTAAGAATCCGTACAACCAATGCATTTCAGTCATTCGATAGCGTTCATTGCAAAACTTCTCGTCTAATACCTTCTAGTATTAACACATCTTATATTATTTTAACTCTAACACCGTGTTACGTGTATTTTACTAAGCTTAAACGTACATCTGTTTACACTTCTAATACTTTTAAGTTGTTTACTTTGTATTAAACGCTCCCATGTGCCCTTTACTAAAGAAAAGTTTTAAACAGATCAACTAAGAAAACTAAATGTTTATGATGCCTTAAACGAAATTGTACGAACACAGCAGAACATTGAGCTTTAAATTAACCGAGCACATCTTTATTACGTCATAAACATGACTAGTTAACAGCCAAGCGATCCTGTTACTGTCTACGTCAATCTCATATCTCCTTACTGTAGACGTCATCTGATGTTATGTTATAAAGCTTAAGTACGAACTTGACCATATGCAGGTAGATAACAACATTTTTATTAACAATAAGCAGTTAAGCAATCAGGATATTTTATTACAATCCAGGCCAAGTTTCAAGTTAATCTATAAGACTCGTTTGCTAGGCAGTCCGTAGATTTCGTAGGCAAACTAATAGCAGTCGAAAATCGATATCTCGTGAAACTTGGAGCGATACCCTGTCTATTGAAAGCTTTGCAGAGTTTACGGCTGTTATTATACCTATTATCTGCCACAAGTCTTTGTGTGCGTCCTACGTCACTCAGATCCCTAACAGTGACCGACATGACACTATCTTTTCCTTCACATTGTGTCCTCCATTATTAGGTTCTTACATTTATGCACGTAGCCTTATACATTGTTGCTCTTCCAAGTTTCGTTTGTTCCATTATATCCCTATCTTAATACAGATGTAAAACATTTTCGAGAACATTTTATTCCCGAAGTAGAGCTTGTTGAGTATTATTTTTAATCAGAATATACATGGGCTGACTAAGGCGACGTTCAGACCAATATAAAACGTAGCCGAGCCGCTATTGACAACTCTACTTTTTGTAGCTTATCTAGAATACGGCGCAGTAATTTTCCGGTTATTTTCACTAAGTAGCAGTGCAAAAAAGCTGCTCCGCGTGTAATTAGTTTACGCTCACTAAATGAATGTTCAGAAATCGAGTATTTATGATAGTATAAATTCATTGGTTGTGAATGTATTTTGAAAGAAATAAGTGACAATTACCCCGAAGTCTTCCAGACCTTTTGACCTCAAAGTGAGCGTCATTGAGAAGCTGAATCGATTTGCTTGTTAAATAAATAAATATTAAATCAGTGCGCATAAGTTATTATTTGTTCTTAAGATTTAACTGTTGACAATTGCTTGTCATTTTCGTGTTGTATCATCAATCATTTCAATATTATTTTTTAACTCTTATTCCATGTTACTGTAGACGACCTATTTTAAAAAGTTATTTTATAAGCTGCATTACTTTTTTTCCTTTTTAAAAATATTTCAGATAAACAAGAGAAAAGTATATAATAAATAGTTATCTGTCGAAAATTTGCATACAGCGAATAAAAGTAGATATGACATAGTTGAAGTTGACAAATGTGAGATTTGTGAACAATTCACAAGGAAAAAAAATTACATCACTTCTATTTTGTACACAAACATACATTACTATAATATACATTGATCCGTACAAAATGCATCGAACCCACCCAGACAATAACGAATCCATTGACACCCTATTCATCATGCATACATAGACTGCTAAAAGCTGGCTGTTAAATATGGTGCGCTTCGTTTTAAAAGGTTGATAATTTGTAAAGCAAGCCGAGATTAATATGTGTTTTAAAACAGGTTTAACTCGCGATTTTTGTAAAACTTTTTCCTCGGAAATCAGTAATTCAGTATACGTGTGTTGCGCGTGTGTGAGTTCTACGTGTCGAGTTGAGTTGTACCTGTTGTGCTTTGTCTATTGACTGTCACGTTACGTAATATTTCTATTTTCCTTGTGTCTGCGACTCTTTGAATGCATACCATACCGTCCACGATTGTGTTTCGCGCCCTTTATATTCTTATTATGTAAAAGATAGGTGTGACAATATTTCGATACTGAAGTCTTTTGTTTTTCATTGTTCTTTGATCTATATAGTATAGCGAATTTCAGCGTTTTCGTAAAAGTGTCTACGATGGTACTGCTAAACCAAAAATATATATACATTTTTTTGTCAAGTGCAGGTGCATGTGGCATACACGACCATTATATTACATCGCTATTTCAAACAGATTTATTTGCACCCAAGATAACGGTTAAATTCTTCAAACATGTAAAATTCCACAGGAAATCTTTGAACGTTCGACACGCGATTAGGGAACTTTTACTCGAAGACTTGTATTTGGTTAAATATTCATGCAGTACAAAGCTCACGTTAGCGTGTTTACGAGTGCACCATTATAATTTCATGAACTTTCCTCGATGTGTAAACATGTATGCTCAATCAAGTGAACTATGACCGCTCAAGTGCTGTCGTTTTGTGCATCTACATTAGGCACTAACCACTATTGAAATACATGTTAATGCTTCTTCTAATGATAGTCTTATACTTTTTTATTTGTGAATCCATTCCTTTTTAAATAGACGCGTATTTTTATTCAACATTGTGATTTATACTTTGCAGAAAATGAACACTTTTGTACTTACGTGTTGCGAAATCATTACATCACAAGCTCCTTACCTTTTTAACTATAATGCAGTTTATCTTTGCCAATTTATGTTGTTCAGATGAAGTCAAAAATACGTATGTAATATTTTTATACCCGGTAGTCATCCCTACTTTGCAACTCATTTATGAATATTTATAAGTAAGCTTTACCACTTGCAAGAATATTATTTAACAAGTACCTACAGCTTCTTTTATATGAGAAAAGTGGAATTGAAAGCTTGTAACAAAGAATTTATTCACGGTTTGGTTTCCCGGTTTAGTTCAATCAATCGATTTTTTGCTTGACGTAAAAAAGTTGTTGCTGCGCTTTTTCAATTTTATTGAAAAATACCTACATAAAATGCAATACCTACTGTACGTTGTTTTATTTACGGCCAACGTACATTGAAATTTTTGTTCAATTTTACTTGTGGACGAGGTTTACAAATTTGTACTAACAAAGTTCTGCCATGCCATTTTCAGCGTTAGATCCGACAAATAAAATGTGTTGTTCTGCCTAATGATAGTTTTATAATTAATGAAATTTCTACGGTGTTAAGGGATGTATACGAGGGGTGATGCGTCACACCCAACACCCTGCAAGTGGACTAGAAGCAAAGAAATCTTTACAGTTCGTAGAAACAAACTCACTTGAAATGTAATTCATTGATGGTGCTACTACGATTGTGCCATTTTACACCAAGTATGATATAGATGCGTGTAAAAAAGTCAGCCTAGCCAGTCTAGCTAGTCTTTGGCTTAAAACCAGTTCAAACGGTTTCGATATTTTCAACTACTTTTGCACAATGTCGTAGAGTTGCGGGCTGAGTAACTTGATCTGCGAGTATGGAACTGCAAGTGGACCGGTTAGGAAAGGGGCACAGACTAGCGTAGCATTGTAGATAACTAGGTATAGCTTAATAATATCTGATGGAAATGCAGTACGCTTGTAGTTTATTTTTGTATGCTATCTGCTTTATACTTATGTATTATTTTATTGATAATAAAAATCGTCTTATATTTTATGGTACATTTTCGTATATTGCCCTCGGACGCAGGTTTCCTCTTGTTGTAGGCACTGTTATTCTTGTGCTAGTTATTGTTAGTTGCCAAGAAAGACATTCTAACACATTGAAAATAGACGTACCTAATGACGTATAGATTTACATTGCTAGGTATCCAGTATCTACTGCTATTTAATACGTTATGATTTATAACGTAGCTGTAGCTATCTTTAGAGTCAGCCGTGACTGACACTTGCTTACATACGTACTGTCAGAGGAGCATAATATATTACCATGTATTGGAATTGAAGAGTAGCTACCAAGATGAAACTCAGTATCTCGTCGTTTCATGTGGTTCGGCAAAGACACGTGTGAGCCTAAAACATAAACTTTATGAATTACATATACCTACATACCTATGCTAATCGGCTGTCAAGTAAATTGTATAGTGTATTAATTGAACTCACACGGCAGTGCAAAACATCGTGTCCTACTCGTTAATTCTCGGTGCTACTACGTTTATAAAAGATCGTTTAAATCCCAAACCAGTTTTCTAGTGATTTACCTGGTCTGGAACTAATACATTATCGTGTTTCTCTAATAACCTGGCTTAGCTTCATTAAAAAGTTACGAAGTGCTAGCTTGTATTACCTATTATAACTTAAATAGTTTCGTCCGGCTGTTTCTTTTCCGGTATCCGTCTTGTACTCTTAAGATGTTGGTTATTGGTGTTAATGTTTTTATTTTTTTATATCGACTAATTATATTCCTCATCAGGTTGCCTCTTTGATTCCTTGTTAATCGAAGTCGTGGTGAGTATAAGAAGCAGCGGAAATCGATATGCAAAGTAGGTTGGTTAGCAATGTGGTGTGGAGGTCGCAGGCTATGCGTGCCTATGATCGATGGTATTGCGTGCGTCTTGAGCGTGGTGAGGTCGCGCTTAGGGCCCGCACTCGACGGCTCGCGCTCCGTGCGACCCTCATCCAGCACCGGTAGAGCCCCGCGACGTGGCTTCTCTTTGTTCTACACCGCCCGTCGATGCCACCGTTGCCTCCACCGCCTCCGTCGTCGGATCGCGACGCCGCGCCTACCTCTTATTGCGCATGCTCACCGCGATTCTCATGCGTCCCTGCTACGTCACTATGTAAAATGAGTGATTAAAAGTTGGCTTATACTGAATTAATACATCTACCCAGCCGAAACAGAGAGTGTTGCGACCCTCCGTTTAGTGATGACATCGCCCCTGTAGTCGCCAATGCTGTAGCTGCTCGGTGGTCCCGCCGTCGTTAGTTGGGAACTTGAAAGGGAGCGCGCGGCAGCGCCAGTATCGATCTGAGCGTTTCGTGTGCCCGCTCGTGCACGACGCGACGTTCTCTCGGGATATTCGTCCAGTGGTCGCCGTCGGCGCCGGCCTTGCTGCACTGTTTACGCGCTGTGTATATTTATTTCATCCGCGCGATCATGCTCACCGGAGCTAATTGATAACGTGACACACGCATCCGCGAGAACACCTCCCAGTTACACTGCGAGTTCTGCGAGTTCTGCGAGTTCTACGAGTTCTGCGAGTCTGCTAACTCATTTGACTAATTCGAGTACAGCGAAACTTTTGGTAAGTCTAGTAGTAAGCTTTCGGCTTTATATTTCTTGAATTTTGAGTTAAAGCGAATGTAAAAGAAACTTGAAAGACCGCTTAGTTTGTAGAGATTTTAGATGTATTTTTGTTTCAGTTCTATCGTCCTACGTATATGAGCTCTGTTTAAAGTGTGTTCAAATATTTCTATTGAGTGTTTTAGCTAGCCATCTGGTTTATATTCTAAAGTTAGATTGTAAAATCGTAAACCACAGGGAATCATCGGTACATAGGTATTAGTAAGGCGAGCGGTTTGCTAAACAAAATCCGGCCATCTCGACCATCATGTAGTTTTCTATCAAATTCTTTGAACGTGGTAGAAATTTATAAATACGCCTGTTATAGAGTAATTGTAGAAAAGTACGTAGTTATCAAGCAATGTACATATTTCTCATTCATACTGCGCATGTCTTTTGAATTTATTTGTCGTGTATATCTGTACCTATCTACAATAGAATTCCTAAAATCGGTAACTTGAGTTTCTCAACAATAGCTACTTGCTTCTCTGAAATCTGAAATTGAGAATCTTACAACGAATTAGGATCAATACTCTTGAGTAGAATATTCTTACATAGTGTAGTATATGCATTATAGTATTTCTTTAAGAGCTCCCTGTACCCACATGAAAACTCGTTACCCGCAGTGGGGTTTGTGATGTTTGGCGACATTGTAAAAGCGAGAGCGAATGAGGGGGATAACGAACAGTGAAATAATTGGCATTGAAACTTATTGTTAGGCACAGGTCCGATGCTGAACCCTTTTGAAGCTCCAAAAATGACCGCCGAAATATAAATGCATTACCTTTTACACCCCTAGTACTACTTAATTTGAATTTCCTTCTCTTTTGCATGTTTTTTTAGGGTTCGTACTGCAGAAGGCGGTTCTTCGAGGAGCACTTCGTTGTCTGCCTGTCCATAGCTTTTATCTCAAGCCGCATGGTCATAAATCTGCCTAGCCTTTTCCCTAGCCATTTTATTGTCGCCGTATATGTCACTGGCTTCAGCTGAGTACAGTATTTTACTTTTTGGGTTACCAATTTATATTTGCTGTCACGAAGTTTACCATCTCATTCCCTGATGTATCAGAAACTATTTTTACAACGACAAAGTTGAACTTGCTTTTGGAAAATTACTCCGCAGTCGGCTAAAATTGTACGGAACTTTCGACGCGCAAGCCAGACTCGCACAAATTCGGATTTTATAGCATAGATAGTACATTTCAATATTTGCAAACTATATTACTACCTACCATGACAATATGAGCCGAGTTGCGCATGCGTCATTGACGCTATAAAAAAACTATAAACTACGTCAAAATTGTCTCGTGCGCGGTATGCTGTACATACACAAATATTTTATGGTGAAAACAGTGCATATATATGTTGATCTATTCCACGTTTATTGATAACCTTAATTTAATTTCAACTACTTGACACATTCGATATCTTTCATAGGCTGCCTTTGGCATTCACAATACATCGTTACCTAGATATACTTAGGAGTAGTAAGGACCAATGATTAAATAAACTTCATTCAAGATCGCCACTAACTCTTATTCAATCTCTGTCCGACTCCTTAAGGTGTAGTAGTGATAGATAGACATTTAAGGTGTGTTTAAGTTGCGCCTTAATATTCTAATCTTCTGAAACGGAAACTAAATAAATTTCGAGACGATAAATTTGTCTGTAATATACGATACCTCTTACACTATTTGAGACAAGTGATATGCTGTACATTCACAACTTATCGGCGACTAAAAACTGATTAATTGTACTGGTCATAAACAATCTAAAAACATTTTAATAGATAGCATTTCTTATTCTTTGCCTAATAACTATGTGCACACTGTCAGACACTCTACTGACGAAGTATGACATTCACTTAAGATGTTTGTTTGAGTTTACAATAGGAAACTATTATCTAAAAGAATATGGTGCAGCGACCGAATTCTAACGATAAGATAGCAGATATTTAAATGTTGTTGTCTCATATTTTATTTAAGATATTAGTAGAGACAACATAGACTGACTCACAGTATGATTTCAAACCGTTGTGTAGCAACACCTTTATTAGAAAGATAGATAGAATATTCTTCATTGCACGCCACATTAATACAGGATTGGATACAAATAAATAGTTACATGGTGCCACAATGGGCGGTCTTATCGCTAAGAGCGATAGATGAACTAGGTTCTGAAGGAGCAACATTTGTGCAGGTAGTCCTTTGATATCTTATTTACCCGTATAATCTAATAAATAAACGCAGAATCACATAATTAAATTCGTGAACTAGTCTCGAACGAAATATCGTGTTTAGAATTCACCAACAACATTTCATCGCTCAATATTAGTAAAATAACCAACAAAGGCCGTACAAATAGCACAAGTCCGTATCGTTCGCGTCTAACTAGTAAACACGGATAATTGCGTGAAAACCACATGCTCTGCAAATCACAAGACCGCTTATTAAACTATTAAAAATAATGTATCAGTCGTCAGCTTTATCATTTATTCATTGACTTGCCGCGTCGAAACCCGTGGATGGGTGACCATCTGTTATCATTCCGACACACAGTAGACACCCTCCTTGCTTTAAAAAGTATGTCTAGCCGTATTCCTTGTATTCCGGACTACAATTACGTCAAACGTTCTTAGAGGTGGTAAAGGTTTTTCAACCTTGGTCGATTCTGAGTATGTGACTGTATTACTTCGATAGTATTTTCTTCCATATATTGCCTTGACCGTGTAAAAATTTGAAGTACGTATGATTATCATGGAGTAGGTGCTAAAATACTTTCTCAATTATGAAAAACCCACCGGTACTGAAGTTATCTCTTCCGAGACCATGTAGAAGGTTGATATAGAATATTAGTGTTTCGTTGAACGACCTGAGCACGAAGGCCTGATACGACTGATTTTGAAAAAAAAAACACAAACAATAGCTACACAGGACAGCTACAGCATAACTAGCTATTATTCAATAACTCGTTGTTTTCGCTTTGCCATAGTCGAGGAAAAATGCGAATGATTGAGCACACTCAATTCCCTGGGCTTGTATCAAATCGAAAAGTGCTCAATCAATTAAAATAGAATGTTCTGGTAAATTAAAGTTGATGAATGATCTGTTTAAGAGCTAAATGATATGTTGCTTTCTTTGTTTTCGAATTCCAGAGAATAAATCGTTGCAATCGCTAGAATACAATTTTCCCAATAAACACTTTCTCTAATGCATAGCTGTTTTATTCCGATACAAAAGAAAATGCCCAGGATATGCACAGCAATAAATTTATAACAATAAATGCGGGACGTGACACGTCCGCAGCGTAGCCAACAGTAATTAACTGGGAATAAAACAGTAAAGGCTTTGGAAACAATTTCTTTTAAAATGCCGTTGGACTAGAGCAGCGTGAAAGTTAATTATTAAGCATGTTATGCCTGGTTATTGTATTTATGGTCGGAGCGGGGTGGGAATTCGATCGTTATTCATTATTTTTTAAGTTTGATCGTTATTCTGAGGTTCATAAAACATTTTGTATTTTTATAATAATGGAATCTTATTGATCGTACAACTTGTACAACGACTGATATTTTATCGATAAGCAGGTGCTGAAATAAAATGATTAGCTCTTTCCAAATAATTTTCAGTTAATTTGGCTATTAATTTTCTTTTTTTTAATTGGCAGGTTCAGAAAAAACACTTTTGTAGATCACGTACTTTGTCTCATGACGTTTCAATCGTCAAACCTGCAATATACATATGTCTCAATGACAAACTTTACTTAACAGTAGGAAACGCTGCATGTTACATGGTGTTAAATTTTATTACCGTCTATTCCTGGCGGAATCCCTTTAGACATTTCCCAACAACGTTCGCCCGACACCCCTTGCTAAACGCTTAGCCTGGAGATAACAAGCGTCGCAACAAACTGCAGCACCAAGTTGTTGCTGCCGTTCGCTGTGTTCACATTATTCAGATGGTTCATACAATCTAGAAATTCTCGTGCTCATGCCATACTTATCCCTATTGCTGGTCACGTCTCAATCATTCCGTTCTTGACATCTTGAATAATCAAACTGACTCTCTTCTTAATTATACATCCCGCTTGACCTTTACCAATATGTCAGTATCGACACGAACATGAACTGTAGACGTAACAGTAACAAGGTTGCAAGTTAATTATCACCAATAAGGTTTTAAGTAGGTTTTAGAAACCGATTCTCATATCATTCTCCGACTTATTTAACAATATTTTAAGAGTTACTGCTGTCCGTAAATCGAATACTGATAACCGAAAACGTTACTCAACTTTGAATTTACCTTAAGCCATTGTATTTGCTACTCGAGCAAAGGTAGCGATAAACTTTAGATCGCCTAAAAGTTTGGTTTTCCTTGAGAATTAGGTAACTGGTGTGCTTGCTTTATCTTAGTCGAGAGTATAGGAGCATGTTAGTTTCATAGTTCGTAGTAACTGTTTTAATGAAGTTATGAGTACAACAGCATTCAACAACAGATTATAATTTCTTAACTCTTCCCCGATTTAATTAAATGCTCAGACTAACAGCCTTCCGAGACTTTACCCGCAACTTTCTCTTCTTCTTACTTATAAAAATATAAAATTTAATATTGAAGTACACAATAAAGATAATTAACTAAATGGCTAATTTGGTTAATTAGTGCGTGAAAGGGTTATAAATTCCTGTATCCATTCCCACGAACTTTGACATTTATAATATTACCTATAGCCACACATATTCCGTTACAGGATAAACACTCCAAAAAATAACAATTGTTTACCATTAAAATAACATCACAATAGCCGCTTTAATGTCTTGGTTATAAAAGCGTCGTGGCCGATAAAATATGAGTAGTAAAATCGTAACAATAACTAAAGAAACATGACTGAAATCATATTGCAATAAAAACTTAAAACGTCAAGATATATTTGTTGGATTTTTCAGCCAGTTCAAACGAGCCTACGCATTACTTCGATCTACTTAACGCCAAGCGACGCGTGCCTATGTGTACCTTTACGCGTCTCTTTGAGATTTGTGACGGCAGTTCTTGGATGCTAAAAATGTTGGCTATCAAAGATTCGTGTAACATTTCGTACATGAATGACTTGCATTAGTATACGAAGGGTTATGTAAATCTTTGTTTAGCAAATATATATATCATTTTTTATTCAATTCATTGCATACTTTCCATGTTTTTACTATTCTTTTGAAATACAATATCAAACGTAAATAATACCGATGTATTGTAACAGCAAATCCTATTGTCTGAGTGTTTAAATATCCTGATACAATGCACGACCACCCAATTAGTTGGAACGTGCATGAAATTCGACCCCTCTATGTGCATTGATTAAAAGCAGAGTAATATTGTGCAACACTAATCCTCGCTTTGAGCCTAAGGGGTGGTCACCACAAAGGGAAACACACCAGATGCAGTGTCAAAGTACTAACAGAGGCCTTTGAAATCAGATTTAATTACATACGTCACCAATACTATCTCCGTCTATTGTCCTTCTGTCTAGCTTGTCGAAGGGGATATTTGTATACCTATTGTTTGCTGTTAATGTACAGCTATATTGTTTTTAAAGTAGACATTGGTTATTAGGCAAACGTAATTTGTCTCACTGTCAATTTGTAGCCCAATGTTGCCCAAAAGTATTTATTAACTCTAAAGAAATGTGCCTCTAGTCGGCTGTAAAATATACTGTCTTTTTAACCCAACATTTTCAAGGCTTGAGAAAATATTCAACTGATATTGCCCTCTAGAGTCGTAACGTAAAAGCGTTCTTAATGTAAGCAAAGTACAATTTTTTTAAATATAATTTTCAATAAGTCTTGACGATTCGCATTGTCTCCGGAGAGGAGGTTTATGACCGTCATATTTCATTCGAGTAACCTATTCTTTATTTTGTCGTTTCACTCCATTTAGAATTTACGTAGTACTGGCTGAAGAAGAAAATGGGGTTCTAGGGTAACTATAGATTGAGTATTTTCTTTTCTCAAACAAAAAGAAGTGTTGGTTAGCTGGCACTCGATTCGCAGCGCTTTGTAGTGGATATATTGTGTAAGCGTTTTAAAAGTACCCGACATGCACTTACAGGTTGTAGCTATAGATGTAGCAGATTATATCCGCTACTTTAGACACTCTTTAGTCTTTCATAAAATTCGGAGGCTATTATTATATCCAGTAGTTATAATGGTACGTGTTTAAAAAATGTTTATTTGAGTGACCTACCATTATCATTAAAACAACTTATTTATGTACTCGGTACCTACATACTATATAGGACATTCAAAAACAAAGGGTTTCTCTCTCTCGTTAGCGTTTCATACAATGGCATGGCGGTACGTGACATTTTGTGACAGGTATACAAATATAAATAATTTATACTTTAATGCTCTGCGGAATGCAAAATAATGAAGCGAATTTTAACCCGACACGCTTTCCAAAAACGTATAATTGAAAGTCAGCTTTGATTTCGTGATCATTTAAAATTTAAATATAAAATACCAGCATTATCGATAAATCTGTTAAAATTCACCTACCAAAATACACGTTCGTGTTGCTGCTCACAACTTCCAAAGCGTTCAGTTAAAAACTTTCCTACATTCGTTTTAAAAGTGCAGTTCTGACACACTTAAAAACTTACGATCATTTTCTAACTAAACCGCGATGTTTCACAAAATTGAAAGAAACTTCCTGACGAGCGAGTTACCGCGAACCATCACAACTTAGACGGCAAAATTATATAAATTTGAACGTCTTGTATAGATGTCTAATTAAGTCTTAACCGTTATAGCTCCAGTAAAGCGCTATAAATAAGAACATATAAACATAGCTTGCTGTCACCAAAACGGATTCAAATTATTACTGTCGGTAATAACAGTACTAATAGGAATTTGTGGCGAATGCGTTTGAAAACTAATATATCACGGACTGGACAAGGATTTGACAGTGATTACCTCAAATATTAATTAGAGTCACGTTAACTATCGACCTCGGTTCGATATTGTTTTACGTGCTGTAAATTAGTTTGGATAACTTGGAGTTAGAATTGGACATGGCAATCAAACCACAAACCAGGTTTATACAATGGAAATGGCTTTTGATGGTCATAAACATACACTAACTATAACCATCTTCATTTTCCGATACTACCAATTTACTTTAAATATTATAAAAAAAAAAAACAATTTTGAATAAAATTGATTTTAACATAAACCATCAACACCAACAAGCCATTTTTCGAGTCAATCGTATATTAGGTAATAGTTTGTTAGCAAACAAAAACGTGTGAAACTACTGTAAACACTTTTCGAAGTTGATTGTAACATGCGGGATGGCACTCAGTTTTAATTGACTTTGTTCAGTACCAATGGTGAGAGGTAGCATCAACTGCGGAACCCGCGCCCGACGCTACCGAACGTGAGTGCGGCGGCGATCACATGTAAATTTTCACAACGACTGCGTCCGCAAATTGCATTACTAAGCGGATTAACAGATTTTATTGTATAAGTTTAATCGAAATATCGACAGACACTATCCACTTTAAAAACTATAATATTTAAGCCTCGTCATCTCATATGTACGTACTTCGTCATACTTACTGTTACAAAAAATTCTAAAGGTAAAACTCAAAATTTCCCCACGCTTCAATTTTGATTAGATATAATCTGTCTTAATATTACAACGCCCTCGTATTTAAATTACTTTGTTCGCATTATGAGTTCATAATACAAAGGAGAAAATTTTAAAGGTAATTAATTGATTTCTCCTGAAAAAAATAGTTTATTCGTAGTTAGTTATTTTATTCAAATTGACGTTCTCATTTTCATCGGATTTGATTAGCCAATGACTGAGAATAGAAGCAACGAAGACAAAGGTGCTTATCACAAAAAAGCGAAAGTTTTTGATAAATCGACTAAGTACGTTTTTAAGTAATTCTTTTTCTGCTTGACCATGACTGAAAATTAAAGTCCAGGAAATAAGTAAGATACCTTCTTCCTACGTCTAAAATTACGTTGCGGAAATATGCTTTACAAAGAACCACTCTATGAAACTTTGTGAAATTCAAATACTTCCACGTTGAAATTCTGAAAGTTAGATAGACAAGGTGAAGTCTTAAGATGACAGGTTACGGCTGCTGCTATGATTTCATTATTATGCTAGACCACTTTCTATTTTAAAAACTTCCATTACGAAAGCAAAATACAGGAAGCGAAATAAAAACCTAAGTAATTTCATTTGAAACCTGAACAACATCAGAACTTTTTATTTCTCCTTTTGTGTTTGGCTTTTCTCAAGAATGGTTTTCTACTTAAGTCGTCTTCGCAGTCGCTGAAGTAGTAATTCTTTTCCAGAAATGGTTTTAACTATTATAACGTTAAGTTTAAAATAAATTATGGTCACTAAAATCGTTAAAATCCGTAGTGTGAAGGAGGGTGAGCTTAAGCACAGCTTTGTAACGACAAACCTTCATTCCAATGACTATGACTCACTCATGTAATTATGGGATGTAAACCTGACCCTACGTATCGTACATGCGTGGGTACGTACCTACAGGTGTACCTGCCGCTAACAGTGACGATACGTAACTCTCCACTAATCACTGTAATTATTACGGGGCTGCACACCGCTTCCATTACAGAATTAATAGATATTCTGACGATGAATAATACTGAATAATTGTACATTGCGGATTTACATATGATAGTTTTTAATCCGTATTACGTTCATGTACACTGTAGTATAAATGTATGCAATTATTTATGAACACTTAATGGAAGTGTATGGCGATTCTATAGACTTAAAAATCAATTAAGTTAACAAAAATACAATGAGCATTGTCTACACACTACAAATACAAATAATAATCATTCACGTTTAGCTTTGCTATGTATGACACAAACGTAAACTTAAGTATATTCGGCGGCTTCCGTACGTGTTTGCCAGCATTTAAGTATTTCGGAATTCTGTCACTTGAGTCGTGGTCGGTCAGCTTGCTTGGCCTTTGTTTGCATTTACAAATATTCGTGTATTTTATTCATTACGTTGAATTTTAACAATCAATGTGCTCAATTGAAAATGAATTTTACTTTTATTAAAATGCAATGAGTTTTTGCAACGTGACATTAGATACTTACAAAGTACTTAGATCAAATTTATTCACTTGATTGACGGGTTTAGGTCACAGCTAGACATTTGAATCTTTTTGGTATTACAATTAGGTAATTTGCAATTACAAAGACTTGGTCAATTGCAGTAAAAATTTAAATTCTTATTTAATCAACGTGCTCACTGTTGCCTGCTGTTGTTCTAGCAAAATATATTATCAACGGATTGCAGTTGCTTTTGGAACCTATTTGGGTTAATGGCGGTTCACGACAAACGGACTACATTAAGGTATAAATCACTCGTAAGCAAGACCTACTAAATGAATATTTTGTTCGGGAACCTTAATTTTAAACATGTCTCATGCCAAGCACGTTAAAGGTCCAATGACCTCTCATTTTCAGTATCATGAAAGATAAAAATCTTATTGCTCTCGTAAAAATGTAACGTAAAAATCTCTAGTAAAAGATATGCACAGCTATAAGAATTATTTGGGCTTATATAATCCGTCGTACATTCAAAAACAGTCTTATAACTCTTTATTCATCAATGAAATTCTGAAGTCCTGTGCAGTGAGAGGTAGGCAGACTCACGTCAAACCATTACCTTAATTTTTGGCCCAAGGGAAATTCTCATAGACTTCCTCCGCCTTCGTAAAGGCTGAGTGGAATGTCAAATATTTTCGTGTACCTTGACTTAAGTAATAAGTTCTTGGTCTTCAGCTTGCTTGAACAATTTTAAAGTGGCTGATACATCGTGAGACATGATAACGTTATTTTTTATAATTTACTACTTATTCTACACATATATAATATCGAATATATCAAACTTTTATCAGTTTGATACAAACCGAAAATAATAAATAAGTGTTGCGATTTGCGAAAGTAATTTAAATGATGTAAACTTGTTGTCATGTTATGTAGTTTATAGTTTACTTGTAACTACAGCTCACTTTTAGACTAGTTAACATTTACAGGTCAATTTTAGTCCAGTTTCCTAAATCGATTATGGTGAAGTTGCGCATTCATATGCAAATCAGATCAGTCTGGAATACAATAGTTTCGTCCAGCTTGTTCCATTATGGAGTCAGGAGCCGTTATAGGATAAAATAATTATTGAATCACGTCGACATCGTGCTCGTTCCTTTGTCCGTTTAAGTACTTTAATCCTAAATCCTGATTTTTTTACTATTCAGTATTTATTTCTATTTCATAATGTTCCTAGACGGTCGGCAGCTTTCGAACTTGGAAATCGATAGCGCACTAATCAAGTGTTAATTGCTGCATTCTACAAATAGTCATCAGTACTATGTATTTTTAAACTGTCTAGCCTACAAACGAACTGAACTATTAAACATAGGTATCCATAAAGACTCATAATTGTATTTGTACGCCTCCCTAACAACACTGCGCTCGCAACAGTCTGTCAATTTATTGATTGACAACCCAATTGTTCAGACATCATGCCTCTAGGCATCTAGCCATTGCTTTGTGCACTGTGAATAATTTTCCGATGTTTGTCCCCAATTGAATATTTCCGGTATTTAGTTTTGCATTAAGAACTGGTCTAGCATTTTTGGCTTTACATATTTAATGACTAACATTATAAAACGCATTTGTAGATTTACATTCAGGCAAACAAATATGTCAATGACCAACGTTACACTCGAATCAACCTATAAAAATCTGCAATAAGCGATAGGTTTTTATGATGTTGACTTACATAATTCAATAGCGTCTAGCACTTAACAGTTTATTTTGGTCGGCATAACATTGGAATAGACTCAGACTGCTTGCCCACCTGAAATAATAACGAAAGCCACGCATTTTCTGTCTTGATAATGTGAAGAACGTTAACAATATTATGTATATTGTAGCGGAAGTTCAAGTTGAACGTTCTATGAATAACTCTAACAATAATAAATAGTATTATCAACAATAGAAAAGCTGAATTTTATCATTCACATGGTTACGTTAAAAGGCCGGAAAGCAAATTAGTGTATCATTATATGTACCGTCTGTTTTAGTGAAAGCTACGAACATTTATTTCAACATTTCTCTCTTGGATTAAAACTGTTTTAGTTCAGAATTACCTGATTTAGGAACTTTGACATTTCAATCAAGTTATGAATTTTGAATTGTGTTGAGTGCTTATCAATATTACGGAAGATCTCTAGCTCTTAACTTAAACGTTCCGTTTTTACTCCGACCCATCAACCATTTAAATTATTCCCAATGTTAATAGCTTGATACCGAAGTTTTCTTTGAAGGTTTGACAGGTATATCCATCTGAATCTACTTCGGTACTATTTCATTATCGAATTTAACCATCGAGAACCTTGTCGCATTTACTTTGTATGTATTTATATAAGTAGCTAACCCGTTTGAGAATCTTTTACAAACATCAATTTTACTAAAAAGCTTTACCTCGTCTTTTCTGCGATACTAAAAGATTAGATTGAGATCGGAAGCTCTAGATATTTTCATCATCTCTCAAAGCAGTTTATAGTATAAACTCTAAGTTCGATATCTACAACTTGATAACGTAAATTGTTTCTCTTCTGTTTATTTCCGGATCTCGGCATTGCCTGCCGTTTTACTTGCCGCACAGTCGTTTGATGGAAACTATTTGCGTCACAGCCTGATCACTAGCAGACATCTTATTTGATAACTGTTTTGATATCATTCGAAGATAGAAAATCTATGAAGTTTTAGCTGTTGCTCATGTATCACATCAAAAATCTGAAATAAAATGTCAGCGTAAAACCAATCAACCTTTACAAAGAGATTTCTGATTCCATTTTTTGCATTACTTGCAACTCAAACTGTGCGGAACTGAATGTATATATGCAAAAAATCTGTTCCTATTTCATAGGTACGCCCACGGGTTCGAATATGAAAACAAACAAAATATTCAGCAAAGGAATTTTTCATCCCAAATTCATATATTGCTACAATCGGTAAATGAAAAAGAGCAAATTTTTGTTCGTTTGCTTTGTAAGCTGTGAGTATCGGATTTTATTCGATATGAAAACAAGTTCCTTTGTAAACAGGGCTTCCCTTTATGTAAAATATAACGTTGCCGTTAAAATAATTCGTTAAAATCTCCATGCCTTGCAATAAATAAAATTTCGAAACCTATCAATTGCCATATACTTGCAACCATTGGATTTGCGTTCCAATTTTTAATCATGTCTCTAAGATTCCAATAACAGAACGAAACGTTAAACTTTAAAAAAGAACTGATACAAATAGGGTCACTAAGCAACTGTTCTAATAAAATTGGGAACAACGCTTGACGTTCATTGTGTGTACAAACGTTGTCGTCATCGATGTTCTATAAAATATCTCGAGCTGCGTTCCAACGGACGTCGGATGTGTGCACCAGTTGTGTAGAAAGCCTTAGATAGGGAACGAAGCTCGCCGGCGGCAGCGCAGCTTTATAACAGTGATTGGAGTTCTTTTGTTTGCCTACAGCTATCGCCGGTTTCGATTCTCACAACATTTCAAACTCAAAGCAGTATGTTCGTCACCTAGCTCCCAAATAATGCACATAATAACATTTTATTGTAATAAGAACGAAAAAGCGTTGCTTTTTTTGGTCTTCTCAACGAAAACATCGTTCTTATGTTCTGCCGGTTACATGACTTGCCCAAAAATATCTCTCATCTGATCTCTATGTACTGCACTAATTAAATTATCGTTAAATAAGATTTTTATTATTATTTCTCTTTACATTTCGCATAGGTAGTATATGAAAGGGTTCTTCAATAACTTGCCAAGGACTGCTGACTGTCCTGATTTCATGAAGCACGCATCAGAAGCTGAAGCAAATCAATAGATTCATTACTACCAGTTAGGGGATGTAAATTTATTTTGCATCAAAGTGCATACGTGTGTGTGTGTATAAATAGAAATTCGAGGAACCTCGGAGGCGGGACTATGCAGGTAGGCGGGCGCGGGCGCGGGTAGTTGCGATTTCAGTGCGCGCGCAACCCCTGGGCCTAGCTATTCGACCCGCCCTTACCCCGCGCGCTACAAGTGTCCAGTGCAGCTAGACGCATTCGCATTCGGATCCGCATCTTCTTCACTGTCGAGCGCGTTTGTTTCGAACACTTTTCGCTACTCTACATCAAAGAGACTAGAGATCCGCTAAGTGTCGCCGCGCACTAGTAGTCTTTTGTGCTAACCGCGAGTTTAAATCGTAATTAGTGGGTGCATATTTCTGCTGGTTGCTGGAATTCGGTATGTATTTATTAGTTAGATTTAATATTCGTTGCTTTTTTAAATTATGTTCAGAATATAAACCTTTTTTTTGTAGAGGTTTTCCCTGATTAATATTAACATTACGTGCCGCGTTGAGTTTTGATTTGTGTTTAAAACCATACAACATTAGCATTTAAATTAAAGGAGAACTGACCAGCGGACAGGAAAAATAAACATGAAAACTATATTGACTAATGCTTTAATGTATTGGTGAGAATTGGATCCAATTAACACGTTCGAACTAACAATTATTTGTGGTAGCGCTCTAGTTTTTTTACGAAAACATTATTTTGTTTCAAAAATTTCGGTCATTCTCAAAGAGGAAAATTTGCATAAAATTGCCTATTTTCATAAAACTTCCTTTTTTAATTAGTAAAATTTTGATACACGGTGATCGTTTTTTATACTTACTTTTATTTTTTCTGTTCTTTCTAAGCTAGCTGCCACCCACACAGTTTTCATTCAAAGAGTAAGGGTCATCGTTACAACTGACTTTATTTGAGCAGCATTTGCGTGATACTTAGTGAATGTGAAATGTCCCCTAATACGCAGTTTTTAGCGAATAGTTTACTTTTCAAATGTGCAGCGATTACTGCATCAATATTCCCTACGGGTGGCTCGATTAAAGGCCTTTGGTAGGATTAAACGCAGAAGCGACCGTGAGCTGCTCCGAATGCAGGGTTTTATGCAGATCAAAAGATTTGACTACCAACGCTGAATGTACAGATTTTCCTAAATAAATACGTAACTGCCTGCCTTGATTGCATACATAATGTAGCTTTTGTACCGTAACGTAGTCTTCGAGACGAATATAATTTTAGTATTAATTACATTCAGTGTTTAATCTCTTAATTTTTTTAATTATTATCTTAAATTAAAAATCATTTTAAAAAATGAACTCGCTTGAGTTAGTTTTCAGTTCCATAAAGTAGATATAAAATGAACACGGAGCATGTGAAGTTGGCCACCAATTAAGACTGACTCACGTTTATGCGAACTCTTCGGCACCAAGTTAACTAAAGTTTTTATGCATAGTCTGTCTTCGAGTAAATGAGTCAGATTTTCCATGTCTCATACATTTTGTAATTGCTCATTATAGCTTCGCAACGAAATGAATGAACATTTTAATGTCCGAAATAAATTGCTTAGCGGAGAGAAGAGAATCGTATTTCCTGACGCTATTTTAAACGGTGCAGTACCGACGGCCTGGCATTATAGAAAGGGGAAGTTACGGAATAAAAAGGAAATGCTGTTTTATGATACGGGTCTTCTTTTTGGCTACAAAGCACATACAATTGTTAATTTTATTGTTGAATAGCTGAATTTGATGGTCTGTTGCGAGGCAACCGTTGTCCTACTAAGGTAGTAAAGTAAGGTAACATAGTATAATTAATTTATCTTATGTTTCTGAGGCGTGAAAGGGAAGGAAGTAAGATTTAAAATTAAAATATGTAACCTTAATAATGGTCATGGTTGATGTCGGGCGGGAAAAGACTAAGTGATATTTGAACATAGCATCCTTCCTTATGCTTCCGGGAGCGCTTAATTTTTATTCCATCTGGTTTCCGTCTAGAACAACGGAACACACAGCTTCAGCTTTATATTTTAACTTTATAAGGCTTCCGAATAGCATACGAAATAACTAAATTTATGTCTGCCATACATTGTCATTCATTGGCACTCAAGCCTTAATAACTTAGTAATAATTAATTGTCTTTAGTGTAATTACGGAATTACGCGCAGAGGATGCCAACCTGATTGTACTCCTCGAGAGTCAAAGGACGAACTGAATAACAATAAGTGTGTGCCCCTGTCGTGGAGCGCGACCTGAATGCTTATATAATTTAGGCAACTCTGTCGCAAAAGACCTCAATGCTCTAAATCCGAGCTAAGTGAACCTTGCCGCCTCACACCGTTATTGAAACAGTGCAATTATTTGCACGGAAATTAGAACCTTATTAGAGAAATGGTTTAGTTTATGGGCTATGCTTTTATAGACTTTTACTGTTTTATTTCTCGCGCTATTGCCACTGTAGCGACATTATTAAAACACTCATAACAAACTCAATCACATTATACACGAGCTCGTGGTTTCATATCCGCAGAGTAGGCTGCCTTGTTCTGCGGCTTTCTTTAACTTCGTCTAACAATCCAAGGTCTTGTGTAAAGTAACACGAACACTTATTTTTTTATATAATTTATTAGTCTAGCAGCGTAAGCAAGTCGTCGTTGCCGGACTTTATATTGCCTTTATTATTTTTGTACCCTTGTGTCGGCTCCTATTACTGGTATAAACTGAACTGTAATGGTTGTTTGAGAATTGGTTCTAATGTTGACTTAATGTTGAGATATCAGTCGCCAGCTAGGCATTCATGAAATTGTGAAACGTCGCCACACGGCCGCCGACGTGACCGGCATGCTGTCTGTTCACATTAAGCATCTTTCCAATTACTGATGCACAGTTGCAACCTTTCCTTAACACATGCCCAGGTTGCAAAAGATGCTATTCTTATACAACGACTTATGTACGCAAGTACTTAATAGGACGCTAATACGACTTCATTCATTTGGAGGCATCTGTACGTATTCACCCCGATTATGTATCTAATTAGCATGGTGTACAATATGTTGCTCAATCTACGTAAAAGTTTATCTGAGTTGCGTCTGTTTTTATTTCGATTCAGCCATAATAAAAATCTAAATTCTAATAT